>NW_027309874.1:340000-680000 GCF_047496795.1 Chiloscyllium punctatum
CCAATGATCCACATATTGGAATTGCTGCCTATCCTACCAGCTCTTTGGCCACGTTTTTAACTGTACTGCCTTCCTATTCCTAACCTCACTGACACGTGGCATAATCTCGTCTCTCCAATATTCAAAAATCCTTTCAGCACAACTCTGGGAAGATCTTCACTTTGAAATGGATAGACTAGACAATAAAAACTTAATGTGATCTCATTAACCAGGAAAGTGGAGCCCAATCAATCTGTCGCAATGATCATAGAATCTGATATCTATCACCTTCACCAAAACTGTATGACAAGGTATACATATGGAGCATCTATTTGTAGATGGACGAGGATAAACAGAATTAGTCCAAAAGACTAGAAAATGTCAGAACAGATGGCTGCCATTCAGCCTGTTTGCATTGTTGTGCAATTGGATTTTAGCTATTCTGTTCCTTTTAATAGCAGAGTCTTTGCCCCGCATCCCTGGTGGGTCGGAAAGTGCCCAGAACTTACTATTTGTGCGCTCCTTGCGTAGGGAGCATCCAGTGCCAGGTGATGGGGTGTGGGGAATCCTGGTGTGGCTCGATGAAAGGCTGCATGCAGTGACGGATGGACTCAGGGATTGAGAGCGACAGAGCAGGTAATCAGAGACATGCACTCACATAAGTAGCTGGGCAAGATTCCCCTGTACTCGGGGAGCCTGAGCACCAGTGCCACTTTTACAACAAACCCATCATATTTGCAGCAATTCTCCAACAAATACAAGTAAATATACTGCAGATGGCAGAAGCCTGAAACAAACATAGAAACATACCATGGAGAGAGAAAAGAGTTAATTCTCCCAATGCAGACACGGGGAGATTGTAAAAAAACTCCACAAAGACAGGGTCCAGAGATTGGAATAATTCTTATTTGAATGAAAATAGTCTTACCAGTGATAGGCAATATGGTTTTGTGCAGAGAAGGTCATGTCTTACCAAATCAATGGAATTCTTTGAGGAAGTGACAAAGTTGATTGATGAGGGAGGGTCTGTAGATGTCATGTACGTGGACTTCAGGAAGGCGTTTGGTATGTTTCCCCATGGTCGGGGTATGTCGAAAGTGAAGTCACATGGTGCGTGAGCTGGTGAATAAAGAACTGGCTGGGCAACAGGAGGCAGAGAATAGTAAGGGGAGGGAGTTTCTCAAAATGGAGAACTGTGACCAGTGGTTTATTTTAAGATGTTTCTGGAAACTTACATGAATGGGCAGGGAACAAAGAGATACAGATTCTTAGAAAATTGGCGACAGGCTTAGGTAAAGGATTTGGATTGGCGCAGGCTTGGACCATCGAATGGCCTGTTACTGTGCTGGAATGTTCTTTGTTATAACATTATCAATGACCCATCAGAACCCCAGTAATATTCTCCTATAACCGCTTCCATCAGGCTAAAAGGTACAGAAGCTTCAAAACACTGAGTAGCTGGTTCAAGAACAGTTTCTTCTTGACTGTTATTAGACTGATGAGTGTACTCTCTAATCTCAGATAATGCTGATCTTGTTCCTGTTGATCTCGCCTCGCCCACCCCCTGTGCAGCATAACCTGCATGGCTCTAAAACACATTTTATAGCCATTGTTCTGTACATCATTGTTTACTATGCTTTGCCTGTATATCTTGGTACAGGTCAAAGTAAATCCTCACCTCCTTTCCCCCAGTTCCTCCAGTGCTCACTCCCAGCTGTCTCTGATGCACACCCCCAGCACACTGTGACCCCATCCCCACTCCCTGTGTGCTTTGTATCTCACTATTTCTCTCACACTGTCTGTTTCCGTGTTTTCCTTTTCTCTGTCTTCTGCTTCTTTCCCAGAACTTACTATCTCCCCTTCCTCCTGTTATTGTGACTGTTTGTTTCTTGTTTTGTTTCCTTTCTCTGTTTTACTGACTGTCCTTCTGTTTTCCTCGCTGTGTTTTCTCTCTCTCTCCTTATATGTGTCCGTCTCTTTCTCCCTCATTGTCATGGTGATGGCTTCTCTATTCTTTTGAAGCATGTGATGGCTCTTTGGTTGGATGTTGGCAATACAATAAACTCAATTTGGTATCTTAGACATAATTTAAATTTATTGGTTAAATTTCAATTGTTGTCAAAACAGCAATCAGAATGTAGATATCCATTTAACGGTCAATTGTTACATCTAAATATTTTGGAACTGCCTTCTCCCAGTGCTCTGCATACTGGCAACGGAAAGCATTCTATTCATGTGCATAATAGTGTGACGGTAACAGCTCTTCCCAGGACCATAAGAAACTACAGACGGATTTATGCACAGCCCAGACTATCATGGAGGACAACCTTCCATCCATTTATGCTTCTCGTTGTCAGTGAAAGGCTGGCAACATCAAATATCTCTCCCAAAATGGTAATGATGTCCTACAACCTCTTCCAAAAGCGAGGGGATACAGAGACTTGAAAACATGGACCAGCATGCTCAGGAACACCTTCTTCCCTACCGTAATTAGACTAACGAATTGACATCTCTAATTTTTCAAATAATATTAATCTTGCTAAATTCGATCTTGAATCGCACTGCTCCTGTGTTGCTGTCACCTTGTGTGCCTCACTCTGTGTAAGTGCCCTGTGAGGCTCAAGGTCTTCTCAAGGGCAATCAAAAAAGTGAACTAATGCTGCCCACCCAGCGATACCTATATCCCATTAATAAATATAAGAACATGACGACACTCAGGGAACACAGACAGGTCGGATCAAATCACTTTAAACATGATCTTAGATAGATCGAGATTCCCCTCGGTATCTGAAAGTAGAGTGTTCCTACAAAGCCTTTCATAAGCTGAAAAGGCATAAAGTGAAGTAGCATTAATTTACGGGTGAAAAATTTACTTTTCTTGTTAAAAGTGAAAATCCTCTTCGGATTTCTTTTGGTTAGTGAAAACAGGACGTAATGGAGGTTTTCCGGAAAGGGAAGTGGAAAAAAGCGAATTTTTGAAAAGCGGGGTATCCATGTACCACCATGGGCGTGATATTCAGGAAGATGGGAAAAGTTAAAAATAAATGAGGAGGATCTCATATTTTATTTCCACCCCAGCTGATCATCATTCCCTTTGTTTGCTCTTTGTCTTCTATCTCTCTCTTTCTCTATCGATTCAACTCACTCCTCCTGCCCTTCAAAGCTGACTTGCCTGTCACCAGCATTGTTCACACTATTTTCCAGCTGCTTTCAGTTCAGAAAAGCTTCCCAGCACTTTCTGATCTTTTCTTTGCATTATTTATGCAATTTCAGATCTCCAGCATCTTTCTTTATTTGGTTTTACCTTCAAATGTGTTATTCCGAGGGATGTTGGCATCTCTGCCAAGGGCAGCATTTGTTAATCATCACTAATTGCCCTGACTCTGACGACATTCCTCAAGCCAATATGAAGTCAAGCACATTGATATGGGTCTGAAGTCACACTTAACCCAGACTGGGTAGTAATGTTAGATTTCTTTACCAACGGTCGTCAGTGGAACAGGAAAATTTTCAGACAAAATGTGGGTTTTATAGTTGTTTTTCGTGAAATTCACTTTTATTCCAAATCTTATCATTTTTATTTAAATTCTGCCATCAGCTGTGGTAAGACTTGAAAGAAATCGCTTGAAACAAAGACTTTCGTTTAATAAGCTTTGCTCCTGAATTACATCCAGCGACATTCCTACTCTGATACAGTGTCCTAATCATGAAGTAATGTCCGAGACATGAACAATTCTGTGATTGAAATACTTGTAACTGGAAAAGTGGCCAGAAGAGAGCTTGAAATGTAAAGCCTGAATTTTACCAACGAGCAGACAATGGTTTGTTCAGCCACAGCACTGACGCAGAGATGGAGACTGGGGATATTATGACCTGGTAGTGGACAGGGTTCGTGACAGAGAGACCAAGAGACATAAATCAGTTCAGGGCAAAAAGGGATCTCGAGGTTGTGCACAGTTTTGTTCTCAGATATAAGGGTGTGGTCTGCAATTCAGATGAATAGAAACTGCAATTGAAATTGAAGATAAAAGTTTCTTTCATTGGAAAATATAGATAACAGAAATTGCAATGAAGTTCAAAATTGTTTATGGGATTAATGAATGGACAGAAGTAGAGAACTCCAACAATAGCGAGAATAGGTTATGATTTGGAGATGCCGGTGTTGGACCGGGGTGTACAAAGTTAAAAATCACACAACGCCAGTTTATAGTCCAACAGGTTTAATTGGGAGCACACTAGATTTCAGAGCGTCACTCCTCCACCATAGGTTAGTCACACACTCTCCAACCCGCACAATCAGCACCACTAATATCCGGTAAGGTACAAATATCCAACAGAGGGAAATGTTGAAAAGACCCAAGGAAAGCCTCCTCTCTATTGGTGTAATTATCCAGTTCCTTATTCGCAGATTCAGACCTGTCCTCTCCACGTCTGTGCAGCTGCTGATCTCTCTTACTGTTGGAGCTGATGCATCTGCTCCTAGGCTGGGATAGTGCACTGAGTGAAGCCCCTCACCAATAGGAGAGGGAAACCCTCCAGAGACACAGTTACAATGCATGGAGACTGACATCAATCACAGTCACTGAGCAAACAGTTCTAGCTTTCAATCCAGCACATTCAGTTCACAATATAACTGGACTGGACTTGATGCTGACATCGCTGGCTACTGGTCGCATCTCCCATCACTAATTCCCCTAGTGAAGTCAATTGTAAGGGAGAATGATGGACGTTTTCTTATCGCAGGCTAGACGACTCTGCCCTGTTGTATGCTTGCAATGCTGTCACCATCGTACCCCGAATCTCTGCCCCTCCACTAAATAAAAAGAAACACAGTCAGGATGTTGTTACTGTGCTGATCTCTCCTTCACGGGAACAAACCCCAGCCAACAGACAGTCACTGGGCACAATTGCCCTGAACATAGACAGGAAGGGTGGACTTCTCTGAATGGTCCTCTCACTGCTCTAATACAGAAACGTTGAACCTTCCATTAGAGTATGTTTAAGTAATTATATTATACAAATTGACAAACATCTTAATGCAGTTTTATTTGCTGTAAAGCAATAAGTTTTTACTTGTTTTCCCCTCAATCCGAAATCAAAAGTGAACTTATTCATTAAGACTTATGAATTAATAAGTCAGGTTTAGCTAGTAGATCGGGCGGAATGGGGGTAGTGGCTGTGGAGACTGCATGGGGAGTACAATGATATTCCCCAGTCATCATCACTCTTAACGTCAGATAGAATTAAATATCGTTCATAACAAGGAACGAGCCAACGTTTGGGATATGTAATGCTCAATGACAATGTGAAGTGAACCGGATAATTGTAAATGTGATAAAGTGAACTATATTATATATACACACCATTTCATCATTGGGAATACAGATTGAGTAGTGTCACCGCATCTGAAGCATTAACTTTGATGTCTCTTCTCAGATACAGCTAGACCTGCTGAGCTTTCCCTCTAACGTCTGTTTTTGATTGAGATTGATCATGTTGATCATATCAGGCAGGATGCTTACAATTAAAAGCAGATGCTAATAACAAAATGTACAAGGCAATGGGGACAATACAGGAGAATGATAGTCGAAATATCGCTAATTCCAAAACTGGAAGAGACAATGGGCTGAGTTTTCACCACCTTTGCTGTAATAATTCTATGTTATGCATTGAAAGCTTTTGGAGATTGGGGAGACAAGCTAGTTGAATGAAGGACACGGAGTGTTCCATCATCTAAAACCTATCCCTATAATTCATGAAGTTCAGCTGCCTCTAAAATGTATTTTCAAACAAAATAGATTTCCTGAGATTTTCAAGATGTTCAGATTTTTTGTTACTTTCTATCTTAAAGAAGAAACAGATTTCGGCTGTAATTCAGGTGTCACAGACACACCAACTGTAATAGAAACATGAAAGGACCACATTGTCCAAATATTACCAAGTTCAATGTGTAGACCTGTCAAGAAACATGAAATATAGAAATAATGGAAACATGAAATGCAAACAGAAAATGCTGGAGAAACGAAAAAGGTGAGGAAGTGTCTGCCGAGAGCAACAGAATTAACATATGTAATATGATGTGACACTGTTCTGAAAAGTCCTATTAGAATCAAAGGTTAATTTTTTGCACCTCTGCTCAGATGTTGCCAGATCGACTGAGTTTCGCTCCAGCTCTTTTGATTTCTTTCTTCTTTCTGAACTGTGACAAAGTGTCTGATCTGAATGATAGCAGCAAAGCTGTTATCTCTCAGTTGAATCTCGAGTAATTTATTATGGACATTAAATGAGAAATTACAAAGTTCCTATGTTTGACAGGGCTCTAAATATCGATGACGTATTGCATTGTGAGACCTTGCGATGAAAATGTTGAAACAAAACAGAAGTTGCTGTAATCGCTCAGCAGGTCTGGCATCATCTGTGCAAAGAAATCAGAGTTAACGTTTCAGGTCCAGTGCCCCTTCCTCAGAACTGATAGTAACACGGAAAATGTTGGTTTATATGCAGAAGAGACTGGATAGCTCTTAATGGAGATTGTCAGTAGCTAACAATAGGGTGTGAGTAATGGAAGGCTATGTGACAACTCGGCCTGGTGTATGGATAGGGGACTAGGACTTTGGGGAGTTCAGGCCCGAAAATTATTGAACTTGATATTGAATCTAAAGGGCTGCAAAGTCCTCACATGGAAAATGAGGTGTAGTTCTTTCAGCTTGCGCTGAATTTGCCTGGAACACTGCAGCAAGACTGACACAGAGATATTGGTCAAGGAACAGGATGGGCTGTTAAACTGGCAGGCAACTGAAAGCACAGAGTCGTCTGCAGCGGTCCAACTTGGATGTTCTGTGAAGCGGTCACCCAGTCTACCCTTCATTTCCCCAATGTAGAGGGGACCACATTGTGAGCAGCGCATATAGTAGACCGGATTGCAGGATTGTTGGTAAGGTGCTGCTTCACCTGGAAGGTATAGTTGGGCCCTTTGATAATGATGAGTCGGGAGGTAAATGGGAAAGTGTTACACCTCCGGCAGGGGAAGTGAAGTGGACCTGTGGTGGGAGTGAATAAAGAGTAGACCAGTGTGTCCTGGAGGGAATAATCCCTCTAGACGGTGGACAGGGGAGGAGAGGTGAATATGTGCAGGTGGGGACATCTCGCTGGAGGTGGGGGAAATGTGGGCTGATGATCCTGTGCATGTGAATGAGGCTGAGATAGTAGGTGAGAACAATGGAAACTCTGTTGTGAGAGTGAAGTGGAGGGGGAGGCTAGAAGTGCAGGAGATGGGTCAGACTCGGTTGAGGACCCTGTTGACAACAGTGATGGGGAATCCCTTGATGGAGGAACAAGGTGGACATTTCAAAGGCTTCCTTGTTGAATGTAGTATCATCAGAAGCAATGCGGTGGAGACGGAGGAACTGGTGGAATGGAATTGAGTCTATACAGGAAACCAGGTGTGAGGATGTATACTCCAGGAAGCTATGGGAGTTGGTGGATTAATACTGGATATCAGTGGCTTGTCTATCCCCAGAAATGGAAGCACAAATGTTGAGGAAAGGAAGGAAGGAGCGAGAGATCGACCAGGTGAAAGTGATGGAGAGTTTCAAATTCCAAGCGAAATCGGTGAACTTTTCCAATTCCGGACGAGAGAGAGATGCAGCAGCGATGATATCATCTATGTATCGGACAAAGAGATGTGGATGGGTGCTGGAGTAGAACTGGAACAGGGAACGGTCGATGTCCCCCAAGAAGAAACAGGCATAACTGGGGCCCAAGTGTGTATCCATGCACTTCCTCCGTGTGGCAGGAGCAGGCTGAATCAATGCGTCTGCACAGGCAGTTCAGTTTGTGAATTTTCTTTTGGGGGGGGAGATAGAAGCGAGTTCTACTATCAGAGGACCATTAACTTGGGGGCAGTTGGGGGCAGAGATGAGTGGGGCAGGAATCTCCAGATGCAAGATGGTCAGTTATCATACAATGGCCTGATGTGCCCTGGTAAGATCATGGTGCAGGAGGAGATTAGAGGAGGTATCGGAGAGTGGGCGTTCAACCTCTGCAATTTCGAAAGCAGTCCACCAGACTTATCCGGACAGGTTAAGTAACACAGTCAGGGTTGGATCTAAGCACATGGAGTGTAGGCTGTTCGGACAGCGACAGGTTGGATTTGGTGAGGGGAGTGCAGAGACATTAAGACAACCAATGTTATGTGGAGATTTCTCAATGAACCGAGTTAGTTCAGGTAAAGGCCAGAGGGCGGGGTCCAGGTGGAGGGAGAGTGATGCAGCTGGGAAACGAGGTACATGGGACAGGGAGAGGAATCTTGCATAAAGAAACGGGCACTGAGGGGAAGACAGTGGAAGAGCTCAGCTTAATGTCATCCCTAAAATTCATTAAACTGGGGGCACAGAGAGGTAAAGTTCAAATATTTGCTAAGTACAGAACATTCAGCATTAGAGAGTGGAAGTTCAGGAGGGATGGTGAATAAACGACAAGAGGTAGAGTTTGGGGAGAGCATGGAGTCAATGGGCAGGGTTTGAGAGGGGAGGAAGGTTCCAGAGGGTCAAGGGCATCACCACGTTGTTGAAAATTGTGTGCCCAGTACATCTGGTTAGCACGACGAATAAGCCGGTGAATAAATTAGAATTGTGGAGTGGTGCAGCTTTGAGACAATATAATGCGATGCTGCTGAACAGAGAAAACGTTGATCTCAGTGGTACTGGTATCGCACGATCAGTCCTCAGAAAGTAAGTGACTGAAAATAGTTGGGAAGGTAATCGCATTGTAACGGCCTGATTTCACTGGAGTGACCCTCGACCAGCAAGGTCTTACTTTTTAGAGACTTTAGACCAATCTGAAAACATCATATAGCTTGATGTTATTAACAGGACAAATTTATCCATGGTTTTTGAAGGCACTAGCAAGGACAGGGTTTATTTGACATTCCCAATAGCTCTGGGGAAAGTGTCATTGTTCTGTGAGGAAATTACCAGCGCAGAATTTCCTGCGATTCCCATTGACCACAGTTTACTCAGGATCCCGGATGTCACATGAGTCAAATACTACTTTGATGCAACGCAAGTTACTCTGACCTCACCAGATATTGGAAAATCAGTGACATGATTAAAAAAAAAGGATAGTACACGGCCTGTTTGAACAATGTGCTCACTCTCCACACAATGTTTAAGGGAAAACTGATGCATGGATTTCTGATTCTGAGGAGAGGTTTGTCCTATTTGTGATGAGGCTGTTTGGTTAAATGCTGTAACAGAGAGACAGAAAGACACTCCACTCTGTACCATGAGGAACAAAACCAGCCTGTTCACGGTGCATCAGACAATAACAGAAACTCACTATTGTCTGTTCCTATTGGACATTGATCATCTCAATCTCATCATTTACTGATGACCAATAACAGCACAGAAGCCAGCGGCTCCCACCATCCCAGTTGGAAAGCAAAAAGGGGAAGGGATGGCCAGAGAAAGTGGGAGTAACGGGAATTGGTGTAACTTACAGTGGGAGTGGCAAAAGAAGAGTGTGAAGGGAGATGATCAGTGGAAGAGTATGTAGCAGCAGAAAAGGTAGTGCAAGGGAAGTTGGACTGGAAGAAAAGAGTAGGACGGAGGAGAAAGAATGGCAGATGAAGTTTTAGTGACAGGGAAAAGCTTGCATTTGAGTAAGTGAGATTGGATGAGAAAATATCTGTGTACAAGAAAATCGGGATCTGGATTCCATTCAAAATTTCGAAAGGATTCCTTGTACTCTCTTTTCTATCACTTGATTCTTGTTCAGGTTGGACATGTACTGTATATTTCTATAGCTTCATCAAGTGCAGACGACATGTTTCTTTCTCCCCTACGTGGTGTTTCAATATTTTTGATTTTTTTACAGTATATATTTGCCTCAAATTCAAGGTGGATATGAGAATATGATTTGATCTTCTGCAGTTTGCCCATTACATAGAATTTATGTAAGGGCACTCATCACACTCGATGATTTATACAAACAATGAATGAGTCCATGTCCATCCTGCAGATGAAACATTTCGTCAGCTTTGGTTATTGCGGGGAATGTTACAAAGAACAGTGCCACACAAACTGCTAATGTTCCACTGCAAGGTGTCAAACCCTAGTTTATCCTAAATTATTTACAATGCTTATAAATAAAACATGCAGAGTGGCAGAATGTAAAAGGTGAATTCAACTCTGTGTCGAAATGTCATTTGTGGATCCCTCATAAGATGTGTTAACTACATCACGCATAACTTCACCAAAATAGGAAAAGCAAGAGACTGGAATTGTCAAATCCTCCTCTGACAAACATCTGGAGAATAGGAAGGAAATCACAGTTTGTTTGTGATATTCAGAAATGACGATTGTGAGAATGTGGAATGTGGGGAGCAGTGGAATGATGAGCAATGTTATGAATGACACAAAGATGAGCTGGATGGATCACAGTCAGGAGGAAAGTGTTAGTCTACAGGAGGATACAAACAGATTATTCAAACAGTCAGATCAATGGCCTGATGAAATTTAACATCGATAAATTTGGAAGATGCAAGTCAGAAGTAACAAGAAAAGAGAGTACTCAAAAGTGAGTATGAAAGAGGAGGGCTAAATTTGCTCGTTTTTTCTTTGCAGCAGGGAAGATTAAGGAGGGAATATGGTACAGGTGTACAAGAGCGTAAGGGGTATGGAGAGGATGAACAGACAGCAGCTGTTTCCCTTGTCAAAGGATCAAAAATGAAGGGACACACTTTTAAAGTGAAAGGCAGGGGATTGAGAGAGGATTTGTGGAATGTGTTTCGAACTGACAGAATGGTATGAATCTGGAATGCGTTGTCTAGGAGGGTGGATGAGGCAGGTAACCTCACAAACTTTTAAGAAGCCTTTGGATATTCACTTGCTGGCACAGGCGTGATTGGACTGTTGTTCATTGCACGGTTTTTTGCAGTGGCAGCCATGAACACTCTGATATATACTGAAACAATAAGCAAAGGCAGTTGCTGCTTTGTTCCTTTGTCTGTACTCAGTAAGTATCTATATTACAAACCAGCATCATCTCATGCAGCTTCAGCAATTACTCAACCAAAGGCAGCCCAGCCATCTCTGGCAACATCCAGGTTAATTTATTTGCTGAGTGTAAACATTGTCCAACGACAGCATTGATATTATTCTAGCTGTTTGCCACCATTAGTATAGCTACAGCCATAATATGAACACAGCTTTTACTCCATTATAATGCAGACCTCTAGCAAGAAGGGTGTTATTTCTCTGAAGCATAATAAATTCTTTCCCAGGTATTCACTTTGACATATAGCAAGTTTTCCTGTGTTTTTTTCTGCCAGTTGTTAATCACACAATTCCCCAACCCAACCTCTTTCCCCTTTAACATTTTCTTCTGCACTGTCTCCCTGATCTCACACACCTCATTCCCTCACAACCCCCACACTCTCCATCCTTATTTGTTAAGTATGTATTGACATTTATTCCAGAGAGCCTCTAATATCAACATGTAGCAGATACAACAATTGGCGGCGCTGTGCCGACCCTCACTGTGGGGAACGAAGCCAGTCAGGTGTTGCAGGCAGAATTGGGAGAACATTGTCGGACCAGTGACCGTGACGCATGTACTTTAGCTTGTTAAGGAAAAGACCAAAAGATAAAGGTTTGAAAAATAAGAATAATTTGGAAGAGGGAGGCAGATTTTATCAAAACAAAGACAAGGATCTGGCCACAGTGCAGTTACTTCTGGGTGAAACTGTAGCAGAACAGCGTGGGGGTGGGGGGGGGGGGTGTCACATGCTCAAAATGGAATTGATGAGAGTGTCACCGCAACATGTTACACGGAAAATGAAATTTAGGAAAACCAGCCCAGTGAAGCTTGGATGTGTACAAATATTCAGAACGGATTACAAAATGAAAGATAAGCTTAAAGGAGAAATAAAGTGAGCAGGTTAATGGAAGTCCCAGAAGAGCAGAGAGCATGTAGAGCAAAACACAAGAAAGTAAGTAGAAGAGATAAAAGGGGTGTGGGGGAGATAAAAACATTACTGGGCGATATCTTCAAGAATCCAAAGATATTTTATTAGTTTACTAAGGGCAAGAGGGTAACAAGAGAAAGGATAGGGAGTATTAGGGACCGAGGAGGCAACCTGTGCACACAGCCAGATAATATGCAAAACACTTACTACATATTGGTCTTCATTTTGGAGAAGCAGTTCTTGGATTCACTGTCTGTTCCTGACAGTGTGCAAATTGACACAGAAGCTGAGGAAGAATTGGAGGTTGATGCAGGATAAAAAGTGGACAAATCCCTCGATTTGGATAAACTGTATCTTAGCCTGATGTGGAAGATCAGGGAGGGGATTGCAGGCTCTTTAAGTTTGTGTTGTTTTTTGTTTTGCCTCTGGCAGCAGAGGTGGTGTTGTCCAACAGGACAACATCTAATGTAGGTTCAACTTCCACACAAAGTGCTAGAAAAAATGTCATGGGATTAAAGACGACCAAGTCTCATACCAGTGGGATGGAAACAAATGTAGAAAATTGTGAAAGTTTTTGAGGCTGGATCACTAAATATCTTCAAGGCTGAGACGGGCAGATTTTTAAACAAGAGTTGCGGGAAAAACGCAGGAAAATGGAATGGAAGGTTATCAGAATAAATATACGCCAATTGAAAGGAAAAAAAACAGACTCAGCGAGAGGATGGGTATACTGTCACTCATTTGTCTAATGGTAAACTTTTTGTCATAGTTTGTATTCACTGGACCATCAACCTTTCTCCCTCCGGAGTGAGACATAGTTTGGAATGCAATCGATAGATTCAAGTAATTCATAAATGCAGTACTAATAGACAGAAAAGACCAGAGGACTGCAACAACGCAGATTGACTGCCGGGCTGACTATTTGCACCAGCGCAGTCACCACTTCTAGAAGGAAGACTTCAGCAAGACAAAGTCTAAGCATGGGCCTGGTGTTAAGAGTGCATAAGGCCCAAATGCTACATCAGTCTCGTGTCTCCCTCTTTCCCTAACCAAAACAAAATGTGCAGCGGTCTATTGACGTGCTGCTAGTCGCAGAGTCGGTAGTAATGTTTTGGTTCGAGAGGTTTCGGTGAGCAGCAGCTCACCAAAAAGTACAGGTACGCTCAGGTAAAGTCCTTTTAAAGCTAGTCTGACAGCTGTTGAGATGGCAGTTAAGGCAGTTGCACGTTCCTCCTGCAGGATGTAGGAGCTCAGGGAGATTTCCAATGTCCCTGATGACTACACGTGTGGGCAGTGCAACCAGCTGCAGCTCCTTGGGAGATCGTATTCTGGAGCTGGAGCTGGAGCTGGCTGCTCTTCGGATCACCCAGAAACCGAGCACTTCATCGATAAGAGCTTTCGTGAGGTGGTCACACCTAAGTCCCTCCCTTAGCCAAGTTTCTGTAAAGACTATCATATTCCAGTCCCATGTAAAGATTCACTACCTGAGTTCATCATCCTTGCCTGTCAGCCCTGTTTGATTTAAATAAGTGGAATTGAATCCAACAGGCTTTCATTGCTTCCTGTCGTGTTCCAGGCAGAGAGTAGCTGGGCGACCACCAGAAATGGCAAAGGGAGTAGGCAGGGAGTGCAGGAATCCCCTGTGGCTATTCCTCTCAAAAACAAGTATACCATTTTGGATACTTATTTTGTGTGTGTTTGGGGGATGGGGGATGGGTGTCAGGAAATGACCGTTCAGGGGACAGCAGCAGTAGCCAGGTTGGTTGCACTACGACTGGCTCTGGGGAGCACCAGGAAAGGATAAAGATAAACAGGGTCTTAGAGATAGGGGATTCGATTGTTAGAGGGACAGATCGGAAATTCAGTGGCCTCAAACGGGAAACCACGATGGTGTGTTGCCTCTCGGGTATCAGGGTCCAGGATGTCTCCGATCGGCTGCAGAGCATTCTCAATGGGGGAGGGTGTTCAGCCAGAAGTCATTGTGCACGTTGGCACAAATGACACAGGTAGATATAGGAATGAGGTCCTACAGAGAGATTACAGAGAGATTGGAGAAAAGTTAAAAACCAGGATCTCAACAGTGGTAATCTCCTGATTATTTCCAGTGTCATGAGCTAGTGAAGGTAAGGATAGGAGGATATGACAGATAAATATGTGACTAAAGAATTGATAGTGAGGAGGGATTCAGACTTTTAGATCATTGTGATCTTTTCTGTGACAGAGTTGACCTGTTCAAGAGGGACAGGTGGCACATGCAGTGGAGGGGGGACCAACAGCTTGGCAGCCAGTTTTGCTCGTGCAAAATGGGAAAGTTTAAACTAGATTGGCGGGGGACGAGGGGGTGGAGTTATCCTCATGATCATGGAGGAAAGTTCAAGGCTGAAAGGACATACAGTAATCAGAAACAGTAAGCTGGAGAGACAGTTCAGGCTAGAATACCATAGTGAACCAGGAATGTCTGCTAATTAAATTGCATTTATTTCAAGATAAAAGAGCTGACTGGTTAGGCCAATGAACTCAGGGCATGGATACGTACGTGGGACAGGGATATTTTAGCCATTACAGAAACCTGGCTAAAGGAGGGACAGGACTGACAACTTAATGTCCCAGGATAAAGTGCGTTAGGAAGGACAGGGTGGTGGAAGGAGGGGAGGGGGCGTTACGTTTTTGATTAAGGCGAGTATCACAGCAATGATCAGAGATGATATATAAATAAAGGATCAACCAGTGAGGCTTTGTGGGCGGAGCTTAGAAATAAGAAGGGGATGGTGACTTTAGTGGGGATCCATTATACGTCCCCAAATAGTCAATGTTAATTGAATGAACAAATATGCGGGAGAGAGGGGAGACTTGCAGGAACAATTGGGTTGTCATAATAGGGGTTTTAATAGGGCAGACTGGGTCTGTCAGAGCTTTTAGGGATTTTATGGAATGGAATCCATTAAGTGTGCCAGGAAAGTTTCCTCAAGTGGAATGTAGAGGGTCCTGTTCGGGAAGGGGCAAAGGTTGACCTACTCTTAAGAAATAGGGCAGGACAGGTGATACAGGTGACAGTGGGTGAGCATTTTGCGATCACAGACTATAGTTCTATTGATTTTCAAATGGTTATGGAGAGTGATGATGAAACTGCTCCACACGTTCAAGTTCTAAATTGTAGCAAGATGAATTTTGATGGATTTATACAGGAGCTGTAGGGTTGATTGGAGTAGTTTGTTTGCAGGCAAAGGGAACTCTGGCAAATACGAGACAGTTAGAGTTCAAAATCTACAGTATATGTTCCTGTGAGCGTGAAAGGAAAGTTGACAGGACTGGGGAACCCTGAATGACAAGAATTATTGAGGCTTTGACCTGAAAAATAATGTGGAAGTGTCACTCAAGTCCAGGCAGGTGGGATCAATGGAACTCCTGGATGCATGTAAGGGATACAGGACTTTACTGAAGCCGGAAATCAGGGCAGCAATAAAGGGCTATGAGATAGCCTTGGCTGAGAAGTTTAGGGTGAATTCAAAGAGGTACTTTAAGTCTATTAAAGGAAAAGCATTAACTATTGAGAGAATAGGACCACTCAAAGACCGAAGTGAGCACGTATATGTGTAACCATAAGAGATGGGTGATGCCTTCAAAATATATTTCTCCTCTGTGTTTAACGTGGAGAAAGACACGAACACTTGGGAATTGGGGAAAGTTGAGTATGATATCTTAGGGACAGTCTATATTACAGTAGAGGAGGTACAGGGTGTATTGGAATGTTTGAAGTTGGATAAATCTCATTGTCCTTACCAGATATATTCAAGAACACTGTAAGTAGCTAGAGGAGCAATGGTGGTCCTGGCTGATAATTTTGATCATCATTTACCAAAAATGAGATCCCGAAAGACTGGGGGATTGCAAATGTTGTACCCTTATTCAAGAAGGACTGAAAAATAAAGTCAGGGAACTATAGACCAGTAGGTTTAACATCTGTGGAAGGTAAATTACTTGAGAAGATTCAGAGGGATAACATACATTTGGAAAACAGGGTTTGATTACGAATAGTAAGCATGAGTGGAAGTTCACGCCTGATGAATTTGTTTAAAGTTCTTTGATAGTGTGATCAGGAAGTTTGACTAGGGTGGGCCGATAGACGTCGAAACGTGTAGTACTGGCAACAGACAGCAGGTCAGGCAGCATCGGAGGGGCAGGAGAATAGACGTTTCTAGCATAAGCCCATTTCAGGAATGTCCAAAACATCGATTCTCCTGCTTCTCGGATGCTGCATGACCTGCCGTGCTTTTCCAGTGTCACACCTTTCGACTCTAATCTCCAGCATCTGCAGTGCTCACTTTCTCCAATGGTGGTAGATCTGTACTATATGGATTTACACCAGAACAAGATGAACCTTTTCAGCCCATGGAGCCTGATATACAGTAACAGGAGGAGACTAATCAGTCCCTCAAGTCGATAAAACTAGACCCAGTTTAGATCATGCAGTAACAGTATCAGTCTTTGCAGCTACTTCAAGTCAGTAATACAGGAAATGGAAGAGGCCACAAAGTGAGTGGACAATGGGGTTTACTGGAATAACACCAGGCTACATAGCTCCTCAGGTCTGCCCCTCAATTCAGTAAGGTCATGGCTGATTTGTTCTTGGCCAGAATTTCTCTTTCATGCCCACTTCTTTGTAGCCCTCAACTCCCTAACGTGTCAAAATCCATTAACACCACCCCACGCCCCCAACCTTTCAATGACGTAGCTTTCTGGAATAGAGAGGCCCCAACAGTCACTATCCTCTGAGAGAAGGAAACACTCCCCACACATATGCCTTGGCCCATTGACATGAGCAAAAGATATGAAAACAATGTCAGAGTGATTGGCCCTCACATCGCGGCAGGATTTGACTGAACAAGGTGTCAAGGAATCTGAACAAGATTGAAATGCCCACTGTTTGGGTCATTGAGAACACAATGTGGCTGGTGATGATCAATCCTCTCAGTCCCTGGATATCTCTGTAGGCGATCCTCAGGGAATGTTTCTCGGCACAAACAACTCTAGCTGATTCATCAATGTCTTTCCCTCTACCATACGATCAAAAGTGGGGATGTTCAGTGAAGATCACACAATGTTCTGAACATTGCTCTCCTCCACAGGTGCTAAAGTATCAATAACAGACAGCATTCAAACTTGTGTTGTTAAAGTGTCAGTAACATTCATGTAATAGTGCGATCAGAACCTACACATTTCCATGGTTAAAAAAAGGAAGCTCATGCAGCATCTCAAGCTGGTTTCACAGGAATGTCAGAAAGCCATTCAACGCATCAAAACTATTGGTAAGAAGAAGCACAGCTCATTCGTTTTCTCCAGCCGACTACACAGGAAGAGGTTTTGAAAAAAAGAACAATCTACACATGTTGGAATCCAAAATAGACATGCAGGAGGCTGAAGATTACAACAAGCCAGGCAGCATCAGTAGGTGGATAAGCAACGCCTTGGGTATAACCCTTCTTCATTACTGCGGGCATATAAGGGAGCTAAAGATAAAGAGGCGGGGTGAGAAAAGAGGAGGCACGGTGGTGAGGTGGGGATAGGTGGATACAGGTAAAGGGGTACCATTCGGTTGGACTATGAGAGGACTGAATCTGGGTGGTAGCCGGGAAAAGGTTTGATCAGTGGAAAGGAAGGGAGGGGAGAGGCTGGGAAGGGAGTTGGTGGATTAGAAGAAAGTTTACCTGAAATTGGAGAACTCAAATGTTGTGTGACTTGCTGTGTTCTTCCTGCCCTCTGCATGTCTACTATTACCGAGGAAGATAAGGAGTCTAGACAGTACATCACACTGGTAAGCTTGAACCAAGGGTTGCCCAATAGTGTCCATGAAACTTTTTACTGAAACTAGGAGGAGGACATTCCGCCCCTCAAAACACTAATGCATGAAGAGAAGAGGGCATTCAGCCCCTCCAGACTGTAACAGAAAGGAGGGTGCCATTGATGCTCCAACATGACAATTCAATGGAGCATAGTCTGCATAGACAGGCTGTTCCATTTTGTTCCTCTTGGCTCCATTGCTAATGGTACACACGTCTTACATTAACGATACCATGTTTGCTGACAGTGAGGAGGGACAGCAGATGGTTTGTGTCAAGTCTCAAGGAGGCATCTCCAATCGCTGAGAAGACAAGCTAGTGTTCTGTATGGAGGTCAGAAGCTAGTGTTAATGGCGAACACTATCAGAGTGTGGCTACTTACAGATTTGTGAACAACGTGACGTTCAGTACAGGGTCACACACCAGCTGCACATTGAGGTAGAGAGAGTTCATTCAGAACCTGGAGCTGTCACTTCACGAACATGAGGCCCCACTCAGGTAAGTATAGTATCATAAAGTCCGACAGAGCGGAGACAGGCCGTTCAGCCCAAACTGGTCAATGCTGACCAAAATGTCCATTTTTGCTAACCCCGTTTGCCTACACTTTTCTCCTGTCCTTCAAATCGTTTCCTTTCTATATATTTGCCCAATTGTGAAAGCATGTATCGCAGATGTTTTAGATAACGCTGTCAATGTTCCGTTTTGAAAATAATGAGTGTTGATCCATAACCCTCAAGTTTTAATACAATTTGTTTTGTAGTGATACAGATTATTTCTTTCACGGTCTCTTCGAAATACCATCACCACAGGAATTAGTCCAGTGAAACTCCTTTACACTGTCTCTCTGTAGTAAAGTGATCATTCCTAATAAAGGAAAAATAATCTGTACATAGTGCCCCAATTACTTTCCGAACAACACTCTACGACAGCAGGAAGGTGTCGTCACTCCTATACGTGAATCATTTTGCAAAGAAGAACAGTATACAATTTACTATGTTGATTACTTGATGCCTGGTATGAATTCTGTTCGTGACTCATGATCAAAGACACCGCGCTCATTTTCGCCAAGGGCATTTCCGATCCTCTAATCTTCAAATAAAGAGAAAATTAAGAAGGAAAATATGTTTTGCAAAACCATTCCTTAGCCTCGCGAACAGCTGTGTTTCAATCATAGCCACACCAACTTCAACATTAATATTGCTAATGGTGATGGTTGGAGATGCTGGGAAGGTGACGTCCTTGAGGTATTATTAATCCAGGGACCCATGTGCTGATCCCCACCCCAGAATCGAATCCCACGACGGCAAGTGGTAAAACTTGAATCCAATAAAATCAAATGAAGCTATGAAACCATTGTCAATTGCCATAAAATCCTATCTAGCACTCTAATATCCTTCAGGGAATGAAATTTACCACCTTCAGCTGTTCGGGTTTACATGTGACTCCAGCAATGCATTTGACTCTCGATTGCCCTTTGAAATGGAAACGCTAGCCACTCATCTATAACACTCACTACAAAGTCTCAAAGAAATGAAACCACATCAACCTAAGCACTGACTATTTACAGCCAAGGACTGCAGTGGGTCAGAAAGGCAGCTCATCAACACCTTCTCATTGATAATGAGGAAAGGGAAATAAATACTGGCCCAGCATCCCACTCATGAATAAGGGGAGATAACGAATGCACTCAGGGAAGAGAGACAAAAGGACATAACTCACTTTAAACAGTGACTTTGGTGTATACTCGACATGGCATGATTTTCAGTAATTTCAGAATGGAAAAAAAATAAATAAGATTAATCTCATTTTTATTTTCTTTCCAGCTGATCATTAACAATTCCTTTGTTTGCTTCTTGTTCTCTCTCCCTGTCTTTATCTACTCAAGTCATTCCTTCTCCCCTTTACCACAGATGTTCTTTTAACTCTCTCTTTCTCTAACTATTCAACTCCCTCCTTCTCCCCTTCATAACAGACATCCCTGTCACCAACATCGATCACAATATTTTTAAGCTGTGTTCAGTTATGGTGGATGGACAGTGGACTCGAAATGTCAATTCTATTTTTCCCTCGACCCAAGGGTGCCAAGTCTGCTCAGTTTCTGCAGCAGTTTCTCGATTTATTTTTGTTTCTGATATCTTGCAGCATTCTTTGTTTTGTTTAAATTTCAATATTGTTATGAGATGGCATGTCTGCATCGCTGGTAAGGTCAGCATTTGTTGACCTCTCTAAATGTCCGTTACTGTGAGGTCATTACTTCAGGCAGTAAACAGCCAAGCTCATTGCTGTGGGGCTGATATCAGTCTTCAGCCAGACCAGGTAATAATGCTCGATTTCTTTACCAAAGACCCTCAATGAAATAGATAAACTTATTGAAAAAAAACTGGTGCTGTTATTGTTGATATTAGTGACATTAGATCTTATTTCCAATTCCTGTCATTTGAATTTAAGTTCTGACATAATCTGAGGTAGGATTTGAAACAGTGTCTTTAGTGTAGTAATCTGGGCCTCTGAATTACATGTCCAGCGGCATTCCTTCTCTGACACACTGTCCCTCTCATGAATTTACTTTAGAGACAAGAAAAAGGTTCTGATGGCCATATTTGTAACCGACAGAATGCTTAGAAGAGAACACGATGCATAAAGTCTGAATTGTACCAAGGCATAGATAATTATTTATTTGGGACCCGCACTGACGTCAAGTTGGGGACTGGGAATATTACGGACCTGGTAGTGGGTATGTTTAATGATTGGGATAATACCGAGAAATAAATCAATTCAAGGCAAAAGGTAATTTGTGATGGTGTACAGTCTAGTTCTCAGATGTTTGTGCGGACTGGGGTGTTGGGTGGTTCAGACGTTTATAGTAATGAGTGCAATTTGTATTTGAAACTGAAGACAATAGTTTCCGTCTTTGCAAATAAAGCTAACAGAAATAGTAATGAATTTCAGCATGGTTTATGGGATTAATAAATAGATAGAGATGGAAAGACTTACCAGGAACACCAATAATTGCGAGCATGGGATAGTAACCCGCCTGGATAATCATCAGTACGGCTTCGATCCGATTTTGTAATGTTGACAAATACCACGAAAAATAGAAAAGACCCAAGGATAAACTCCTGTCCATTGTTGCAGTATTCCAGTCTAATATTCTCAGATTCTGATCCATTACTGGAAAATTCTAAACTATTCTCAGATGTTTATCTATCCACTTCCCCTCTCTGCAACTGCGGATCCCTGTTAGTGTTAGAGGTGATGCATCTGCTGCTACTATGGGATAAAGTGCTGTAATAGGCCCCTTAAAAATAGAAGAGGGAAACCATCCAGTGACACATTTGGAATCCATGGAGTCTGTCATCAATCACAGTCACTGAACAAACAGATCAGTTAACTCCTGTCAGTGTGGTATCTTCAGATCACAATAATAACTGGACTCGGTTGAATGCTGGCATCGCTGGCTATTGGTCACATCTCCCATTACCAATCGCTCGAGTGAAGTTAGTTGTGAGGGAGAATGATGGATGGTTTCTTATCGCAGGCTAACTGTTTCTGCTACGTTGTCCATTTGCAATGCTGTAACCGCCTGAACCTCCTACCACCACCCCCAAACACATAATCTATATAGTGTTAGCGTGCTCCCCTTCACTCGAACAAGCAGCAACCAGTAGATTTTCAGGGGGCATATTTGCTCTGACCATGCACAGGAAGTGTCGATTTGCCTAGGCATTCCTCTAATTGTTCGAATAAGGCAATTTTGTAATTCAACACACAATGCACTTCAGCATTTTTTTGTATAAATTCACAAACACCTTAATACACTTTTATGGCTTCAATACAGTGAGACTTACATTTATTGAATTCAGTCCAAAGCGAAAGGTGGCATGTTGTCACAAAGCCGGTCCCTTTACAATGTTATGTTGTTCGTGATTTTTCTTAGAGAGGTTCTAAATGACCAATATGTCTGAATTCTTAAAGGTTTATTGGCGTCCTTTTGTTTATACATAACAATAATGCTGCAGGCAGACAACTTTCAAGTCTTTAAAAAGAAACGTGTATTATCAGGAGGACGTGGCCACCTCTCTAGTTGGTCAGATAGGTTCAGTCTGGGGTAGGTTGAGTCAGTGTCAATGTTGAAATTGGATTTTCTCCCCTCCTTCTGCACTTCTTAACTCATAACCTGTTTAGCAGAAGCCTTTTAATCAGAATGTTTCAGGAATCTAAGGAGGGAACCTGGTCAAACCTATTTTGAATTTGAAAGGATCAAGCAAGTAATTTTGATAGATGGATAAGAGCTTAAAAATCAAGAAAATCTACGATGCTCGGTGAGAGACAATTAACTTGGAGGGGTTCAAAAATGCTTGCATGATATAGTGCAAAATCATTTGGAAGAGAAGAAAGGTAAAACAGCTGAAGTGGTTGATGATTATGAATTGATCCATACAACACGGTGTGGCTTCCAGAATCAATGTCAGTCCATGAGGGATAGAAATTAGGCCAAAGAGAAATCCTCACGTGGAAAGGGAAAGGTAGATCACAGTGAAGATATTAAGAACAATTTACCACAGGAAAAAAGGAAACCCATGAAGAGGATAAAGAAGTTAGAAAAGCTCCGGTGCTTTCTTTGCAATAACTTAGGTCCGGGGGGATAAAAGTGCAGATGTAGGAAAACAGAATAAGCCTGGGAGTTTTGTTGGAGCGGTAACAGAAAGCACAGTGGAAGCTATAAAGCTGCAACAGAATGTGCAAGCTTATTGGAGGTTGAAGTCTTTCTGTCTCTGTAAGCAGCTCAGAAAAAGCCGTTTAGACGAGACAAGGCTCCGTTACCAATAAGCCATCGCCTCTCTATTTCCTTTGCCTTATTCAGTGTCTGCAACTCTCCCTGTATCTTTCAGAAACCTGCTTTCGGCACTGCAGATCTACCTACCTCCCCAGATAACCTGTTCCATCTCCGACAGCTCGCTCAATCACTGTAACCCCCTCTTCCCCGTCTAATCCTCCTCTTTTTCACTATCTTCCAGGCACAGCGGTGATCCTGTGAGGGGGCAGTGCAGAATGGGATATTATAAATCTCAGCTCAGGCTTGAGGAATACAATTACTTGGGAGTCACAAAGGCAGAGAACCTGAGAGAGAGCAGCACAGAGTGAGAGAATATAAATCAGCAGCGAGGATCGAGGCCGACTGGGACTTGGAGTTGGAGAAACAGCAGAGGAGGAGGCTCGAAACTAGCACTGAGTCACAGAAGGAGTGATCATGTGAGGGACCAACTTGGAGCAGGAGCATGAGGCCAAATCACACCTGGGAGTTTAAGGCACTAAAGTGGGAGGATATAAATCAGCGTTGAGGATCGAGGCCTAATTGTGCCTGGGAGTCACAGAGTCGGTGACCCTGTGAGGGAGCAGAGTGGAGTGGGAGCTGGAGGATTACACATACCTGGGAGTCACAGAGTCGGTGACCCTGTGAGGGAGCAGAGTGGAGTGGGAGCTGGAGGATTACACATACCTGGGAGTCACAGTGTCGGTGACCCTGTGAGGGAGCAGAGTGGAGTGGGAGCTGGAGGATTACACATCCCTGGGAGTCACAGAGACGGTGACCCTGTGAGGGAGCAGAGTGGAGTTGGAGGATTATATGTACCTGGGAGTCACAGAGACACGCCTTTCTGCGGCTGTGACCCCCTGAATTGATTTTGAAAGTCACACAATCGTCTTCACAGAAGAAAATGTAAGTTCATTCACTGTTAATAAACCGTTACTTGCTGTAAATTGCTGCAAATTGACATTTTCTTTCTTGGAAGTTGGGCTGAAGGCTGATATGTCAGTAATAAGTGAAAGTCTGAATCAGTATAACAAAGAATCTCAGTCACCTACAGGTCGATAAGCGAAGGAATGTTGAACGTGTGCCTCTGATATTAACTTTATACAACGTAATTCATTGAGTAAGACTAAACACGTTTCAGCTTATGTTGTGGTAGTGCAGGTTGGTTCAATGGAAAAGGTTTTCTTTTACATTGGGAAGTCATAGCCACTGCTGATGTTCGAGACGAACACCAAGTCATGCAGCTAATGCCTGGAGATTATGTGAGACATCTATGATGAGAGTTAGGTGGACAACAAATTCATGGAGGGGATCACACTGCTGTCATAACGGCCTGTAAAAAGGAAGGGAATGGGTGATCAGTCAAGAGCTACAGCCAGGGAATACAGGATTACCCTGGAGGGGAGGGGAGGTGAGACTCCCTCCCAATTCAGTTTCCCAGTTTGGAAGCTGATGAAGGTACTGTCTGCTCAGGGGAGGGCAGCCAGAGCCATGTTTGTGGTACCACAAGCAGCCTGACTGTACAGGAAGGGAGGGAGAAGAAAGAAGGAGCAATAGTCACAGGGGAGTCAGGAAATTGAAGAAGGTGTCAGTGTTTCTGTGACTGTCAATGTAATTCCAGGATAGTGGGGTCAAGAATCTCACTGTGTCCATCGAGTCTGCTCCACCATTCAATGTTGACTGATCGGTTTTTCAAGCCCATTTTCCTTCTTCCCCCCTTTAATTCCGGGCAATCAAGAATTTTTCTATCTTTGTTTTAAATCTACTCAATGACCTTTCATCCACAGCACTTAAAAAATGTAAACTGTGAGGAAAACGTTGTCGAACTCTAAACATACATTGCCAACTTCTTAGAAACAGTAGAGAGGTGATTGATGAAGTTTGGCACATTGGAACATGAGAAAATGCTACTTTCTATCAAGAAAATTAAAAGACCATATAAAATAGGCAGGAAAACAGAAGCACATGATGTGCAAAGATCATTGAAGTTTGTAGGACATTAAACATTGGCAAAGCATACAGTATTCCTGTCTTTATAAATACTGACAGTTCAAGAGTAAAGGGGTGATGTTGAACTTGCATCAAACACATTCGACTTCAACTGTGTCCCATGATCGGAAGGATATAAACCCATTGGAAAGGAGAAAGAACTGATCTAAAAGAATATTTCCAGGAATGAGTAAGATCAGTTATGAAGTCAGACTGTTGGAACTGTTCTCAATGAAGTGAAGGTGGCTAAGAGGAGATCGGATGAAGTTTTTCAAACTCATAGGCAGACTGAATAGATTAGATTGGATAAAATGGTACCCACTCACAAAACGAGAGGACACAGATTTCAGGTTATGTACAATAGGGGAACTATGATAGAAGTAAGAACCTTTAAACTTGGCGAGTATTTAGGATACACTTGGAAGTGTTGTAAACGGATGTTCAATGGAATTTTTCAAGAGGGGATTGGATGATTATTGCGACTAAATGAAATGTGTAATTGTTGTGGTTCTGTTTGCCGAGCAGGGAATTTGTGTTGCAGACATTTCGTCCACTGTCGAGGTGACATCCTCAGTACTTGGGAGCCTCCTGTGAAGCGGTTCTGTGATCTTTTCTCCGGCATTTGTAGTGGTTTATCTCTGCCGCTTCCGGTTGTAAGTTCCAGCTGTCCGCTGCAGTGGCCGGTCTCTTAGGTCCAGGTCGATGTGTTTGTTGATAGAATCTGTGGATGAGTGCCATGACTCTAGGAATTCCCTGGCTGTTCTTTGTTTGGCTTGTCCTATGATAGTATTGTTGTACCAGTCGAACTCATGTTGCTTGTCATCCGCGTGTGTGGCAGAACACTGAACGGAGAATTCACCACAAAGGTGTACAGGAAAGCCACACACACAGACCAAGTCCTGAACTACGAAAGCAACCACCCCAACACACGCAAAAGAAGTTGCATCAAGACACGGTTGAAAAGGGCCACAACACACTGCAGTACACCAGAACTGCAAAAGGAGGAAGATGAACACCTCTACAATGTATTCGCCAAAAACGAATACCTGTGCAATTTCATCAACAGATGCCAAAGGGAAAGACAGCAGAATGAGGACATGCCACAACCCAAAGGACTAGCCACGTTACCATACATCAAGAACATTTCTGAACTGACAGCCAGACTACTACGACCACTAGGACTCATAACAGCACACAAACCAACAGCCACTCTCAGACAACAACTCACCAGAACGAAGGACCCGATACCCAGCATGAGCAAAACCAACGTAGTGTACAAAATCCCATGCAAGGACTGCACAAAACACTACATAGGACAAACAGGAAGACAGCTAACGATCCGCATCCATGAACACCAACTCGCCACGAAACGACACGACCAGCTATCCTTAGTAGCCACACAAGCAGATGACAATCAACATGATTTCGACTGGGACAACACCACTATTATAGGACAAGCCAAACAGAGAACAGCCAGGAAATTCCTAGAGGCATGGCACTCATCCACAGATTCTATCAACAAACACATCGACCTGGACCCAATATACTGACCACTGCAGCGGACAGCTGGAACTGACAACTGGAAGCGGCAGAGACAAACCACTATTAATGCCAGAGGAAACATCACAGAAGCGCTTCACAGGAGGCTCCCAAGCACTGAGGATGTCACCTAGACGGGGATGAAACGTCTGCAACACAAATTTCCAGCTCGGCGAACAGAACCACAGCAGCGAGCACCCAAGCTACAAATCTTCTCACAGACCTTTATAAATGTGTAATGGTACGGGAGAAAGCAAAAGGTCACTACTCTGGAATCAACTCAGATGAAGAGCTGGTGCAAACATCATGGTTCAAATGACACCCTTCTTGCCTTAAGATTTCTGTGGGGATTGGTGCGATGTCTCAAGACTTCTCCAACTCTAATAATACTGTGTCTCCATAACCTCATTGATCCTGTGCGATCCGTTTTTACCTCTGAAACATCCATCAGTCAAAGTACCCCTACTTATCTCTGTTACTCATACAGACCATTTTATAAACCTCCTTTCTCTCCAATCTCCTCTAAAAACTGCCTCTCTATGTAATAATTCTCAAGGACTTACAGCTTTGTCTGTAATTACTCTGATACATAGAAAGCTCCCGATCTTTACAATCTCCTCCAGCAGACACAATCATCAGTCTATCAATGTCACTAACTCCTTCCCGCCCTGATCGATCTCATGATCTCCATAACCCCCTCCAGCCATTACACTCAAAGGTTTTCAGCTTTTATACAAGAAGGAGAAAAATGCCACGACAGTAAAGTAGCATTGTATATAAAGGCTGGAATCAGTATTTTTGTGATGCTAATCAATTTACACACTACTCATCTCTGTCCTCTCCCCAATCCCTTTGTATTGATTCTCTAGATATTGTCTAAATATCAGAAATTTCTACAACACAGATTACTCTCGAAATTGTCTGCACTGACTAAAAAGAAGGTGGAACCCAGCTTCATCCTTTCCAAAATAAAAAAAAAAACATTGTTGTGATTCCACAGAGACTGTAGGACTTCAGGTTCAGACCAAGGCACATTTTTAAAATTTTCCAGAGTTTCTCCCTCGACTCCGCTTCCATGCATGACTCCCAGATCCCTTCCTTACTCCGGGTGAAATAACAACTTTCCTCACCACTTTTCTAATATTTTAACCAATTAAATTAAATATTTTCTGCTGGTAACTGAGGTCTCCAATAAGAAGAAGACAGTATCTCCCTCTCTATCCAGGCCCTTGACAACACGTGCAGGCTAATCGAATCTCCTCTCAGTATCCTACACTTCAACCTTTCCTCATAACTGCATTATCAGTTTCCCAGAATAACAAATCTCTTCTGTACCACCTCCAAGAGTGAAACATGCTCGAAACATCATTTCTCTGGCACTCTGATGCTACCTGACCTGCTGTGCTTTTCTCACACCACACTCTTTGACTCTAATTTCCAGCATCTGCAATCTTCATATTCTTCCTGTACACTCTCCATTCTAATTCCATCCTTCCATGTGATATAGTGACCAGAACCACATGCAGCACACAGGCTGTGATTGATCTGGTTATTTATACAGTTCTTGTATAAGCTTCCTGCTCTTACATTCTGCACTTGAACTGAGAGAGGAAATGATGCCATTTGCTGCCTTATCTAGATAATTGACGATGCCGGCTATCTTCAGGGTAAAAGCAAATTACTGCGGATGCTGGAATCTGAAGCCAAAAGAGAAAATGTTGGAAAATCTCACAGGTATGGCAGCATCTATAAGGAGAGACAATAGCTGACATTTCGAGTCTAACTGACCCTTTGTCAAAGCTTAAAAAAAGGAGAAATAGGGAGGTATTTATACTAGGATCTGTCCACACTAACAGTACGTTCATTTATTGTGTATTCTTTCCATTGATTGCTGTCCCTAAATGACTTGACTTCGACTTCTCCAGGTTGCTGGTGCATTCAACTGGAGCTCATAGCTTCCATTTTTAAGCAGACTGCTATTTGTTCGCTCATTAAATCAAGTAATTCACATCAACTGTACGAGTCTCTGCATGAAAACCAAATAGCCAGATTAATTACACACAGCTTTCCCTGCAGCAATTCAGGCTGACAGTCCTGGATTCCTTTGGGACTTTTGAAGGGTCCATTCTTCCTGCCTCGCAGAATTCCCATATGTAAGTACTCAGTCAGCCCCTTGCTTCATACTAAACTAAGCTACAATATCAGCAGGTCTCTGACACTTTGCCTCTATTCAGAGAGGAACCGAAAAAGATGAACAATGAGCAAACATGACCGGGGATTTTTCTACCTAGCTTCTTTTAATGATGTGAATCTCCTTTATAGGCCCTCACTCTCTTTAAGTATATAACTTACAATAGTTTGCACGACAAAATCTGCACAAGACAAGGGCCTGAAACTTTTGACTTGGCCAATCTCATTTCTGTCATTTTCATGGAAGGTTTGTCTCCACAAGTCTCAGTGAATGTTGTCATGATAACATCCTCAATCTGGCTCATTACCTACCTGCCCTGCCTCAATGTCCCTTCTTTCATCTGATACGAGCCCAATTATTATTTTCTGCTTTGTTATATGTACCCACTGCCCACATATCCCAGATTGCAGCGGATTCCCTGCTCCAGATGCCAATTTTAAATAAGTCATTGCGCTCTTGGATTGGCAATCTGAAATTGCTCTGGACATGACGGCGGCATTTGGGAAAGGTGTAAACTGAGGGCCCCACGATGTGGCTGAGCCACTGAGGTTCTGGTGGATGGCATGGTGCAGGACAGGGACATTATCTTCCTTCAGGATAAATAGACAAAGTCTTTTCCCTGGGGTGGGTACGTCCAGAACTAGAGGGCATAGGTTTAGGGTGAGAGGGGAAAGATATAAAAAAGACCTAAGGGGCAACTTTTTTACGCAGAGGAGGATGTGTGCACGGAATGAGCTTCAAGAAGAAGTGGTGGATGCTGGTACAATTGCAACATTTAAGAGGCATTTCGATGGGTATATGAATAGGAAGGGTTTGGAGGGATATGAGCCGGGTGCTGGTAGGTGGGACTGGATTGAATCGGGATATCTGGTCGGCTTGGACGGGTTGGAACGAAGGGTCTGTTTCCATGCTGAACATCTCTATGACTCTTTGACTGGCAGGGGAAGCCATAACACCAGACCTGCTAGCTTGTCTGTGATTGACCCGTGGGCCAGTGAGATGCCAGCCTTCTGGGTGAATGCCCAACTGTGTAGGAAGGACGTCAGTGACCAGGGTAAGTGCCAACATCTGCACTTTGTGATCTTGCCCTCTCTCTCTCTCTCGCTGTTACTGCACCCACCTCCAACCAAGACTCATGTTCTCTGACTCTCACTGAATGCAGCACCTTCTCTCTGTTTCTCTCTAACCTCTTCTCTGTCCCGCTCGCCAGCTCTGCCTGGTGTCTCTGCTGCCCACTCACTCACTCATGACAACTCGCCACCTTTCCCTCAGCTGTCCCAGCACTAACAGCTATACCAACCACTTCCACCTCCCGTATACCTCTTGATAATTCTCTCATTCCAGGAGGAACTATCCCACAATAGAGCAGACAGAGAGGTATGAGACAGCCCAACATTCAACTCCTCACCCCCTCACAGAGGAAGGATCCTGACCCTAAAAACCACGAGAGGAAGACTGACCGTGTTCAAGCTCCCGGACTGGGATCTGAGACTCTCCTAGACTCTGTGTGCTGGGCACCGTGACTGACTGTGGACAATGATATTAAGCGTTCTGGGTTTGTGTCTGCGCTAAACACCAAGGCAATACAGCAGGCGGGTGAGCTTGGTAGCTCTAGTTGAGGGGAAACACTATTGAGGGCAGGTTAAGACAAGGCAATAATTCTGTGAGCTTTCAAGTTCGCTCAAAGCGAGTGTGTTTAGAAACAGAATGAGCAGTCCAGATGGCCAATCTATGATCTGGGTGAATATTCCGGAGCACAGTGTCCTTGCAGCAGCATTGACTGTGTACAAACACGGAGTGATCAGCCCAGAGGGACAGCCCATGAGCTGGGTGTGTGTCCCTAAGCACAGTGTCTTTGCAGCAGCATTGCAATGAGAGTTGTCAGTGCACCCTGAGCTGCAGCATTGAAGTAAAGAAGCGTACAGTCAGTGGGTCGGAGATGTGCTGGGATGGCATACTGAGGCTGGCATGTGTCAGATTTCAGCATTGGTCGGTGTGGAGTACATGCAGCTTCTGTTCATGCAGTGTTCCCGAGAAGCTGGTGTCCAGGATCGAAGTCTGCAGGAGCGAGTAGTGAGATGGAGTCACCAGGTTCCAGGTCTGACTTTCATGTCAAATTCTGCATATTGAGTTTCCCAACAGTGGGGGAGGATATGAAGCTGCAATTTGGGGGGAGGGGGCGTGTGGGGGTGGTCGGTGGGATCCACAATAATGTGGCTGTTGATCATCAGTAATCATTCAGTGAGCATCCCGCCACTCCCGCGCTCAAATCTTGACTTAAAGAACAGTCCAGCACAGGAACAGGCCCTACAACCCAGCAAGCCCGTACTGACACATGACGTCTTTCCAAAGTTAAAACAAAGTATTTGCTCCAATATCTTTGATGTCATTCTATTCCTTACTTACTCATACTTGTGCCATGATCCCTCTGAAACCTTGCTATATTGGCTTCTTCCCCTCTATCAGTGCATTTAAGGCACTTTCACATTCTGTCTGGAACAGCAAAAAAAAATCTTACCTATCACATCCCCTGAACTTTCTCACTTTTACCTAAAACCTACAGTCCAGAGTAATTGATATTTCTTCTCTGAGAGAAAAAAAAAGCCTCTAACTGTCCTTCTATCTATGCCTCTGACAATTTTGTAAATATGTATCCGGTAGCCCCATAGCCAATGATACCCAGGTGCAAACAAGCCACGTATGTTCAATTTCTCCTTCTGGCTAATATCCTCCAAACCAGACAACATGCTGGTAAAACCTTTCCATCCACTCTCCAACACTTTAGCATTGTGTGGCAACCAAGAGTATACACAATATTCTAAATGTACCTCGAAATAACTTTCCCTACAGCTACAAAATGACCTGCTAATTTTCATACTGCACACTCCGATGCATGTTTGAATCTTGCCATCAGTCTTCTTGATCACCCTCTTCACCCATGTTACCACTTTCAGGGAACTGTGGAGCTGTACACCAAGATCCCTTCGGATGTTGATGCAATCAGTAGTTTTTCCATCCACTTTATACTTCTATCCTTTATTATACCTTCCAAAATGCATCATGTCACAATTGTACAAATAAAGTTACATCTGTGTTTTCTCTGTCGAAGTCTGCGGCTGACCTATATCTTGTTCTTTCTCTGGCAATCATTCTCACAATCTGCAACTCCGCCAATCTATTTACAGATCTACAGTCACAAAAACACTGTTCCACCATTACTCTGTCTTATATGGATCAGGCAGTTCTCCATACTAAGTGACTGCTGATCCCACATCACTGTACAGTGGGAGGTATGTCGTGCCATAATCGTTACTGTACTGTGGGAGGTATGTCGGACCGTGATGGTTACTGTACAGTGGGAGGTATGTCGTGCCATAATCGTTACTGTACAGTGGGAGGTATGTCGGGCTGTGATGGTTTCTGAACAGAGGGAGGTATGTCGGGGTGTGATGGTTACTGTACAGTGGGAGGTATGTCGGGGAGTGATGGTTACTGTATAGTGGGAGGTATGTTGGGGTGTGATGGTTACTGTACAGTGGGAGGTATGTCGGGCCGTGATGGTTACTGTACAGTGGGAGGTATGTCGGGGTGTGATGGTTACTGTACAGTGGGAGGTATGTCGGGGTGTGATGGTTACTGTACAGTGGGAGGTATGTCGGGGTGTGATGGTTACTGTACAGTGGGAGGTATGTCGGGGTGTGATGGTTACTGTACAGTGGGAGGTATGTCGGGGTGTGATGGTTACTGTACAGTGGGAGGTATGTCAGGCCGTGATGGTTACTGTACAGTGGGAGGTATGTCGGGCCGTGATGGTTACTGTACAGAGGGAGGTATGTTGGGCTGTGATGTTTACTGTACAGTGGGAAGTATGTCGAGCTTTGAAGATTACTGTAAAGTGGGAGGAATGTCAGGCCTTGATGGTTACTGTACAGTGGGAGGCGTGTTCGAATGTGATGGCTAATGTACAGTGCGAGGTATTTGTGGCCGTGATGGTTACTGTACAGGGGGAGGTATGTCGGACCGTGATAGTTAGTGTACAGTGGGAGATATGTCGGGCCGAGGGGTTACTGTACAGTGGGAGGCATGTCTGGCCGTGATGGTTATTGTACAGTGGGAGATATGTCGGGCCGTGGGGGTTACTGTACAGTAGGAGGTATGTTGGGCCGTGATGGTTACTGTACAGTGGGAGGCATGTCTGGCCGTGATGGTTACTGTACAGTGGGAGGTATGTCGGGCCGTGATGGTTACTGTAAAATGGGAGGTATGTCGGGCCGTGATGGTAACTGTACAGCGGAAGGTATGTCGGGCAATGAGTGTTACAGTACTGTGGGAGGTATGTCAGAACGTGATGGTTAGTGTACAATCGGACGTATGTCTGACTGTGTTGGTTACTGTGCAATGGGAGGTTTATCGGATCGTGATGGTTACAGTAGAATGGGAGGTATGTCGGACCGTGATGACAGTGCAGTGGGAGGTATGTCAGGCCGTGACTGTTACTCTACAGTGGAGTGCATGTCGGGCCATGACGGCTAATATACAGTGGGAGAGATGTCGGGCCGTGGGGGATACTGTACTTTGGGAGGTATGTCGGGCCGTGATGGTTACTGTACAGTGGGAGGTATGTCGGGGTGTGATGGTTAAATGTTCAGTGGGAGTTAGGTTGGTCCATGACGGTTACTGTACAGTGGAGGATATGTAGGGCCGTGATGGTTACTGTACAATGGGAGGTATATCAGGCCGTGATGGTTACTGTACAGTGGGAGGTATGTCGGGCCGTGATGGTTACTGTACAGTGGGAGGTATGTCGGGGTGTGATGGTTACTGTCCAGTGGGAGGTATGTCTTGCCGTGTTGGTTACTGTACAGTGGGAGATATGTCAGGCCGTGATGGTTACTGTACCATTGGAGGTACGTCGGGTTGTGATGGTTACTGTACATTGGGAGGTATGTCGGGCCGTGATGGTTACTGTACAGAGGGAGGTATATCGGGCCGTGATGGTTACTGTACAGTGGGAGGTATGTCGGGCTGTGAGGGTTACTGTGCAGTGGGAGGTATTGGGGACCGTGATGGTTACTGTACAGTGGGATGTATGTCAGAACGTGATGGTTCCTGTACAGTGGGAGTTATGTCGGACCATGACGCTTAGTGAACAGTGGGAGGTATGTCAGGCCATTTCGGTTACTGCACAGTGGGGGGTATGTTTAGCTGTATAGTTTACTGTGCAATGGGTCATACGTCGTGACGTGATGGTTACTATACCGTGGGAGTGTGTCGGGCCGTGACGGTGACTTACAGTGGGAGGTAAGTTTGGCCGTGATGATTACTGTACAGTGGCATGTATTTTGGCGTTTGATGGTTACTGTACAGTGGGAGGTATGACAGGCCATGATAGTTACTGTACCGTGGGAGGTATGTCGGGCCGTGATGGGTACTGTACAGTGGGAGGTATGTCGGGCTGTGATCATTACTGTACAGTGATAGGTTTGTCGGACCGAGGTGGTTACAGCAGATTGCGAGTCGTGTTCGACAGTGATGGCTACTGTACAGTGGGAGGTATTTGGGACCGTGATGGTTACTGTACTTTGGGAGGTATGTCGAGCCATGACGGTTACTGTACAGTGGGAGGTATGTCGGGCCGTGACTGTTACTCAACAGTGGGAGGTATGTCGGGCCGTGATTGTTACTATACAGTGGGAGGCATGTCTGGCCGTGTTGGGTACTGTGCAATGGGAGGTATATTGGACCGTGATGTTTACTCTACAATGGGAGGTATTTCGGGCCATGACGGTTACTGTACAGTGGGAGGTATGTCGTGGTGTGATAGTGACTGTACAGTGAGAGGTATGTCAGACCGTGACGGTTACTGCACAGTGGGATGTATGTCGGGCCGTGATGTTTACTGTACAGTGGGCGGTATGTCAGGTTGTGATGGTGACTGTACAGTGGGAGGTATGTCCAGCTGTGAAAGTTACTGTAAATTGGGAGGAATGTCGGGCCGTGATGTTTACTGTACAGTTTGAGGTATGTTGGGTAGTCATGGTTACTGTACAGTGGTAGGTATGTTTGGCCGTGATGGATACTGTACAGTGGGATGTATTTTGGGTTCTGATGAATACTGTACAGTGGGCAGTATGTCAGGCCGTGATGGTTACTGTACAGTGGGAGGTATGTCGGGCCGCGATGATTACTGTACAGTGGGATGAATGTCGGGCCGTGACCATTACTGTACAGGGATAGGTGTGTCGGGCCGAGATGGTTACTGTAGATTGTGACGCGCGTTCAACGGTGATGGTTACTGTACAGTGGGAGGTATTTGGGGCCGTGATGGTTACTGTACAGTGGGAGGTATTTGGGGCCATGATGGTTAATGTACAGTGGGAGGTATGTCGTGTTGTGATGGTTACTGTACAATGGGATGTATGTCGGCCTGTGATGGTGTCTGTACAGTGGGAGGTCTGTGGGGCTGTGATGGTTACTGTACTGTGGTGGGTATGTCAGGTTCTGATGGTGACTGCACAGTGGGAGGTATGTCGGGCCGTGATTGTTACTGTACAGTTTGAGGTATTTTGGGTAGTGATGGTTGCTGTCGAGTGGTAGGTATGTCAGGCCGTGAGGGTAACTGTACAGTGGGAGGTATAGCTGGCCGTGACGTTTACTGTAGAGTGGGAGGTATGTCAGGCTGAGATGGTAACTGTACAGTGGGATGAGTGGCGGACCGTGATGGATACTGTAGAGTGGGTAGGTGTGTCGGGCCGAGATCGTTACTGTGGATTGGGAGGCGTGTTCGACCATGACGGTTACTGTACAGTGGGAGGTATTTGGGGCTGTGATGGTTACTGTAACAGTGGGAGTTGTGTCGGGCCGGGATGATTACAGTACAGTGGGAGGTATGTCAGGCTGTGTTGGTTATTGTGCAATGGGAGGTATGTCGGGTCGTGATGGTTACTGCACAGTGGGAGGTTTGTTGCACCATATGGTTACTGTACAGTGGGATGTATGTCGGCCCGTGATGGTTGCTGTACTGTGGGAGGTATTTGAGGGCCGTGATGGTTACTGTACAGTGGGAGGTATGTTGCGCCGTGATGGTTACTGTACAGTGGGAGGTATGTCGGGTCGTGATGGTTACTGTACAGTGGGAGGTATGTCAGCTTGTGATGGTGACTGTACAGTGGGAGGTATGTCGGGCCGTGATTGTTACTGTACTGTTTGAGGTATTTTGGGTAGTGATGGTTGCTGTCGAGTGGTAGGTATGTCAGGCCGTGATGGGAACTGTACAGTGGAAGATATATCTGGCCGTGTCGTTTACTGTAGAGTGGGAGGTATGTCAGGCTGAGATGGTAACTCTACAGTGGGATGACTGGCGGGCCGTGATGGATACTGTGCAGTGGTAGGTGTGTCGGGCCGAGAGCGTTACTGTGGATTGGGAGGCGTGTTCGACCATGACGGTTACTGTACAGTGGGAGGTATTTGGGGCTGTGATGGTTACTGTAACAGTGGGAGTTGTGTCGGGCCGTGATGGTTAAGTACAATGGGAGGTATGTCAGGCCGTGATGGTTACTGTACAGTGGGAGGTATGTCAGGCCGAGACGGTAACTGTGGAGCGGGAGTTATGTCAGGCCGGGACGGTTACTGTGGAGTGGGAGGTATGTCGGGCCGTGATGGTTACTGTACAGTGGGAGGTATGTTGGGCTGAGTCGGTTCCTATACATTGGGATTCTATGTTGGACCGTGACGGTTACTGTACAGTGGGGGGTATGTCGGGCCGTGATGGTTACTGTACAGTGGGAGGTATGTCGGGCTGTGATGGTTACTGTACAGTGGGAGGTATGTCGGGCCGTGATGGTTACTGCACAATGGGAGATATGTCCGGCCGTGATGGTTACTGTACAATGGGAGGTATGTCTGGCTGTGTTGGTTACTGTGCAATGGGAGGTATGTCTGGCCGTGATGGTTACTGTACAGTGGGAGGTATGTCGGACCGTGATGGTTACTGTACAATGGGAGGTATGTTGCGCCGTGATGGTTACTGTACAGTGGGACGTATGTCAGGCCGTGACGGTTACTGCACAGTGGGAGGTATGTCGGGTCGTGATGGTTAGTGTACAGTGTGATGTATGTCGGGCTTTGATGGTTACTGTACAATGGGAGGGTATGTCAGGCCGTGATGGTTACTATACAGTGGGATGTATGTCTTGCCGTGTTGGTTACTGTGCAATGGGATGAATGTAGGGTCGTGATGGTGAGTGTACGGTGGGAGGTATGTCGGGGTGTGATGGTTACTGTACAGTGGGAGGTATGTCGGGGTGTAATGGTTACTTTACAGTGGGAGGTAAGTGTGGCCGTGATGGTTACTGTACAGTGGGAGGTATGTGTGGCCGTGATGGTTACTGTACAGTGGGAGGTATGTCGGGCTGTGATGGTTACTGTACAGTGGGAGGTATGTCGGGTCGTGATGGTTACTTTACAGTGGGAGGTATGTCTGGCTGTGTTGGTTACTGTGCAATGGGAGGTATGTCGTGTCCTGATGGTAACTGTACAATGGGAGGTATGTCGGGCCATGATGGTTACTGCATATTTGGAGATACATGGGGCCGTGATGCTTACTGTACAGTGGGAGGTTTGTTGCGCCATGATGGTTACTGTACAGTGGGAGGTATGTCGGCCCGTGATGGTTGCTGTATAGTGGGAGGTATGTCAGGCCATGACGGTTACTGTACAATGTGAGGTATGTCGTGGGGTGATCGTGACTGTACAGTGAGAGGTATGTCAGGCGGCGACGGTTACTGTACAGTGGGAGGTATGTCGGGCCGTGATGTTTACTGTACAGTGGGGGGTATGTCAGGTTGTGATGGTGACTGTACAGTGGGAGGTATGTCGAGCTGTGAAGGTTACTGTAAATTGGGAGGTATGTCGGGCTGTGATGGTTACTGTACAGTTTGAGGTATGTTTGGCCGTGATGGCTACTGTACTGTGGGATGTATTTTGGGTTCTGTCGGTTACTGTGCAGTGGGCGATATATCAGGCCGTGATGGTTACTGTACAGTGGGAGGTATGTTGGGGTGTGACGGTTACTGTAGAGTGGGAGGTATGTCGGGCCATGATGGTTACTGTACAGTGGGAGGTATGTTGGGGTGTGACGGTTACTGTACAGTGGGAGGTATGTCGGGCCGTGATGGTTACTGTACAGTGGGAGGTATGTCGGGGTGTGATGGTTACTGTACAGTGGGAGGTATGTCGGGGTGTGATGGTTACTGTACAGTGGGAGGTATGTCGGGCCGTGATGATTACTGTCCAGTGGATGAATGTGGAGCCGTGATCATTGCTGTACAGGGATAGGTGTGTCGGGCCGAGATGGTTACTGTAGATTGTGAGGCGTGTTCGACGGTGATGGTTACTGTACAGTGGGAGGTATGTCGGGCCGTGATGGTTACTGTACGGTGGGATGTATGTCGGTCCATGATGGTTACTGTACTGTGGTGGGTATGTCAGGTTGTGATGGTGACTGTATAGTGGGAGGTGTGTCGGGCCGTGATTGTTACTGTACAGTTTGAGTTATTTTGGGTGGTAATGGTTGCTGTCGAGTGGTAGGTATGTCCGGCCGTGATGGTAACTGTACAGTGGAAGATATATCTGGCCGTACGTTTACTGTAGAGTGGGAGGGATGTCAGGCTGAGATGGTAACTCTACAGTGGGATGACTGGCGGGCCGTGATGGATACTGTAGAGTGGTAGGTGTGTCGGGCCGAGATCGTTACTGTGGACTGGGAGGCGTGTTCGACCATGACGGTTACTGTACAGTGGGAGGTATTTGGGGCTATGATGGTTACTGTAACAGTGGGAGTTGTGTCGGGCCGTGATGGTTATGGACAATGTGAGGTATGTCAGGCCGTGATGGTTACAGTACAATGGGAGGTATGTCAGTCCGTGATGATTACTGTACAGTGGGAAGTTTGTCGGACCGTGATGGTTACTGTACAATGTGAGGAACGTCGCGCCGTGATGGTTATTGTACAGCGGGAGGTATGTTGGGCCGTGATTGTTACTGTACAGTGGGAGGTATGTCGGGGTGAGATGGTTACTATACAATGGGAGGTATGTCGGGCCGTGATGGTTACTGTACTTTGGGAGGTTTTCGGGCCGTGATGGTTACTGTACAGTGCGAGGTATGTCGGGCCGTGATGGTTAATGTACAGTGGGAGGTATATCGGACTGTGATGGTTACTGTACGGTGGGAGGTATGTCGGGGTGTGATGGTTACTGTTCAGTGGGAAGTATGTTGGACCGCGATGGTTAGTGTACATTGGGAGGTATGTCGGGCCGTGACGGTTATTGTACATTGGGAGGTATGTCAGGCCGTGATTGTTACTGTACAGTGGGAGGTATGTCGGGCCGTGATCGTTATTGTACAGTGGGAGGTATGTCGAGCTGTGATGGTTGCTGTAAAATGGGAGGTATGTCAGTCCGTGTTGGTTACTGTACAGTGCGAGGTATGTAGGACCGTGATGGTTACTGTACAGTGGGAGGTATGTCGAGCCGTGACGTTATTGTACAGTGGGAGGAATGTCGGGGTGTGATGGTTACTGTACAGTGGGTGGTCTGTCGAACCGTGATGGTTAGTGTACAGTGGGAGGTAGGTCGGGATGTGACGATAACTGCACAGTGAGATATATGTCAGGCCATGATGGTTACTGCGCAGTGGGAGATGTGTCGGGCCGTGACGGTTGCTGTATAGTGAGAGGTACGTCGGGTCGTGATCGTTACTCTAAAATGGGAGGTATGTCGGTCCATGATGGTTACTGTGAAATGGGAGTTATGTCGGGCCGTGATGGTTACTGTACAGTGGGAGGTATGTCGGGCCGTGATGGTTACTGTACAGTGGGAGGTATGTCGGGGTGTGATGGTTACTGTACAGTCGGAGGTATGTCGGATCGTGATGGTTACTGTACAGTGGGAGGTATGTCGGGCCGTGTTGGTTACTGTACAGTAGGAGGTATGTCGGATCGTGATGGTTACTGTACAGTGGGAGGTATGTCGGGGTGTGATGGTTACTGTTCAGTGGGAGGTATGTCGGGCCGTGATGGTTACTGTATAATGGGAGGTATGTTGGATCGTGCTGGTTACTACACAATGGGAGGTATGTTGGGCCGTGATGGTTACTATACAGTGGGAGGTATGTCGGGTCGTGATGTTTACTGCACAATGGGTCGTCTGTCGGGCCATGATGGTTACTGTACAGTGGGAGATATGTCGGGCCGTGATGGTTACTGTACACAGGGAGGTATGTTAGACCGTCCGGTTACTGTGCAGTGGGAGGTATGTCGACCGTGATGGTTACCATACAGGGGCAGTTAAGTCGGGCCCTTATGGTTACTGTACCGTGGGAAGAATGTCGGGCCGTGATGTTTACTGTTCAGTGGGAGATATGTGGTGCTGTGACAGTTATTGTTCATTGGGAGGTATGTCGGGCCGTGATGGCTCCTGGACACTGGGTGTTATGTCGGGCTGTGATGGTTAGTGTACAGTGGGAGGTGTGTCGGGCCGTGGTGGTTCCTCTATGGTGGGATGTATAGGGCCGTGGCGTTTACTGTACAGCGGGAGTTATGTCGGACCGTGATGGATCCTGTACTTTGTGAGGTCTGTCGGGCCGTTTTGGTTACTGTGTAGTGGGATGTATGCCGGGCCGTGATGGTTACTGTACAGTGGGAGGTATGTCAGGCCGTGATGGTTACTGTACAGTGGGAGGTATGTCAGGCCATGACGTTTATTGTACATTGGGAGGTATGTCGGGCCATGATGGTTACTGTACCGTGGGAGGTATGTCAGGCCGTGATGGTTAATGTACAATAGGAGGTATGTCGTGCCGTGACGGTTATTGTACATTGGGAGGTATGTCGGGGCATGATTGTTACTGTACAGTGGGAGGTATGTCGGGGTGTGTTGGTTACTGTACAATGGGAGTTATGTTGGGGTGTGACGGTTACTGTGCCGTGAGGATTACCGTACAATGGGATGGATGTTGGGCCGTGATGGTTACTGTACGGTGGGAGGTATGTCGGATCATGATGGTTACTATACAATGGGAGGTATGTCGGGCCGTGATGGTTACTGTACAGTGGGAGGTATGTTGGGGTGTGATGGTTACTGTACAGTGGGAGGTATGTCGGGGTGTGATAGTTACTGTACAGTGGGAGGTATGTCGGATCATGATGGTTACTATACAATGGGAGGTATGTCGGGGTGTGATGGTTACTGTACAGTGGGAGGTATGTCGGGGTGTGATGGTTACTGTACAGTGGGAGGTATGTCGGGGTGTGATAGTTACTGTACAGTGGGTGGTATGTCGGGCCGTGATGGATACTGTACAATGGGAGGTATGTCGGGCCGTGATGGTTACTGTACAATGGGAGGTATGTTGCGCCGTGATGGTTACTGTACAGTGGGACGTATGTCAGGCCGTGACGGTTACTGCACAGTGGGAGGTATGTCGGGTCGTGATGGTTAGTGTACATTGGGACCGTATGTCAGGCCGTGACGGTTACTATACAGTGGGATGTATGTCTTGCCGTGTTGGTTACTGTGCAACGGGATGAATGTAGGGTCGTGATGGTGAGTGTACGGTGGGAGGTATGTCGGGCTGTGATGGTTACTGTACAGTGGGAGGTATGTCGGGGTGTGATAGTTACTGTACAGTGGGAGGTATGTCGGGCCGTGATGGTTACTGTACAGTGGGAGGTATGTCAGGCCGTGACGTTTATTGTACATTGGGAGGTATGTCGGGCCATGATTGTTACTGTACCGTGGGAGGTATGTCAGGCCGTGATGGTTAATGTACAATAGGAGGTATGTCGTCCCGTGACGGTTATTGTACATTGGGAGGTATGTCGGGGCATGATTGTTACTGTACAGTGGGAGATATGTCGGGGTGTGATGGTTACTGTACAATGGGAGTTATGTTGGGGTGTGATGGTTACTGTGCCGTGAAGATTACCGTACAATGGGATGGATGTTGGGACGTGACGGTTACTGTACGGTGGGAGGCATGTGGACCGTGATGGTTACCGAAAAGAGGGAGTTACGTCGGGCCCTTATGGTTACTGTACAGTGGGAAGTATGTCGGGCCGTGATGGTTACTGTACAGTGGGAGGTATGTCGGGCCGTGATGGTTACTGTACTTTGGGAGGTTTTCGGGCCGTGATGGTTGCTGTACAGTGGGAGGTATGTCGGATCATGATGGTTACTATACAATGGGAGGTATGTCGGGCCGTGATGTTTACTGTACAGTGGGAGGTATGTCGGGGTGTGATGGTTACTGTACAGTGGGAGTTATGTCGGGGTGTGATGGTTACTGTACAGTGGGAGGTATGTCGGGCCGTGATGGTTACTTTACAGTGGGAGGTATGTCGGACCGTGATGGTTACTGTACAGTGGGAGGTATGTCGGGCCGTGATGGTTACTGTACAATGGAAGGTATGTCGGGCCGTGATGGTTACTGTACAATGTGAGGTATGTCGGACCGTGATGGTTACTGTACTTTGGGAGGTTTTCGGGCCGTGATGGTTACTGTACAGTGGGAGGTATGTCGGATTACGATGATTACTATACAATGGGAGGTATGTCTGGTCTTGATGGTTACTGTACAGTGCGAGGTATGTCGGGCCGTGATGGTTAATGTACCGTGGGAGGTATATCGGACTGTGATGGTTACTGTACGGTGGGAGGTATGTCGGGATGTGATGGTTACTGTTCAGTGGGAAGTATGTTGGACCGCGATGGTTAGTGTACAGTGGGAGGTATGTCGGGCCGTGACGGTTATTGTACATTGGGAGGTATGTCAGGCCGTGATTGTTACTGTACAGTGGGAGGTATGTCGGGCCGTGATGGTCAATGTACAGTGGGAGGTATGTCGGACTGTGATGGTTACTGTACAGTGGGAGATATGTCGGGCTGTGATGGTTACTGTACGGTGGGAGGTATGTCGAGCTGTGATGGTTGCTGTAAAATGGGAGGTATGTCGGTCCGTGTTGGTTACTGTACAGTGCGAGGTATGTAGGACCGTGATGGTTACTGTACAGTGGGAGGTATGTCGAGCCGTGACGTTATTGTAAAGTGGGAGGAATGTCGGGATGTGATGGTTACTGTACAGTGGGTGGTCTGTCGAACCGTGATGGTTAGTGTACAGTGGGAGGTAGGTCGGGATGTGACGATAACTGCACAGTGGGATATATGTCAGGCCATGATGGTTACTGCGCAGTCGGAGATGTGTCGGGTCGTGACGGTTGCTGTATAGTGACAGCTACGTCGTGTCGTGATCGTTACTCTAAAATGGGAGGTATGTCAGTCCATGATGGTTACTGTGAAATGGGAGTTATGTCGGGCCGTGTTGGTTACTGTACAGTGGGAGGTATGTCGGGCCGTGATGGTTACTGTACAGTGGGAGGTATGTCGAGCCGTGATGGTTACTGTACAGTGGGAGGTATGTCGGGGTGTGATGGTTACTGTACAGTGGGAGGTATGTTGGGCCGTGATGGTTACTATACAGTGGGAGGTATGTCGGGCCTTGATGGTTAGTGTACATTGGGAGGTATGTCGGGGTGTGATGGTTACTGTTCAGTGGGAGGTATGTCGGGCCGTGATGGTTACTGTTCAGTGGGAGGTATGTCGGGGTGTGATGGTTCATGTACAGTGGGAGGTATGTCGGATCGTGCTGGTTACTACACAATGGGAGGTATGTTGGGCCGTGGTGGTTACTATACAGTGGGAGGTATGTCGGGTCGTGATGTTTACTGTACAATGGGACGTCTGTCGGGCCATGATGGTTACTGTACGATGGGAAGTATATCGGGCCGTGATGCTTACTGTACAATGGGAGGTATGTCGGGTCGTGGTGGTTACTGTGCAGTGGGAGATATGTCGGGCCGTGATGGTTACTGTACACAGGGAGGTATGTTAGACCGTCCGGTTACTGTGCAGTGGGAGGTATGTCGACCGTGATGGTTACCATACAGGGGCAGTCATGTCGGGCCCTTATGGTTACTGTACCGTGGGAAGAATGTCGTGCCGTGATGGTTACTGTTCAGTGGGAGGTATGTGGTGCCGTGACAGTTATTGTTCATTGGGAGGTATGTCGGGCCGTGATGGCACCTGGACACTGGGTGCTATGTCGGGCTGTGATGGTAAGTGTACAGTGGGAGGTGTGTCGGGCCGTGGTGGTTCCTCTATGGTGGGATGTATAGGGCCGTGGCGTTTACTGTACAGCGGGAGGTATGTCGGACCGTGATGGATCCTGTACTTTGTGAGTTCTGTCGGGCCGTTTTGGTTACTGTACAGTGGGAGGTATGTCGGGGTGTGATGGTTACTGTACAGTGGGAGGTATGTCGACCGTGATGGTTACCGAAAAGGGGGAGTTATGTCGGGCCCTTATGGTTACTGTACAGTGGGAAGTATGTCGGGCCGTGATGGTTACTGTTCAGTGGGATGTATGTTTGACCGCGATGGTTAATGTACAGTGGGCGGTATGTCAGGCCGTGATGGTTACTGTACAGTGGGAGGTTTGTCGGGCTGTGATGGTTAGCGTACAGTGTGTCGGGCCGTGGTGTTTCCTGTACGGTGGGATGTATAGGGCCGTGGCGTTTACTGTACAGCGGGAGGTATGTCGGACCGTGATGGATCCTGTACTTTGTGAGGTCTGGCGGGCCGTGTTGATTCCTGTATAGTGGGATGTATGTCGGGCCGTGATGGTTACTGTACAGTGGGAGGTATGTCGGGCCGTGATGGTTACAGTACAGTGGGAGGTATGTCGGGCCGTGATGGTTACTGTACAGTGGGAGGTATGTCGGGGCGTGATGGTTACAGTACAGTGGGACGTATGTTGGGCCGTGATGGTTACTGTACAGTGGGAGGTATGTCGGGCCGTGATGGTTACTGTACAGTGGGAGGTATGTTGGGCCGTGATGGTTACTGTACAGTGGGAGGTATATTGGATCGTGATGGTTACGGTACAGTGGGAGGTATGTTGGGCCGTGATGGTTACTGTACAGTGGGAGGTATGTCGGGGTGTGATGGTTTCTGTACAGTGCGAGGTATTTTGGGCCGTGATGGTTACTGTATAGTGGGAGGAATTTTGGGCCATGATGGTTACTGTACAGTGGGAGGTATATTGGACCGCGATGGTTTCTGTACAGTGGGAGGTATGTTGGGCTGTGATGGTTTCTGTACAGAGAGCGATGTTGTAGTTACTGTACTCTGGGAGGTATTTGGGGCCGTGAAAGTTACTATACTTTGTGGGGTATGTCGGGCCGTGATAGTTACTGTACAGTGGGAGGTGTGTCGGACCGTGATGTTTCCTGTACTTTGGTAGTTAGGTCGGGCTGTGATATTCCCTGTACGGTGGGAGGTATGTCGTGCCGTGTTGGTTACTGTACAGTGAGAGGTGTGTCGGGCCATGAAAGTTACTGTACAGTGGGAGATATGTCCGGACATGATGGTTACTGTAGAGTGGGAGGTGCGTCGGTCCGTGATGGTTACTCTACAGTGGGAGGTATGTCGGGCCGCGATGGTTACTGTACAGTGGGAGGAATGTCGGGGTGTGATGGTTACTGTACAGTGGGAGGTATGTCGGGGTGTGATGGTTACTGTGCAGTGGGAGGTCTGTCGGGGTGTGATGGTTACTGTACAGTGGGAGTTATATCGGTCCGTGATGGTTTCTGTACAGTGGGAGGTATGTCGGTCCGTGGTGGTTACTGTACAGTGGGAGGTATATCGGTCCGTGATGGTTACTGTACAGTGGGAGGTATGTCGGTCCGTGATGGTTTCTGTACAGTGGGAGGTATGTCGGGGTGTAATGGTTACTGTAGAGTGGGAGGTATGTCGGAATGTGATGGTTACTGTACAGTGGGAGGTATGTCGGGGTGTGATGGTTACTGTACGGTGGGAGGTATGTCGGGGTGTGATGGTTACTGTACAGTGGGAGGTATGTCGGGGTGTGATGGTTACTGTACAGTGGGAGGTATGTCGGGGTGTGATGGTTACTGTACATTGGGAGGTATGTCTGGGTGTGATGGTTACTGTACAGTGGGAGGTATGTCGGGGTGTGATGGTTACTGTACAGTGGTAGGTATGTCGGGGTGTGATGGTTACTGTACAGTGGGAGGTATGTCGGGGTGTGATGGTTACTGTACAGTGGGAGGTATGTCGGGCTGTGATGGTTACTATGCAGTGGGAGGTATGTCGGATCGTGATGGTTATTGTACAATGGAAGGTATGTCGGGCCGTGATGGTTACTGTACAATGGGAGGTATGTTGCGCCGTGATGGTTACTGTACATTGGGACGTATGTTAGGCCGTGACGGTTACTGCTCAGTGTGAGGTATGTCGGGTCGTGATGGTTAGTGTACAGTGTGAGTTATGTCGGGCTTTGATGGTTACTGTACAATGGGAGGGTATGTCAGGCCGTGACGGTTACTATACAGTGGGATGTATGTCTTGCCGTGTTGGTTACTGTGCAATGGGATGAATGTAGGGTCGTGATGGTGAGTGTTCGGTGGGAGGTATGTCGGGGTGTGATGGTTACTGTACAGTGGGAGGTATGTGGGCTGTGATGGTTTCTGTACAGTGGGAGGTATGTCGGGGTGTGATGGTTACTGTACAGTGGGAGGTATGTCGGGCTGTGATGGTTACTGTACAGTGGGAGGTATGTCGGGGTGTGATGGTTACTGTACAGTGGGAGGTATGTCGGGGTGTGATAGTTACTGTACAGTGGGAGGTATGTCGGGGTGTGTATGGTTACTGTACAGTGGGAGGTATGTCGGGCTGTGATGGTTACTGTACAGTGGGAGGTATGTCGGGGTGTGATGGTTACTGTACAGTGGGAGGTATGTCGGATCGTGATGGTTACTGTACAGTGGGAGGTATGTCGGGCCGTGATGCTTACTGTACAGTGGGAGGTATGTCGGGCCTTGATGGTTACTGTACAGTGGGAGGTATGTCGGGCCGTGATGGTTACTGTATAATGGGAGGTATGTCGGATCGTGCTGGTTACTACACAATGGGAGGTATGTTGGGCCGTGGTGGTTACTATACAGTGGGAGGTATGTCGGGTCGTGATGTTTACTGTACAATGGGACGTCTGTCGGGCCATGATGGTTACTGTACGATGGGAAGTATATCGGGCAGTGATGCTTACTGTACAATCGGAGGTATGTCGGGTCGTGGTGGTTACTGCGCAGTGGGAGATATGTCGGGCCGTGATGGTTACTGTAAACAGGGAGGTATGTTAGACCGTCCGGTTACTGTGCAGTGGGAGGTATGTCGACCGTGATGGTTACCATACAGGGGCAGTCATGTCGGGCCCTTATGGTTACTGTGCCGTGGGAAGAATGTCGGGCCATGATGGTTACTGTTCAGTGGGAGGTATGTGGTGCCGTGACAGTTATTGTTCATTGGGAGGTATGTCGGGCCGTGATGGCTCCTGGACACTGGGTGCTATGTCGGGCTGTGATGGTTAGTGTACAGTGGGAGGTGTGTCGGGCCATGGTGGTTCCTCTATGGTGGGATGTATAGGGCCGTGGCGTTACTGTACAGCGGGAGGTATGTCGGACCGTGATGGATCCTGTACTTTGTGAGGTCTGTCGGGCCGTTTTGGTTACTGTACAGTGGGAGGTATGTTGGGCCGTGATGGTTACTGTACGGTGGGAGGTATGTCGACCGTGATGGTTACCGAAAAGGGGGAGTTATGTCGGGCCCTTATGGTTACTGTACAGTGGGAAGTATGTCGGGCCGTGATGGTTACTGTTCAGTGGGATGTATGTTGGACCGCGATGGTTAATGTACAGTGGGTGGTATGTCAGGCCATGACGTTTCTTGTACATTGGGAGGTATGTCGGGCCATGATTGTTACTGTACCGTGGGAGGTATGTCAGGCCGTGATGGTTAATGTACAATAGGAGGTATGTCGTGCCGTGACGGTTATTGTACATTGGGAGGTATGTCGGGGCATGATTGTTACTGTACAGTGGGAGGTATGTCGGGGTGTGATGGTTACTGTACAATGGGAGTTATGTTGGGGTGTGATGGTTACTGTGCCGTGAAGATTACCATACAATGGGATGGATGTTGGGCCGTGATGGTTACTGTACGGTGGGAGGCATGTCGACCGTGATGGTTACCGAAAAAAGGGAGTTACGTCGGGCCCTTATGGTTACTGTACAGTGGGAAGTATGTCGGGTCGTGATGGTTACTGTACAGTGGGAGGTATGTCGGGCCGTGATGGTTACTGTACTTTGGGAGGTTTTCGGGCCGTGATGGTTACTGTACAGTGGGAGGTATGTCGGATCGTGATGGTTACTATACAATGGGAGGTATGTCGGGCCGTGATGGTTACTGTACTTTGGGAGGTTTTCGGGCCGTGATGGTTACTGTACAGTGGGAGGTATGTCTGGTCTTGATGGTTACTGTACAGTGGGAGGTATGTCGGGGTGTGATGGTTAATGTACCGTGGGAGGTATATCGGACTGTGATGGTTACTGTACGGTGGGAGGTATGTCGGGGTGTGATGGTTACTGTTCAGTGGGAAGTATGTTGGACCGCGATGGTTAGTGTACAGTGGGAGGAATGTCAGGCCGTGACGGTTATTGTACATTGGGAGGTATGTCAGGCCGTGATTGTTACTGTACAGTGGGAGGTATGTCGGGCCGTGATGGTTAATGTACAGTGGGAGATATGTCGGGCTGTGATGGTTACTGTACGGTGGGAGGTATGTCGAGCTGTGATGGTTGCTGTAAAATGGGAGGTATGTCGGTCCGTGTTGGTTACTGTACAGTGCGAGGTATGTAGGACCGTGATGGTTACTGTACAGTGGGAGGTATGTCGGGGTGTGATTGTTACTGTACAGTGGGAGGTATGTCGGGCCGTGATGGTTACTGTATAATGGGAGGTATGTCGGATCGTGATGGTTACTGTACAGTGGGAGGTATGTTGGGCCGTGATGGTTACTATACAGTGGGAGGTATGTCGGATCGTGATGGTTACTGTACAGTGGGAGGTATGTCGGTCTGTGTTGGTTACTGTACAGTGGGAGGTATGTCGGATCGTGATGGTTACTGTTCAGTGGGAGGTATGTCGGGGTGTGATGGTTACTGTACAGTGGGAGGTATGTCGGGCCGTGTTGGTTACTGTACAGTGGGAGGTATGTCGGATCGTGATGGTTACTGTTCAGTGGGAGGTATGTCGGGGTGTGACGGTTACTGTACAGTGGGACGTATGTCGGGCCGTGATGGTTACTGTTCAGTGGGAGGTATGTCGGGGTGTGATGGTTACTGTACAGTGGGAGGTATGTCGGATCGTGCTGGTTACTACGCAATGGGAGGTATGTTGGGCCGTGGTGGTTACTATACAGTGGGAGGTATGTCGGGTCGTGATGTTTACTGTACAATGGGACGACTGTCGGGCCATGATGGTTACTGTACGATGGGAAGTATATCGGGCCGAAATGCTTACTGTACAATGGGAGGTATGTCGGGTCGTGGTGGTTACTGTGCAGTGGGAGATATGTCGGGCCGTGATGGTTACTGTACACAGGGAGGTATGTCGGGCCGTGATGGTTACTGTACACAGGGAGGTATGTTAGACCATCCGTTTACTGTGCAGTGGGAGGTATGTCGACCGTGATGGTTACCATACAGGGGCAGTCATGTCGGGCCCTTATGGTTACTGTACCGTGGGAGGTATGTGGTGCCGTGACAGTTATTGTTCATTGGGAGGTATGTCGGGCCGTGATGGCTCCTGGACACTGGGTGCTATGTCGGGCTGTGATGGTTAGTGTACAGTGGGAGGTGTGTCGGGCCGTGATGGATCCTGTACTTTGTGAGGTCTGTCGGGCCGTTTTGGTTACTGTACAGTGGGATGTATGTCGGGCCGTGATGGTTACTGTACGGTGGGAGGTATGTCGACCGTGATGGTTACCGAAAAGGGGGAGTTATGTCGGGCCCTTATGGTTAATGTACAGTGGGATGTATGTCGGGCCGTGATGGTTACTGTACAGTGGGATGTATGTCGGGCCGTGATGGTTACTGTATAGTGGGAGGTATGTCGGGCCGTGGTGGTTACTGTATAGTGGGAGGTATTTTGGGCCATGATGGTTACTGTACAGTGGGAGGTATGTCGGGCCGTGATGGTTACTGTATAGTGGGAGGTATGTTGGACCGTGATGGTTACTGTACAGTGGGAGGTGTTTTGGGCCGTGATGGTTACTGTACAGTGGGAGGTATATTGGATCGTGATGGTTACTGTACAGTGGGAGGTATGTTGGACCGCGATGGTTTCTGTACAGTGGGAGGTATGTTGGGCTGTGATGGTTACTGTACAGAGGGCGATGTTGTAGTTACTGTACTCTGGGAGGTATTTGGGGCCGTGAAAGTTACTATACTTTGGGGGGTATGTCGGGCCGTGATAGTTACTGTGCAGTGGGAGGTGTGTCGGACCGTGATGTTTCCTGTACTTTGGTAGTTAGGTCGGGCTGTGATATTCCCTGTACGGTGGGAGGTACGTCGTGCCGTGTTGGTTACTGTACAGTGAGAGGTGTGTCGGGCCATGAAAGTTACTGTACAGTGGGAGATATGTCCGGACATGATGGTTACTGTAGAGTGGGAGGTATGTCGGTCCGTGATGGTTACTCTACAGTGGGAGGTATGTCGGGCCGCGATGGTTACTGTACAGTGGGAGGAATGTCGGGGTGTGATGGTTACTGTACAGTGGGAGGTATGTCGGGGTGTAATGGTTACTGTACAGTGGGAGTTATGTCGGGGTGTGATGGTTTCTGTACAGTGGGAGTTATGTCGGGGTGTGATGGTTTCTGTACAGTGGGAGGTATGTCGGTCCGTGATGGTTACTGTACAGTGGGAGGTATGTCGGTCCGTGATGGTTTCTGTAGAGTGGGAGGTATGTCGGGGTGTAATGGTTACTGTACAGTGGGAGGTATGTCGGGATGTGATGGTTACTGTACAGTGGGAGGTATGTCGGGGTGTGATGGTTTCTGTACAGTGGGAGGTATGTCGGTCCGTGATGGTTACTGTACAGTGGGAGGTATGTCGGTCCGTGATGGTTTCTGTACAGTGGGAGGTATGTCGGGGTGTAATGGTTACTGTACAGTGGGAGGTATGTCGGGATGTGATGGTTACTGTACAGTGGGAGGTATGTCGGGGTGTGATGGTTTCTGTACAGTGGGAGGAATGTCGGGGTGTGATGGTTACTGTACAGTGGGAAGTATATCGGTCCTTGATGGTTACTGTACAGTGGGAGGTATGTCGGTCCGTGATGGTCTCTGTACAGTGGGAGGTATGTCGCGGTGTAATGGTTACTGTACAGTGGGAGGTATGTCGGGATGTGATGGTTACTGTACAGTGGGAGGTATGTCGGTCCGTGATGGTTACTGTACAGTGGGAGGTATGTCGGTCCGTGATGGTTTCTGTACAGTGGGAGGTATGTCGGGGTGTAATGGTTACTGTACAGTGGGAGGTATGTCGGGATGTGATGGTTACTGTACAGTGGGAGGTATGTCGGGATGTGATGGTTACTGTACAGTGGGAGGTATGTCGGGGTGTGATGGTTTCTGTACAGTGGGAGGAATGTCGGGGTGTGATGGTTACTGTACAGTGGGAAGTATATCGGTCCTTGATGGTTACTGTACTTTGGGAGGTATGTCGGTCCGTGATGGTCTCTGTTCAGTGGGAGGTATGTCGCGGTGTAATGGTTACTGTACAGTGGGAGGTATGTCGGTGTGTGATGGTTACTGTACGGTGGGAGGTATGTCGGGGTGTGATGGATACTGTACAGTGGGAGGTATGTCGGGGTGTAATGGTTACTGTACAGTGGGAGGTATGTCGGGGTGTGATGGTTACTGTACAGTGCGAGGTTTGTCGGGCTGTGATGGTTACTGTACAGTGGGAGGAATGTCGGGGTGTGATGGTTACTGTACAGTGGGAGGTATGTCGGGCCTTGATGGTTACTGTACAGTGGGAGGTATGTCGGGCTGTGATGGTTACTGTACAGTGGGAGGTATGTCGGGGTGTAATGGTTACTGTACAGCGGGAGGTATGTCGGGGTGTGATGGTTACTGTACAGTGGGAGGTATGTCGGGCTGTGATGGTTACTGTACAGTGGGAGGAATGTCGGGCTGTGATGGTTACTGTACAGTGGGAGGTATGTCGGGCTGTGATGGTTACTGTACAGTGGGAGGTATGTCGGGGTGTGATGGTTACTCTACAGTGGGAGGTATGTCGGGGTGTGATGGTTACTGTACAGTGGGAGGTATGTCGGGGTGTGATGGCTACTGTACAGTGGGAGGTATGTCTGGGTGTGATGGTTACTGTACAGTGGGAGGTATGTCGGGGTGTGATGGTTACTGTACAGTGGGAGGTATGTCGGGCCGTGATGGTTACTGTACAGTGGGAGGTATGTTGCGCCGTGATGGTTACTGTACAGTGGGACGTATGTTAGGCCGTGACGGTTACTGCTCAGTGTGAGGTATGTCGGGTCGTGATGGTTAGTGTACAGTGTGAGTTATGTCGGGCTTTGATGGTTACTGTACAATGGGAGGGTATGACAGGCCGTGACGGTTACTATACAGTGGGATGTATGTCTTGCCGTGTTGGTTACTGTGCAATGGGATGAATGTAGGGTCGTGATGGTGAGTGGACGGTGGGAGGTATGTCGGGGTGTGATGGTTACTGTACAGTGGGAGGTATGTTGGGCTGTGATGGTTTCTGTAGAGTGGGAGGTATGTCGGGCCGTGATGCTTACTGTACAGTGGGAGGTATGTCGGGGTGTGATGGTTACTGTACAGTGGGAGGTATGTTGGGCTGTGATGGTTACTGTACAGTGGGAAGTATGTCGGGGTGTGATGGTTAATTTACAATGGGAGGTATGTCGGGGTGTGATGGGTACTGTACAGTGGGAGGTATGTCGGGGTGTGATGGTTACTGTACAGTGGGAGGTATGTCGGGGTGTGATGGTTACTGTACAGCGGGAGGTATGTCGGGGTGTGATGGTTACTGTACAGTGGGAGGTATGTCGGGGTGTAATGGTTACTGAACAGTGGGAGGTATGTCTGGCTGTGTTGGTTACTGTACAGTGGGAGGTATGTCAGGGTGTGATGGTTACTCTTCAGTGGGAGGTATGTCGGGGTGTGATGGTTACTGTTCAGTGAGAGGTATGTCGGGCCGTGATGGTTACTGTATAATGGGAGGTATGTCGGGTTGTGATGGTTACTGTACAGTGTGAGGTATGTCGGGGTGTGATGTTTACTGTACAGTGGGTGGTATGTCGGGGTGTGATGGTTACTATACAGTGGGAGCTATGTCGGACCGTGATGGTTACTGTACAGTGGGAGGTATGTCGGGCTGTGATGGTTACTGTACAGTGGGAGGTATGTCGGGCCGTGATGGTTACTGTACAATGGGAGGTATGTTTGGCTGTGTTGGTTACTGTGCAATGGGAGGTATGTCGGGTCGTGATGGTTACTGTACAATGGAAGGTATGTCGGGCCGTGATGGTTACTGTACAAAGGGGAGGTATGTTGCGCCGTGATGGTTACTGTACAGTGGGACGTATGTCAGGCCGTGATGGTTACTGTACAGTGGGAGGTATGTCGGGCTGTGATGGTTACTGTGCAGTGGGAGGTATGTCGGGTCGTGATGGTTACTGTACAATGGAAGGTATGTCGGGTCGTGATGGTTATTGTACAATGGAAGGTATGTCGGGCCGTGATGGTTACTGTACACTGGGAGGTATGTTGCGCCGTGATGGTTACTGTACAGTGGGACGTATGTTAGGCCGTGACGGTTACTGCTCAGTGTGAGGTATATCGGGTCGTGATGGTTAGTGTACAGTGTGAGTTATGTCGGGCTTTGATGGTTACTGTACAATGGGAGGGTATGACAGGCCGTGACGGTTACTATACAGTGGGATGTATGTCTTGCCGTGTTGGTTACTGTGCAATGGGATGAATGTAGGGTCGTGATGGTGAGTGGACGGTGGGAGGTATGTCGGGGTGTGATGGTTACTGTACAGTGGGAGGTATGTTGGGCTGTGATGGTTTCTGTAGAGTGGGAGGTATGTCGGGCCGTGATGCTTACTGTACAGTGGGAGGTATGTCGGGGTGTGATGGTTACTGTACAGTGGGAGGTATGTTGGGCTGTGATGGTTACTGTACAGTGGGAGGTATGTCGGGGTGTGATGGTTAATTTACAATGGGAGGTATGTCGGGGTGTGATGGGTACTGTACAGTGGGAGGTATGTCGGGGTGTGATGGTTACTGTACAGTGGGAGGTATGTCGGGGTGTGATGGTTACTGTACAGCGGGAGGTATGTCGGGGTGTGATGGTTACTGTACAGTGGGAGGTATGTCGGGGTGTAATGGTTACTGAACAGTGGGAGGTATGTCTGGCTGTGTTGGTTACTGTACAGTGGGAGGTATGTCAGGGTGTGATGGTTACTCTTCAGTGGGAGGTATGTCGGGGTGTGATGGTTACTGTTCAGTGAGAGGTATGTCGGGCCGTGATGGTTACTGTATAATGGGAGGTATGTCGGGTTGTGATGGTTACTGTACAGTGTGAGGTATGTCGGGGTGTGATGGTTACTGTACAGTGGGTGGTATGTCGGGGTGTGATGGTTACTATACAGTGGGAGCTATGTCGGACCGTGATGGTTACTGTACAGTGGGAGGTATGTCGGGCTGTGATGGTTACTGTACAGTGGGAGGTATGTCGGGCCGTGATGGTTACTGTACAATGGGAGGTATGTTTGGCTGTGTTGGTTACTGTGCAATGGGAGGTATGTCGGGTCGTGATGGTTACTGTACAATGGAAGGTATGTCGGGCCGTGATGGTTACTGTACAATGGGAGGTATGTTGCGCCGTGATGGTTACTGTACAGTGGGACGTATGTCAGGCCGTGATGGTTACTGCACAGTGTGAGGTATGTCGGGTCGTGATAGTTAGTGTACAGTGTGAGGTATGTCGGGCTTTGATGGGTACTGTACAATGGGAGGGTATGTTAGGCCGTGACGGTTACTATACAGTGGGATGTATGTCTTGCCGTGTTGGTTACTGTGCAATGGGATGAATGTAGGTTCGTGATGGTGAGTGTACGGTGGGAGGTATGTCGGGCTGTGATGGTTACTGAACAGTGCGAGGTATGTCGGGGTGTAATGGTTACTTTACAGTGGGAGGTATGTCTGGCTGTGTTGGTTACTGTACAGTGGGAGGTATGTCGGGTCCTGATGGTTACTGTACAATGGGAGGTATGTCGGGCCATGATGGTTACTGCATATTTGGAGATACATGGGGCCGTGATGGTAACTGTACAGTGGAAGATATATCTGGCCGTGACGTTTACTGTAGAGTGGGAGGTATGTCAGGCTGAGATGGTAACTCTACAGTGGGATGACTGGCGGGCCGTGATGGATACTGTAGAGTGGTAGGTGTGTCGGGCCGAGAGCGTTACTGTGGACTGGGAGGCGTGTTCGACCATGACGGTTACTGTACAGTGGGAGGTATTTGGGGCGATGATGGTTACTGTAACAGTGGGAGTTGTGTTGCGCCGTGATGGTTATGTACAATGTGAGGTATGTCAGGCCGTGATGGTTACAGTACAATGGGAGGTATGTCAGTCCGTGATGATTACTGTACAGTGGGAAGTTTGTCGGACCGTGATGGTTACTGTACAATGTGAGGAAAGTCGCGCCGTGACGGTTACTGTACAGTGGGAGGCATTTCAGGCCGTGATTGTTACTGTACAATGGGAGTTATATCGGGCCGTGATGGTTACTGTACAATGGGAGGTATGTCCGAAGGTGGTGGTTACTGTACAGTGGGAGTTATGTCGGCAAATGATGGTTATAATACAGTGGGAGGTATGTTGGGCTGTGATGGTTACTGTACAGTGGGAGGTATGACGGGCCGTGATGGCTCCTGGACACTGGTTGCTATGTCGGGTTGTGATGGTTAGTGTACAGTGGGAGGTGTGTCGGGCCGTGGTGGTTCCTGTACGGTGGGAGGTCTGTCGGGCCGTGTTGGTTACTGTACAGTGAGAGGTATGTTGGACCGTGATAGTAACTGTACAGTGGGAGATATGCCGGGCCGTGATGGGTACTGTACAGTGGGAGGTATGTCGGGCCGTGATGGTTACTGTACAGTGGGAGGTATGTCGGGGTGTGATGGTTACTATACAGTGGGAGGTATGTCGGGGTGTGATGGTTACTGTACAGTGGGAGGTATGTCGGGGTGTGACGGTTACTGTACAGTGGGAGGTCTGTCGGGGTGTGATGGTTACTGTACAGTGGGAGGTATGTCGGGGTGTGATGGTTACTATACATTGGGAGGTATGTCGAGCCGTGACGTTATTGTACAGTGGGAGGAATGTCGGGATGTGATGGTTACTGTACAGTGGGTGGTCTGTCGAACCGTGATGGTTAGTGTACAGTGGGAGGTAGGTCGGGATGTGACGATAACTGCACAGTGGGATATATGTCAGGCCATGATGGTTACTGCGCAGTGTGAGATGTGTTGGGCCGTGACGGTTGCTGTATAGTGAGAGGTACGTCGGGTCGTGATCGTTACTCTAAAATGGGAGGTATGTCGGTCCATGATGGTTACTGTGAAATGGGAGTTATGTCGGGCCGTGTTGGTTACTGTACAGTGGGAGGTATGTCGGGCCGTGATGGTTACTCTACAGTGGGAGGTATGTCGGGGTGTGATGGTTACTGTACAATGGGAGGTATGTCGGACCATGATGGTTACTGTGAAATGGGAGTTATGTCGGGCCGTGTTGGTTACTGTACAGTGGGAGGTATGTCAGGGTGTGATGGTTACTGTACAGTGGGAGGTATGTCGGGGTGTGATGGTTACTGTTCAGTGAGAGGTATGTCGGGCCGTGATGGTTACTGTATAATGGGAGGTACGTCGGATCGTGCTGGTTACTACACAATGGGAGGTATGTTGGTCCGTGATGGTTACTATACAGTGGGAGGTATGTCGGGTCGTGATGTTTACTGTACAATGGGTCGTCTGTCGGGCCATGATGGTTACTGTACGATGGGAAGTATATCGGGCTGTGATGCTTACTGTACAATGGGAAGTATGTCGGTTCGTGGTGGTTACTGTACAATGGGAGGTATGTCGGGCCGTGATGGTTACTGTACACAGGGAGGTATTTTAGACCGTCCGGTTACTGTGCAGTGGGAGGTATGTCGACCGTGATGGTTACTATACAGGGGCAGTTATGTCGGGCCCTTATGGTTACTGTACCGTGGGAAGAATGTCGGGCCGTGATGGTTACTGTTCAGTGGGAGGTATGTGGTGCCGTGACAGTTATTGTTCATTGGGAGGTATGTCGGGCCGTGATGGCTCCTGGACACTGGGTGCTATGTCGGGCTGTGATGGTTAGTGTACAGTGGGAGGTGTGTCGGGCCGTGGTGGTTCCTCTATGGTGCGATGTATAGGGCCGTGGCGTTTACTGTACAGCGGGAGGTATGTCGGACCGTGATGGATCCTGTACTTTGTGAGGTCTGTCGGGCCGTTTTGGTTACTGTGTAGTGGGATGTATGTCGGGCCGTGATGGTTACTGTACAGTGGGAGGTATGTCAGGCCATGACGTTTATTGTACATTGGGAGGTATGTCGGGCCATGATTGTTACTGTACCGTGGGAGGTATGTCAGGCCGTGATGGTTAATGTACAATAGGAGGTATGTCGTGCCGTGACGGTTATTGTACATTGGGAGGTATGTCGGGGCATGATTGTTACTGTACTGTGGTAGGTATGTCGGGGTGTGATGGTTACTGTATAATGGGAGTTGTGTTGGGGTGTGATGGTTACTGTGCCGTGAAGATTACAGTACAATGGGATGGATGTTGGGCCGTGATGGTTACTGTACGGTGGGAGGCATGTCGACCGTGATGGTTACCGAAAAGAGGGAGTTACGTCGGGCCCTTATGGTTACTGTACAGTGGGAGGTATGTCGGGCCGTGATGGTTACTGTGCAGTGGGAGGTATGTCGGGGTGTGATGGTTACTGTACAATGGGAGGTATGTCGGGCCGTGATGGTTACTGTACTTTGGGAGGTTTTCGGGCCGTGATGGTTACTGTACAGTGGGAGGTATGTCGGACCTTGATGGTTACTATACAATGGGAGGTATGTCGGGCCGTGATGGTTACTGTACTTTGGGAGGTTTTCGGGCCGTGATGGTTACTGTACAGTGGGAGGAATGTCGGATCATGATGGTTAATATACAATGGGAGGTATGTCGGGCCGTGATGGTTACTGTACAGTGGGAGGTATGTCGGGGTGTGATGGTTACTATACATTGGGAGGTATGTCGAGCCGTGACGTTATTGTACAGTGGGAGGAATGTCGGGGTGTGATGGTTACTGTACAGTGGGTGGTCTGTCGAACCGTGATGGTTAGTGTACAGTGGGAGGTAGGTCGGGATGTGACGATAACTGCACAGTGGGATATATGTCAGGCCATGATGGTTACTGCGCAGTGTGAGATGTGTCGGGCCGTGACGGTTGCTGTATAGTGAGAGGTACGTCGGGTAGTGATCGTTACTCTAAAATGGGAGGTATGTCGGTCCATGATGGTTACTGTGAAATGGGAGTTATGTCGGGCCGTGTTGGTTACTGTACAGTGGGAGGTATGTCGGGCCGTGATGGTTACTCTACAGTGGGAGGTATGTCGGGGTGTGATGGTTACTGTACAATGGGAGGTATGTCGGTCCATGATGGTTACTGTGAAATGGGAGTTATGTCGGGCCGTGTTGATTACTGTACAGTGGGAGTTATGTCAGGGTGTGATGGTTACTGTACAGTGGGAGGTATGTCGGGGTGTGATGGTTACTGTACAGTGGGAGTTATGTCGGGCCGTGATGGTTACTGTACAGTGGGAGGTATGTCGGGCCGTGATGGTTACTGTACAGTGGGAGGTATGTCGGATCGTGATGGTTACTATACAGTGGGAGGTATGTCGGGGCTTGATGGTTACTGCACAGTGGGAGGTATGTCGGGGTCTGATGGTTACTGTTCAGTGGGAGGTATGTCGGGCCGTGATGGTTACTGTATAATGGGAGGTATGTCGGATCGTGCTGGTTACTACACAATGGGAGGTATGTTGGGCCGTGATGGTTACTATACAGTGGGAGGTATGTCGGGTCGTGATGTTTACTGTACAATGGGTCGTCTGTCGGGCCATGATGGTTACTGTACGATGGGAAGTATATCGGGCTGTGATGCTTACTGTACAATGGGAGGTATGTCGGGCCGTGATGGTTACTGTACACAGGGAGGTATTTTAGACCGTCCGGTTACTGTGCAGTGGGAGGTATGTCGACCGTGATGGTTACTATACAGGGGCAGTTATGTCGGGCCCTTATGGTTACTGTACCGTGGGAAGAATGTCGGGCCGTGATGGTTACTGTTCAGTGGGAGGTATGTGGTGCCGTGACAGTTATTGTTCATTGGGAGGTATGTCGGGCCGTGATGGCTCCAGGACACTGGGTGCGATGTCGGGCTGTGATGGTTAGTGTACAGTGGGAGGTGTGTCGGGCCGTGGTGGTTCCTCTCTGGTGGGATGTATAGGGCCGTGGCGTTTACTGTACAGCGGGAGGTATGTCGGACCGTGATGAATCCTGTACTTTGTGAGGTCTGTCGGGCCGTTTTGGTTACTGTGAAGTGGGATGTATGTCGGGCCGTGATGGTTACTGTACAGTGGGAGGTATGTCAGGCCATGACGTTTATTGTACATTGGGAGGTATGTCGGGCCATGATTGTTACTGTACCGTGGGAGGTATGTCAGGCCGTGATGGTTAATGTACAATAGGAGGTATGTCGTGCCGTGACGGTTATTGTACATTGGGAGGTATGTCGGTGCATGATTGTTACTGTACTGTGGTAGGTATGTCGGGGTGTGATGGTTACTGTATAATGGGAGTTATGTTGGGGTGTGATGGTTACTGTGCCGTGAAGATTACCGTACAATGGGATGGATGTTGGGCCGTGATGGTTACTGTACGGTGGGAGGCATGTCGACCGTGATGGTTACCGAAAAGAGGGAGTTACGTCGGGCCCTTATGGTTACTGTACAGTGGGAGGTATGTCGGGCCGTGATGGTTACTGTACAGTGGGAGGTATGTCGGGGTGTGATGGTTACTGTACAGTGGGAGGTATGTCGGGGTGTGATGGTTACTGTACAATGGGAGGTATGTCGGGCCGTGATGCTTACTGTACTTTGGGAGGTTTTCAGGCCGTGATGGTTACTGTACAGTGGGAGGTATGTCGGACCTTGATGGTTACTATACAATGGGAGGTATGTCGGGCCGTGATGGTTACTGTACTTTGGGAGGTTTTCGGGCCGTGATGGTTACTGTACAGTGGGAGGAATGTCGGATCATGATGGTTACGAAACAATGGGAGGTATGTCGGGCCGTGATGGTTACTGTACAGTGGGAGGTATGTCGGGCCATGATGGTTACTGTTCTGTGGGAGGTATTTCGGGGTGTGATGGTTACTGTACAATGGGAGGTATGTCGGGCCGTGATGGTTACTGTACTTTGGGAGGTTTTCGGGCCGTGATGGTTACTGTACAGTGGGAGGTATGTCGGACCTTGATGGTTACTATACAATGGGAGGTATGTCGGGCCGTGATGGTTACTGTACTTTGGGAGGTTTTCGGGCCGTGATGGTTACTGTACTTTGGGAGGTTTTCGGGCCTTGATGGTTACTGTACAGTGGGAGGTATGTCGGATCGTGATGGTTACTATACAATGGGAGGTATGTCTGGTCTTGATGGTTACTGGACAGTGGGAGGTATGTCGGGCCGTGTTGGTAACTGTACAGTGGGAGGTATGTCGGGCCGTGATGGTTACTGTACAGTGGGAGGTATGTCGGGGTGTGATGGTTACTGTTCAGTGGGAGGTATGTCGGGCCTTGATGGTTACTGCACAGTGGGAGCTATATCGGGGTGTGATGGTTACTGTTCAGTGGGAGGTATGTCGGGCCTTGATGGTTACTGCACAGTGGGAGTTATGTCGGGGTGTGATGGTTACTGTTCAGTGGGAGGTATGTCGGGCCGTGATGGTTACTGTATAATGGGAGGTATGTCGGATCGTGCTGGTTACTACACAATGGGAGGTATGTTGGGCCGTGATGATTACTATACAGTGGGAGGTATGTCGGGTTGTGATGTTTACTGTACAATGGGACGTCTGTCGGGCCATGATGGTTACTGTACGATGGGAAGTATATCGGGCTGTGATGCTTACTGTACAATGGGAAGTATGTCGGGTCGTGGTGGTTACTGTGCAGTGGGAGATATGTCGGGCCGTGATGGTTACTGTACACAGTGAGGTATGTCAGACCGTCCGGTTACTGTGCAGTGGGAGGTATGTCGACCGTGATGGTTACCATACAGGGGCAGTCATGTCGGGCCCTTATGGTTACTGAACCGTGGGAAGAATGTCGGGCCGTGATGGTTACTGTTCAGTGGGAGGAATGTGGTGCCGTGACAGTTATTGTTCATTGGGAGGTATGTCGCGCCGTGATGGCTCCTGGACACTGGGTGCTATGTCGGGCTGTGATGGTTAGTGTACAGTGGGAGGTGTGTCGGGCCATGGTGGTTCCTCTATGGTGGGATGTATAGGGCCATGGCGTTTACTGTACAGCGGGAGGTATGTCGAACCGTGATGGATCCTGTACTTTGTGAGGTCTGTCGGGCCGTTTTGGTTACTGTACAGTGGGAGGTATGTTGGGCCGTGATGGTTACTGTACGGTGGGAGGTATGTCAGGCCGTGACGTTTATTGCACATTGGGAGGTATGTCGGGCCATGATTGTTATTGTACCGTGGGAGGTATGTCAGGCCGTGATGGTTAATGTACAATAGGAGGTATGTCGTGCCGTGACGGTTATTGTACATTGGGAGGTATGTCGGGGCATGATTGTTACTGTACTGTGGGAGGTATGTCGGGCCATGATCGTTACTGTACCGTGGGAGGTATGGCAGGCCGTGATGGTTAATGTACAATAGGAGGTATGTCGTGCCGTGACGGTTATTGTACATTGGGAGGTATGTCGGGGCATCATTGTTACTGTAAGTGGGAGGTATGTCGGGGTGTGATGGTTACTGTGCCGTGAAGATTACCTTACAATGGGATGGATGTTGGGCCGTGTTGGGTACTGTACGGTGGGAGGCATGTGGACCGTGATGGTTACCGAAAAGAGGGAGTTACGTCGGGCCCTTATGGTTACTGTACAGTGGGAAGTATGTTGGACCGCGATGGTTAATGTACAGTGGGCGGTATGTCAGGCCGTGATGTTTACTGTACAGTGGGAGGTATGTGGTGCCATGACAGTTATTGTTCATTGGGAGGTACATCGGGCCGTGATGGCACCTGGACACTGGGTGCTATGTCGGGCTGTGATGGTTACTGTACAGTGGGAGGTATGTCGGGGTGTGATGGTTACTGTTCAGTGGGAGGTATGTCGGGCCTTGATGGTTACTGCACAGTGGGAGCTATATCGGGGTGTGATGGTTACTGTTCAGTGGGAGGTATGTCGGGCCTTGATGGTTACTGCACAGTGGGAGTTATGTCGGGGTGTGATGGTTACTGTTCAGTGGGAGGTATGTCGGGCCGTGATGGTTACTGTATAATGGGAGGTATGTCGGATCGTGCTGGTTACTACACAATGGGAGGTATGTTGGGCCGTGATGATTACTATACAGTGGGAGGTATGTCGGGTTGTGATGTTTACTGTACAATGGGACGTCTGTCGGGCCATGATGGTTACTGTACGATGGGAAGTATATCGGGCTGTGATGCTTACTGTACAATGGGAAGTATGTCGGGTCGTGGTGGTTACTGTGCAGTGGGAGATATGTCGGGCCGTGATGGTTACTGTACACAGTGAGGTATGTCAGACCGTCCGGTTACTGTGCAGTGGGAGGTATGTCGACCGTGATGGTTACCATACAGGGGCAGTCATGTCGGGCCCTTATGGTTACTGTACCGTGGGAAGAATGTCGGGCCGTGATGGTTACTGTTCAGTGGGAGGAATGTGGTGCCGTGACAGTTATTGTTCATTGGGAGGTATGTCGCGCCGTGATGGCTCCTGGACACTGGGTGCTATGTCGGGCTGTGATGGTTAGTGTACAGTGGGAGGTGTGTCGGGCCATGGTGGTTCCTCTATGGTGGGGTGTGATGTATAGGGCCGTGGCGTTTACTGTACAGCGGGAGGTATGTCGAACCGTGATGGATCCTGTACTTTGTGAGGTCTGTCGGGCCGTTTTGGTTACTGTACAGTGGGAGGTATGTTGGGCCGTGATGGTTACTGTACGGTGGGAGGTATGTCAGGCCGTGACGTTTATTGCACATTGGGAGGTATGTCGGGCCATGATTGTTATTGTACCGTGGGAGGTATGTCAGGCCGTGATGGTTAATGTACAATAGGAGGTATGTCGTGCCGTGACGGTTATTGTACATTGGGAGGTATGTCGGGGCATGATTGTTACTGTACTGTGGGAGGTATGTCGGGCCATGATCGTTACTGTACCGTGGGAGGTATGGCAGGCCGTGATGGTTAATGTACAATAGGAGGTATGTCGTGCCGTGACGGTTATTGTACATTGGGAGGTATGTCGGGGCATCATTGTTACTGTAAGTGGGAGGTATGTCGGGGTGTGATGGTTACTGTGCCGTGAAGATTACCTTACAATGGGATGGATGTTGGGCCGTGTTGGGTACTGTACGGTGGGAGGCATGTGGACCGTGATGGTTACCGAAAAGAGGGAGTTACGTCGGGCCCTTATGGTTACTGTACAGTGGGAAGTATGTTGGACCGCGATGGTTAATGTACAGTGGGCGGTATGTCAGGCCGTGATGTTTACTGTACAGTGGGAGGTATGTGGTGCCGTGACAGTTATTGTTCATTGGGAGGTACATCGGGCCGTGATGGCACCTGGACACTGGGTGCTATGTCGGGCTGTGATGGTTAGCGTACAGTGTGTCGGGCCGTGGTGTTTCCTGTACGGTGGGATGTATAGGGCCGTGGCGTTTACTGTACAGCGGGAGGTATGTCGGACCGTGATGGATCCTGCACTTTGTGAGGTCTGTCGGGCCGTGTTGATTCCTGTATCGTGGGATGTATGTCGGGCCATGATGGTTACTGTACAGTGGGAGGTATGTCGGGGTGTGATGGTTACTGTACAGTGGGAGGTATGTCGGGGTGTGATGGTTATTGTACAGTGGGAGGTATGTCGGGGTGTGATGGTTACTGTACAGTGGGAGGTATGTCGGGCCGTGATGGTTACTGTACAGTGGGAGGTATGTCGGGCCGTGATGGTTTCTGTACAGTGGGAGGTATGTCGGGGTGTGATGTTTACTGTACAGTGGGAGGTATGTCGGGCCGTGATGGTTACTGTACCGTCGGAGGTATGTCGGGGTGTAATGGTTACTGTACAGGGAGGTATGTCGGGGTGTGATGGTTACTGTATAGTGGGAGGTACGTCGGGGTGTAATGGTTACTGTACAGTGGGAGGTATGTCGGGGTGTGATGGTGACTGTGCAGTGGGAGGTATGTCTGGGTGTGATGGTTACTGTATAGTGGGAGGTATGTCGGGGTGTAATGGTTACTGTACAGTGGGAGGTATGTCGGGGTGTGATGGTTACTGTACAGTGGGAGGTATGTCGGGGTGTGATGGTTACTGTACAGTGGGAGGTATGTCGGTCTGTGATGGTTACTGTATAGTGGGAGGTATGTCGGGGTGTGATGGTTACTGTACAGTGGGAGGTATGTCGGGGTGTGATGGTTACTGTACAGTGGGAGGTATGTCGGGGTGTGATGGTTACTGTACAGTGGGAGGTATGTCGGGGTGTGATGGTTACTGTACAGTGGGAGGTATGTCGGACCGTGATGGTTACTGTACAGTGGGAGGTATGTCGGACCGTGATGGTGACTGTGCAGTGGGAGGTGTGTCAGGCCGTGGTGGTTACTGTACAGTGGGAGGTATGTCGGGCCGTGATGGTTACTGTACAGTGGGAGGTATGTCGGGGTGTGATGGTTACTGTACAGTGGGAGGTATGTCGGGGTGTGATGGTTACTGTACAGTGGGAGGTATGTCGGGGTGTAATGGTTACTGTACAGTGGGAGGTATGTCGGGGTGTGATGGTTACTGTACAGTGGGAGGTATGTCGGGGTGTGATGGTTACTGTAAAGTGGAAGGTATGTCGGACCGTGATGGTGACTGTGCAGTGGGAGGTGTGTCAGGCCGTGATGGTTACTGTGCAGTGGGAGGTGTGTCAGGCCGTGATGGTTACTGTACAATGGGAGGTATGTCAGGCCGTGATGGTTACTGTACAGTGGGAGGTATGTCGGGCCGTGATGGTTACTGTACAGTGGGAGGTATGTCGTTCCAGGAAGTTGCAGACTGTATGAGTTGTACAGAATACAATGCTGCTGCCGCCGCCAAAGGGCCATTGTGCCTCATGGATGCATCGTCATTAGTTGCTTAACCTGTTTAAAGTCTGTCCCATTCCGTACGTATCATTGTGTGGAGGGTCTGCAAAATGTGAAGATAGCTTTTTGCTCCCTGTAAGGACTGTGTAGTGACCATTGTCACAGATGTGAAATGAAGAGGTGTATCTGCAGCAGGCAGAAAGGTGACAATGTGGTCAATTACAGGTTTCCCTTTTATTGATTCCCGCAAAACCTGCGACAGAGCCGTCTAGCAGCCACAGGATCCAGCATCAATGCTGAGCACTTTGATTAGAATAGATTCCCTGCAGTGTGGGAACAGACCCTTCGGCCCAACCAGTCCAAACTAACCCTCTGAAGAGCAACCCACCACCATTGCCAATTCACCCGAGCTGCATATATTTGGACTGTGGGCGGAAACCCACACAGACAGGGGGAGAATGTGTAAACTCCACACAGGCAGTTGCCCAAGTCTGGATTCGAACCTGGATCCCTGGTGCTGTACGGCAGCAGTGCTAACCACTGAGCCGCCATGCTGCCCTACATTGCAAGGACCTGCCTTCTTCTGCCTGGCTGTGCTCTTTCAGTGGGACAGAACCTCCCAGAGAGGATGGTGATGTTGCATGGGACATAGTTCTGTTCACAGAATCCTGCTTTATTGATTGTTGCTTGACTAGTCTGTGGGAAATTTGCAACAGGTCAATTTTACATTTTGTATAGTGAAGAATTAATATCACTTTATTTCTTGCATATTTTAAAATAAACCAAACATCAACATTTTTCATTTGAAAACAATTAAAGTGAACAATAATTGAAATACCAGAGCGCAGACCTAAATATTGCACAATTCAGTGACTGTAGTAAACAGCCTATTCATGTTCAGATCAGTGAACACACCATCTTGCAGGCGGCAAAGCTGTTGGAAATGATTTTGAGGAAAAGCCTGAGTTCAGACACAGTGTTACTGGCCCTCACCACGACCTCCAAAATACTGACCATCTCCAAAATCTGTCCAGAGAGCATCCAAACTGGAGCTGGGCAGTTACTCACACAATCCCTCACAATAGACTGGTTAGAGACATACCTGAACAACGGGGAGTGGTGTGTGGGGCAGACTGGTCAATGGACTAGCACATGGCGCTGGTCCAGACGCAGTTCAATATTTATAACAATGACCTGTAAACAGCCATGTCTTGCAAGTATATTTCTTCTGGTGTGTCCCTAAACTCTGTAACTCTGAACCTTGGACCCGAGCCTGAATGACGGTGTTATAAAGGTGATGGTCTCCCGCATAACATGGCAGCTTGCACTGGATTTAGTTTATGATTGATTCAATGTATGTTAGCCCCACAATGTTAATATCCAAACAGAATTGTGCAGCTCCATTGATGGCCAGCATCATCCCAGCCCAACTTCCTTGTGTGTGACTTGAGCTGAAAATCTCTGTGTAAATGTTTACAGCATTGTTCTAACCATTAACAGCAAAGTCTCTTTACTGAAGTTCCGACATTCTTTCATATTACCAACTTTTAGATTGTCCAATATGCACAAAATCTACCCATTTATTCTGTTCACTTTTAAAATAACAATATGATGAAAACAGTGCCCAACTCACAGTAAGGAACATTGAAATGATGAATATCATTCGCACACCCAAGACCACATTATTATTAAGTGCAAGAATTTTGAAAATATGCAATTATTTTCCTTTGCATTAATGTTGTGAACTAATAGTCGACTCTCCTGCTCCTCAGATGCTGCCTGAACGGCTGTGCTTTCTGAGGAGCACATTTTTTTACTCTGATCTTCAGCATCTGCAGTGCTCACTTTCTCCCTGGTAATATTCAATCATAATCATTTTTGTAGTAACAATTCCACTGTATGTTTAAGCATGTTAGTCAGATATGAATACATTTTGAATTGCTTATGTCGATCTCAGAGCTCAGTGATGTTGGGTGTGAATGTCAATGTCTGTGTGATGCTCGGTATGTAGGCCATGCCTCTGAGAGACTGACAGATTAACTCTTTAGCTGATCACAACAAGCAAGTTATGGACTGAACCCAACCAGCCTGCGCTCACAAAACCCAAAGCACAGTGTCCAGCATTGGGCATGTTTGGACAATATTTTACATTTTAATTTATTCAGAGAATACGATTGGGCCAGTATTTATTGTCCATCCCTTGTTGCCCTTAAGAAGGTGGAGGTGAACTGCCACACTAACCCACTGGAGTCCATGTGTTGTAGTTAGACTTCCAATACCATTCGGGAGGGACCTTGAAACAGTGACACTGAAGGAACAGCAATATACTTCCCAATCATAATGGTGGATGGCTTGGAACTGAACGCGAACATGGTGGGGGTCCCATGTATCAGCTCCCCTTATCCTTCTTGATGGTTGGGCTTCAGAAATACGTTGTAAGGAGCCTTGGTAAATTTCTGCAGAGCACCGTGTAGATGGCAGGTGTTGCTACTACTGAGTATCAGTGGATGAAGGATGAAGCTGCACTCACCCAAGGAAATGGGGGATATTTCATAACACCCATATTCAACATGTGTCTTATCGATGGGGGACAGGCTTTCAGAGATCATGAAGTGAGTTATTTCTGCAGGATTCCTAGCCCCTGACATATTCTTGTGGCCAATTAATTTTCATACGTCAAAGTGTGGGCCTGGTAAAGCATAACAGGTCAGACCACATCTGAGGTACAGGAGAGTCGATGTTTTAGCATAAGCCTTTTACAGGAATGGGTAATGAAATCATATGGTCAGTCCAGTTCTGGTTAACGGTAATCCCCAGGATATTGCTAGTTGGGTGTTCAGTGATGTTGGTGGCATTGAACGTTAGAGCATACGGTTCAATTTTCTATTGTTAGAGGTAATCGTTGTCTGGCATATTTGTAATGGAAATGGTACTTTTAACTTTTAAGTACACACCTGTATATTTCCAGGTCCTTGTTGCATTTAGACAAGGTCTGCTTCAGTATCTGAGTAAATCATGAATGGCATTGAACATTGGCAAACATCAATGGCAAACATCCCCACTTGTGCATTCACACTGTCGGGATGGTCATTTATGATCGGGCCTAGGGTAGAGATCACTCTTATAGCTCACTGATACTGTCCCTCTCTCTGATTTAGGAAATTTGCTTTTAGTTTCACCGGCTCCAGAGGTGTTTAACAACATAACTGAATGAGATAATATTACAGTATCTTCCCAAGGAGCTGAGTGAGGACTTGGTTAGCTCAATCAGTTGGACGGCTAGATATTAATGCCAACAGTGTGGGTTCAATTCCTGCACTGACAGGGGTGACTAAAGGACTGTCCTACTCAACCTCACCCTTACTTGAGGCATGATGACTGTCCAGTTAAACTACCACCAGTCGTCTCTGTCTAACGAGAGAGCAGCCCGATCATCCTGTAGGAGTATGGTGCCTTACCTTTCCATTTCTGATCTACAGGCTGACCCAGAAACCCCACCCCTCGGGAACTGCTGCGGAGCTGAGATGGCTGCTCTCCGCCAACCCCAACCAACGTCATTTGTGCCAGGTATAACTTCAGCCAGGGCAGACGAGACTTATTTGCTCTAGTTTTGCCGTTAATCCTGGACACTTGGTCAAATGCAGTTAAGATAATGTTAAAAATGCAGTCACTGTCGCCTCACCTGTAGAATTCAGCTATGTGTTTTCTTGTTGTACACCATTAAACCGAGGCTTCAATGTGCCCAAGGGATGAGTGGCCCTGGCAGAGACTAAACTGAGTTTCAGTGAGCAGGTTGGTGTTGAGGAAGTGCTACTTGATCCACTGTAGATTCCAATAACATTGCAACACTTTATTAGTGATATGGATTAGAGCAATGGGGCAGTCATTGATTGTCTGATGTTTTGTCTGTGTGTGTACAGGACCTGCCTGGATAGTGTCCCACATTGTCAGGTAGATCCCAGTGCAATATCCCTGCAGGAACAGCTTGAATGGAATGTTCTCAGGGCCCACAGCTTTTGCATTATCCCATGCCTCCAGCCACTTGGAGATAACAAACAAAAATGTATTGAATTAGCTGACGACTGCCATCTGGAGGAGACTAAAATAGATCATCCCATCGATACTTCCGTCTGAACATTGTTGTGAATGTTTCAGCCTTACCTTTTCTATTGTTGTGCTGGCCTCTTCCATCACTGAGGAAGATGATATTTGTGGATCCTCTTCTTCCAGTGAGTTGTTTGATTGACCACACAATTCACCCTGATTTCATGTGACAGGATTGCAGACATTAGATCTGATTTGTTGGTTAGATCTGTCTGTCACTGGCTGTTTATGCTATTTGGTCAGTAAGTGGTCATGATTGGTAACGTCACCTCATTGTGAGGTGTAGCTGGTACTGCTCTTGGCAGACCCTCCTGTATTCTCCATTGAACAAGGGTTTATCCCCTGGCCTGATGGGCAGGGAAAAGTGGAGCATATGCCAGGTAGTGACAGTGGAAATTGTTCTGGAATACAATTCTGCTGCTGTTGGTAATGACTCGAATCACCTCACATAGGCCAGTGCTGCATTCTAGACCTATTCGAAATCTGTCCCGTTTAGCATGGTGATAGTTAGTATCTCTAGTATCTCTCACATGTGCGTACATGTATGTGTGACCTTGTCTCCGGAATACTGTGTGTGGTAGTCACTGTTCCCAGTATGGGTCATCATCAATGTGTCTGCAGCAGTAGGTTGGTGAAGATGAGGTTAAGTGTGTTTCTCTCTCTCCGTCGTTCCCGCCTGCCCCGGTGCAGACTCAGTCTCGAAGCTGTGTCCTTTTGGACACGACCATCTCGATCAGCAGTGCTGCTGCTGATCCCCTCTTGGTGGGGTTTGAAATGGCCCACCCAGTATACATTCTCCAGCTCTGTCACCCTCTCAGTGCGTCCTCCACATGTTGTTCAATGTGGAGGGACACTGATCCACCAGCTGAGGGAGGGGAGTCAGCAGGAGGTTTCTGTGTCAGTGTTTGATCTGACACCGTGAGGCTGAGGGAGGGGGGTCAGCAGGAGGTTTCTGTGTCAGTGTTTGATCTGACACCGTGAGGCTGAGGGAGTGGGGTCAGCAGGAGGTTTCTGTGTCAGTGTTTGATCTGACCCCGTGAGGCTGAGGGAGGGGGGTCAGCAGGACGTTTCCGTGTCAGTGTTTGGTCTGACACCGTGAGGCTGAGGGAGGGGGGGGGTCAGCAGGAGGTTTCTGTGTCAGTGTTTGATCTGACACCGTGAGGCTGAGGGAGGGGGGTGGTCAGCAGGAGGTTTCTGTGTCAGTGTTTGATCTGACACCGTGAGGCTGAGGGAGGGGGGTCAGCAGGACGTTTCCGTGTCAGTGTTTGGTCTGACACCGTGAGGCTGAGGGAGGGGGGGGTCAGCAGGAGGTTTCTGTGTCAGTGTTTGATCTGACACCGTGAGGCTGAGGGAGGGGGGGGGTCAGCAGGAGGTTTCTGTGTCAGTGTTTGATCTGACACCGTGAGGCTGAGGGAGGGGGGGGTCAGCAGGAGGTTTCTGTGTCAGTGTTTGATCTGACACCGTGAGGCTGAGGGGGGGGGGAGTCAGCATGAGGTTTCTGTGTCAGTGTTTGATCTGACACCGTGAGGCTGAGGGAGGGGAGTCAGCAGGAGGTTTCTGTGTCAGTGTTTGATCTGACACCGTGAGGCTGAGGGAGGGGGGGGTCAGCAGGAGGTTTCTGTGTCAGTGTTTGATCAGACACCGTGAGGCTGAGGGAGGGGGGTCAGCAGGAGGTTTCTGTGTCAGTGTTTGATCAGACACCGTGAGGCTGAGGGAGGGGAGTCAGCAGGAGGTTTCTGTGTCAGTGTTTGATCTGACACCGTGAGGCTGAGGGAGGGGGGTCAGCAGGAGGTTTCTGTGTCAGTGTTTGATCTGACACCGTGAGGCTGAGGGAGGGGAGTCAGCAGGAGGTTTCTGTGTCAGTGTTTGATCTGACAGCGTGAGGCTGAGGGAGGGGGGTCAGCAGGACGTTTCCGTGTCAGTGTTTGGTCTGACACCGTGAGGCTGAGGGAGGGGGGGTCAGCAGGAGGTTTCTGTGTCAGTGTTTGATCTGACACCGTGAGGCTGAGGGAGGGGGGGGTCAGCAGGAGGTTTCTGTGTCAGTGTTTGATCTGACACCGTGAGGCTGAGGGAGGGGGGGTCAGCAGGAGGTTTCTGTGTCAGTGTTTGATCAGACACCGTGAGGCTGAGGGAGGGGGGTCAGCAGGAGGTTTCTGTGTCAGTGTTTGATCAGACACCGTGAGGCTGAGGGAGGGGGGGTTCAGCAGGAGGTTTCTGTGTCAGTGTTTGATCTGACACCGTGAGGCTGAGGGAGGGGGGTCAGCAGGAGGTTTCTGTGTCAGTGTTTGATCTGACACCGTGAGGCTGAGGGAGGGGAGTCAGCAGGAGGTTTCTGTGTCAGTGTTTGATCTGACACCGTGAGGCTGGGGGGGGGGGGTCAGCAGGAGGTTTCTGTGTCAGTGTTTGATCTGACACCGTGAGGCTGAGGGAGGGGGGGGGTCAGCAGGAGGTTTCTGTGTCAGTGTTTGATCTGACACCGTGAGGCTGAGGGAGGGGGGTCAGCAGGAGGTTTCTGTGTCAGTGTTTGATCTGACACCGTGAGGCTGAGGGAGGGGAGTCAGCAGGAGGTTTCTGTGTCAGTGTTTGTTCTGACACCGTGAGGCTGAGGGAGGGGGGGTTCAGCAGGAGGTTTCTGTGTCAGTGTTTGATCAGACACCGTGAGGCTGAGGGAGGGGAGTCAGTAGGAGGTTTCTGTGTCAGTGTTTGATCTGACACCGTGAGGCTGAGGGAGGGGGGTCAGCAGGAGGTTTCTGTGTCAGTGTTTGATCTGACACCGTGAGGCTGAGGGAGGGGAGTCAGCAGGAGGTTTCTGTGTCAGTGTTTGATCTGACAGCGTGAGGCTGAGGGAGGGGGGTCAGCAGGACGTTTCCGTGTCAGTGTTTGGTCTGACACCGTGAGGCTGAGGGAGGGGGGGGTCAGCAGGAGGTTTCTGTGTCAGTGTTTGATCTGACACCGTGAGGCTGAGGGAGGGGGGGGGTCAGCAGGAGGTTTCTGTGTCAGTGTTTGATCTGACACCGTGAGGCTGAGGGAGGGGGGGTCAGCAGGAGGTTTCTGTGTCAGTGTTTGATCAGACACCGTGAGGCTGAGGGAGGGGGGTCAGCAGGAGGTTTCTGTGTCAGTGTTTGATCGGACACCGTGAGGCTGAGGGAGGGGAGTCAGCAGGAGGTTTCTGTGTCAGTGTTTGATCTGACACCGTGAGGCTGAGGGAGGGGGGTCAGCAGGAGGTTTCTGTGTCAGTGTTTGATCTGACACCGTGAGGCCGAGGGAGGGGAGTCAGCAGGAGGTTTCTGTGTCAGTGTTTGATCTGACACCGTGAGGCTGGGGGGGGGGGGGTCAGCAGGAGGTTTCTGTGTCAGTGTTTGATCTGACACCGTGAGGCTGAGGGAGGGGGGGGATCAGCAGGAGGTTTCTGTGTCAGTGTTTGATCTGACACCGTGAAGCTGAGGGAGGGGAGTCAGCAGGAGGTTTCTGTGTCAGTGTTTGATCTGACACCGTGAGGCTGAGGGAGGGGAGTCAGCAGGAGGTTTCTGTGTCAGTGTTTGATCTGACACCGTGAGGCTGAGGGAGGGGGGGTTCAGCAGGAGGTTTCTGTGTCAGTGTTTGATCTGACACCGTGAGGCTGAGGGAGGGGAGTCAGCAGGAGGTTTCTGTGTCAGTGTTTGATCTGACACCGTGAGGCTGAGGGAGGGGTGTCAGCAGGAGGTTTCTGTGTCAGTGTTTGATCTGACACCGTGAGGCTGAGGGAGGGGAGTCAGCAGGTGGTTTCCGTGTCAGTGTTTGATCTGACACCGTGAGGCTGAGGGAGGGGGGTCAGCAGGAGGTTTCTGTGTCAGTGTTTGATCTGACACCGTGAGGCTGAGGGAGGGGGGTCAGCAGGAGGTTTCTGTGTCAGTGTTTGATCTGACACCGTGAGGCTGAGGGAGGGGGGTCAGCAGGAGGTTTCTGTGTCAGTGTTTGATCTGACACCGTGAGGCTGAGGGAGGGGGGGGTCAGCAGGAGGTTTCTGTGTCAGTGTTTGATCTGACACCGTGAGGCTGAGGGGGGGGTCAGCAGGAGGTTTCTGTGTCAGTGTTTGATCTGACACCGTGAGGCTGAGGGAGGGGGGGGTCAGCAGGAGGTTTCTGTGTCAGTGTTTGATCAGACCCCGTGATGCTGAGGGAGGGGAGTCAGCAGGAGGTTTCTGTGTCAGTGTTTGATCTGACCCCGTGAGGCTGAGGGAGGGGAGTCAGCAGGAGGTTTCTGTGTCAGTGTTTGATCTGACACCGTGAGGCTGAGGGAGGGGGGTCAGCAGGAGGTTTCTGTGTCAGTGTTTGATCTGACACCGTGAGGCTGAGGGAGGGGGAGTCAGCAGGAGGTTTCTGTGTCAGTGTTTGATCTGACCCCGTGAGTCTGAGGGAGGGGGGGGGTCAGCAGGAGGTTTCTGTGTCAGTGTTTGATCTGACACCGTGAGGCTGAGGGAGGGGAGTCAGCAGGAGGTTTCTGTGTCAGTGTTTGATCTGTCACCATGAGGCTGAGGGAGGGGAGTCAGCAGGAGGTTTCTGTGTCAGTGTTTGATCTGACACCGTGAGGCTGAGGGAGGAGAGTCAGCAGGAGGTTTCCATGTCAGTGTTTGATCTGACACCGTCTGGTTTTGTTATATCACATTGTTGTTGGAGCAGTCTACAGGACACCTCTCCCAAATCTAGCCCTTTCCCCAAGACATTAGGAAGGAGGGGTTTTCAGGGTCTGCAGGGCTTTTTATTTGTGTCGCTGTCAACCGAAGGGCCTGTCCTGTGCTGTATGACACTGACTCTATTTCTCTCGTGATTGGACAATCCAAGGTCTCACTCCTTCTGTTCCTCCCAGTGCCTTCTCTATTCCAAAGATTTCAATAATATTTTCTCTGTTAAGACATTGCTCAATTCCATTTTTAAACTATCTACTTGGATATCTGTATCTTTCCTTGTCATCTTCTCCAGCCGCTACATCCATCTGTGTCTCAGTATCCCTCCATACCTCCACAATTTTTGTCTCATACTCCAGACCCATCTATGACTGCAAATTCTGCCAGCCTCTGCATTCTTCCCTATCTCTATACCTTCCAGCTGCTACACTTCTCCCTATATCCTGTGATTGAATTTAAAAATATCTCACTAACCTGTTCTAGCATGCACAGGCCACGCTATCTCTCGGCCATCTCCAGCCTCGCTTTCCTTTTCCTGTAACATCTCTAGCCTTGCATTCCATGCTCTCACAACTCTGTGTAAAGAACCCGCCTCTGACATCCCCTCTATACTTTCCTCCAACCAGCTTAAAAGTATGACCCCTCGTGTTAGCCATTTCTGCCCTGGGAAATAGTCTCTGGCTATCGACTCTATCTATGCTTCTCATTATCTTGTATACCTCAATTAGGTCCCCTCTTCTTCTCCAATGAAAAAAGTCCGAGCTCAGTCAACCTCTCTTCATAAGATAAGTCCTCCATTCCAGGCAGCATCCTGGTAAATCTCCTCTGAACCATCTCCAAAGCATCCACATCTTTAGAACATAGAACATAGAACAATACAGCACAGAACAGGCCCTTCGGCCCACGATGTTGTGCCGAACTTCTATCCTAGATTAAGCACCCATCCATGTACCTATCCAAATGCCGCTTAAAGGTCGCCAATGAATCTGACTCTACCACTCCCACGGGCAGCGCATTCCATGCCCCCACCACTCTCTGGGTGAAGAACCCACCCCTGACATCTCCCCTATACCTTCCACCCTTCACCTTAAATTTATGTCCCCTTGTAACACTCTGTTGTACCCGGGGAAAAAGTTTCTGACTGTCTACTCTATCTATTCCTCTGATCATCTTATAAACCTCTATCAAGTCACCCCTCATCCTTCGCCGTTCCAACGAGAAAAGGCCGAGAACTCTCAACCTATCCTCGTACGACCTACTCTCCATTCCAGGCAACATCCTGGTAAATCTTCTCTGCACCCTCTCCAAAGCTTCCACATCTTTCCTAAAGTGAGGCGACCAGAACTGCACACAGTACTCCAAATGTGGCCTAACCAAAGTCCTGTACAGCTGCAACATCACCTCACGACTCTTGAATTCAATCCCTCTGCTAATGAACGATAATACTCCATAGGCCTTCTTACAAACTCTATCCACCTGAGTGGCAACCTTCAAAGATCTATGTACATAGACCCCAAGATCCCTCTGTTCCTCCACCTGACCAAGAACCCTACCATTAACCCTGTATTCCGCATTCTTATTTGTTCTTCCAAAATGGACAACTTCACACTTGGCAGGGTTGAACTCCATCTGCCACTCCTCAGCCCAGCTCTGCATCATATCTAAGTCCCTCTGCAGCCGACAACAGCCCTCCTCACTGTCCACAACTCCACCTATCTTTGTATCATCTGCAAATTTACTGACCGACCCTTCGACTCCCTCATCTAAGTCATTAATAAAAATTACAAACAGCAGAGGACCCAGAACTGATCCCTGCGGAACTCCACTTGTAACTGGACTCCATGCTGAATATTTACCATCTACTACCACTCTCTGACTTCGACCGGTTAGCCAGTTTTCTATCCAATTGGCCAAATTTCCCTCTATCCCATGCCTCCTGACTTTCCGCATAAGCCTACCATGGGGAACCTTATCAAATGCCTTACTAAAATCCATGTACACTACATCCACTGCTCTACCCTCATCCACATGCTTGGTCACCTCCTCGAAGAATTCAATAAGACTTGTAAGGCAAGACCTACCCTTCACAAATCCGTGCTGGCTGTCCCTAATCAAGCAGTGCCGTTCCAGATACTCGTAAATCCTATCCCTCAGTACCCTTTCCATTACTTTGCCTACCACAGAAGTAAGACTAACTGGCCTGTAATTCCCGGGGTTATCCCTATTCCCTTTTTTGAACAGGGGCACAACATTCGCTACTCTCCAGTCCCCTGGTACCACCCCCGTTGCCAGTGAAGACGAGAAGATCATTGCCAACGGTACTGCAATTTCCTCTCTTGCTTCCCACATAATCCTAGGATATATCCCGTCATGCCCGGGGGACTTGTCTATCCTCAAGTTGTTCAAAATGTCCAACACATCTTCCTTCCTAACAGATATCTCTTCTAGCTTATCAGTCCGTTTCACACTCTCCTCTTCAACAATACAGTCCCTCTCGTTCGTAAATACTGAAGAGAAGTACTTGTTCAAGACCTCTCCTATCTCTTCCGACTCAATACACAGTCTCCCACCACTGTCCTTGATCGGACCTACCCTCGTTCTCGTCATTCTCAGGTTTCTCACATACGCATAGAATGCCTTGGGGTTATCCTTGATCCTATCCGCCAGGGATTTTTCATGCCCTCTCTTAGCTCTCCTAATCCCTTTCTTCAGGTCCCTTCTGGCTATCCTGTATCCCTCCACTGCTCTGTCTGAACCTTGTTTCCTCAACCTTATGTAAGCCTCCTTCTTCCTCTTTACTAGACATTCAACCTCCCTCGTCAACCAAGGCTCCCTCACATGACCATTTCTTTCCTGCCTGATCGGTACATACATATCAAGGACACGTCGTATCTGCTCCTTGAAAAAGTCCCACATTTCCACCACATCCTTCCCTGACAGCCTATGCTCCCAACGTATGCTCCTCAAATCCTGTCTTACAGCATCGTAATTTCCCTTCCCCCAATTGTAAAAACTTCCTTGTTGTGTGCACCTATCTCTCTCCATAACCAAGGTGAAAGTCACAGAATTGTGGTCGCCATCACCAAAATGTTCACCCACTAACAAGCCCACCACTTGTCCCGGTTCGTTACCGAGTACCAAATCCAATATGGCCTCCCCTCTGGTTGGACAATCTACATACTGCGTTAGAAAAGCTTCCTGGACACACTGCACAAACACCGCCCCATCCAATCTACTTGATCTAAAGAGCTTCCAATCAATATTTGGGAAGTTGAAGTCGCCCATGACTACGACCCTGTGGCTTCTGCACCTTTCCAAAATCTGTTTCCCAATCTGTTTCTCCACATCTTTCCTATATTACGGCGACCAGAACTGGACGCTGTATACCAAGTGCAGTCTAACCTAAGTTTTATAAAGCTACAACAAGATCTCACGGCTCTTAAACTCAATCGCCCTGTTAATGAAAGCCAAAACACCATATGCTTTCTTTACAACCCTGTCCACTTGGGTGGCCATTTTAAGGGATCTATGTACCTGCACACCAAGATCCCTCTGTTCCCTCACACTGCCAAGATTCCTATCTTTAATCCTTTACTCAGCTTTCATATTTGACCTTCCAAAATGCATCACCTCGCATTTATCCAGGTTGAAATCCATCTGCCACCTCTCAGCCCATCTCTGCATCCTGTCAACGTCGAGCTGCAGCCTACAACAGCCCTCTATACCGTAAATGACACCTCCAATCTTTGTATCGTCTGCAAACTTGCTGACCAATCCATCAATCCCCTCATCCAAATCATTAATAAAAATTATAAACAGTAGAAGTCAAAGGACAAAGCCCTGTGGAACACCACTCACCACTGAAGTAAGACTAACTGGCCTGTAATTCCCGGGGTTATCCCTATTCCCTTTTTTGTCCCCTTCTACGACCACTCGCTGTCTTCTGTTGGCCAGCCAGTTCTGTATCCAGACAGCTACGTTCCCCTGTATCCCATTCCTCCTGACCTTCTGAATGAGCCTACCATGGGGAACCTTATCAAATGCCTTGCTGAAGTCCATATACGCCACATCCACAGCTCGACCCTCATCAACTTTTATAGTTACATCCTCAAAGAACTCGATAAGGTTTTTGAGGCATGACCTACCCCTCTCAAAGCCGTGTTGACTGCATTTAATCAAGCCATGCTCTTCCAGCTGGTAATAAATCCTATCCCTCAGAAACCTTTCCAACACCTTGATGACGACAGACGTGAGATGTACTGGTCTGTAATTGCCGGGAATTTCCCTATTTCCTTTCGCGAAGAGAGGAATTACATTTGCCTCTCTCCAGTCCTCAGGTATGACTCCAGTGGAGAGCAAGAATGCAAAGATCTTCGCAAGTGGTGAAACAATCACATTTCTCGCTTCGCAAAGCAGCCGAGGGCAAATCTGGTCCGGGCATGGCGACTTGTCAATCTTAATGTTCGACAAAAGTTTCAGCACATCAGCTTCCTCAATCTCTATCCATTCAAGCATGCATACCTGCTCTTCAAATGTTTCATTCATTACAAGGTTTGTTTCTTTCATAAAGACAGAAGCAAAAAAATCATTTAGAGCCTCCCCTACCACCTCAGACTTTACAGACATGTTCCCTATGATAACCCTGATCGGTCCTTTTCTTCCTTTGACCATTCTCTTATTCCCAACATAAGTGTAAAATACCTTTGTGTTCTCCCTCATCCGTTCTGCCAAGCCTTTCTCGTGCCCACTCCTGGCTCTCCTCAGACCATTTTTGAGCTCCTTCATCGCCTGCGTGTAATCCTCTAGAGCTGAGCTTGACCCTAGCTTCCTCCACCTTATGTAAGGTACCTTCTTCCTTGTGACGAGAAGCTCCATTGGTCTCATCATCCAAGGTTCCTTTTTCTTACCCCGTCTTGCCTGTCTCAGAGGAACATGTTTATTCATCACTTGTAACAACTGTTCCTTAAACAGTCTCCACATGTCTATAGTGCCTTTACCATGGAACAATTACTCCCAGTCCATCCTTCCTAACTCATGACAAATTGCATCATTCTTTCCTCTTCCCCAATTAAATATCCTCCCATTTTGCCTAATCTTCTCCTTCTCCATAGCTATGTAGAATGTGAGGCAGTTGTGCTCACTGTCACCAAAATGCTCTCCCACCACAAGATCTGATAGTGCCCCGGCTCGTTTCCGAGCACCAAGTCTAGAATGGCCTCTCTCGTCGGCCTGTCAACGTACTGAGTTAGGAAACCCTCCTGAACATACCTTACAAAAACAGCTCCATTCAAATCTTCTGCTCGAAGGAGGTACCAATCAACATTGGGAAAGTTAAAGTCATCCATTACTACAACCCTACCACATCCACACTTTTCCAAAATCTGCCGACCTATGCTTTCTTCCATCTCCCTGCTGCTATTGGGGGCCTGTAGTAAACCCTTAACGAGGTGACTGCTCCCTTGCTGTTCCTAATTTCCACCCATACTGACTCAGTCGGCAGATCTTCATCGACAATGGTAACTTCTGTAGCAGTGATACGCTCTCCGATTAGAAGTGCTACACCCCCTCTTCCTTTCTCCCTCCCTATTCTTTTTAAATGCCTTGCTGATATATGTACTCACTACTTTCCATCCCGGCTGCCCCGCTGGTCCTCGTCACTTCCTCCGCTGCTCCCAATCCTTCTGTGAAAGAGAAAACAACGCTGCCCGCGATCGGTAAATAATTTTTTTTAAAAACTGCCTTACCTTACCTGCAGTCTTTCGGGTTCGTCTTTCCTCCGCTGCTGCTCGCACTCACCTGTGGAAGTCTCAGAGAGTGTGCGGAGCAAATCTACCAGGATGCTGCCAGGACTGGAGGACATGTCTTAGGAAGAAAGGTTGAGAGAGCTAGGGCTTTTCTCACTGGAGCGAAGAAGGATGAGAGGTGACTTGACAGAGATGTACAAGATGTTGAGAGACATAGAGTGGATAACCAGAGCCTTTTCCCAGGGTAGAATTGGCTATCAACAAGGGGCATAACTTTAAAGTGATTGGAGGAAGGTTTACAGGAGATGCCAGAGGTAGGTTCTTTAATCCGAGAGTGGTGGGTGGGCGGAATGCACCGCAAGCGGTGGTAGTAGAGTCAGATACATTAGAGATAGTTAAGAAGACTCTTGGATAGGAACATGGAAGTTAGTACATTGAAGGGCATGTAGGTTAGTCTGATCTAAGAGTAGGATAAAAGGCCAGCAAAACATTGAGGGCTGAAGGGCTCTTACTGTGCTGTACTGTTCTGTGTTCCAAGTTTCACTCAGTTTGTGGATTCTCATTAATTTTTGATTGAGCGAGTGAGGCGTGCGAGGGAGGGAGCTGTGTGAAGTCAGGAAGCTGGGGTAGAGCGTTAGACCAAGACTTCCAGTTTTGATGTGCATTGTTACATTCACCTAAGTGCCAGCACAATATGTGTGGTTACCTAGACCAGACAAAATCCATCAAGTTCCATTATTAAAATTATTCTTGGCTTGCCGTTTGCTCCTGGTTTCTTCAGAAGCATTCTGTTGGGTGTCCTATCAATTAGTATCAGACCATCCACAAACATGTACAATTTTATTTTTATACTGGTGAATATGAAGGTACATTTATTGGATATAGTTTCAGAGGGTTCACTGTGAGACACAAGATGCTGCAATAGACTGTCAAATGTGAACGTTTTCTCCCAGTGTCTGGTCCAGGGGGCAGATGTATGGACTCTGGGGGACATGCCAGATGTCATCACCATAAGTAACTTGTGTGTTGTGATTCTGACACTCCATGTCCATACATCTGCTCCATGGGCCAGGCTCTGACTGAAGATGAATTTGTTACAGCTGATTCCTGGTCAGTCATTGGTATCTAATTTAGACAACATTGATACCTGCACCGAGAGCAGTGATAGCCTGTTGGTTTCTTTACTCCTGCTCAAGGCGGATCTTAAATGATTCTCTGTCAGAGAATGTTTGAATGACTGCCCTGACCCAGGATGGAAACTCTCTGGACAGATTCAGGAGGCAGGCCAGTGTCTCACTTAGTGCCACAGGCAGCTGTGAGGTCCAGTAGCACTGTACCCGAATTCACCCTTTTGAAATCCACTTTTAATGTCGATCATGATGCAAAGCGATGGGTTTACTGACCTGAACAATGATCAAGAGTTTGCCATGTTTGTGAATTGAGCAATAATAGGGTATGAGCTATAATTATTTAACTGAACAATAACTGCATCATCTCTGAAAACAATAAAATTAATTTTATTTGATGGAATTAAAATATAAACACCGAACAACGTTTTATGATACAAAAGTAATGAATTACATTTTGTTTTGTCTGAAGAAGAATATGTTTTCTGACTATTTTGGTGATCACAATTACACATTGAATCTCAGTACTCAAATGCGTACATTGCCGCTCTATCATTTGCAAAATGATTGATCTCTGACTGATTGCATATTCAGAGTGAGCAAATGATTGAACAATCAAATAGAATTATAACTCTTACACATTTAAATATAACCAGTCGATTTGATTTCTCACCTGAAATGTGTGAGTTTCAGTTATTTGCCAACAATTCTATTAGTTTTAAAATAATGATGGAAAAGGATAGACTAGATCTAAAAGTTGAAGTTCTAAATTGGAGAAAGGCCAATTTTGACGGTATTAGGCAATATCTTTCAAAAGCTGATGGCGGCAAATGTTCGCAGGTAAGCAGACGGCTAGAAAATGGGAAGCCTTCATAAATTAGATAGCCGGAGTCCAGAGACAGTATAATCTTGTTAGGGTAAAAGGAAAGGCTGAAAGGTATAGAGAGTGCTGAAAGACTAAAGAAATTGAGGGTTTGGTTAAGAAAAAGAAGGAAGGATATGACAGGTACAGGCAGGATGGATCGAGTGAATCCTTAGAAGAGTAGAAAGGCAGGAGGAGTATACCAAAGAGGGAAATCAGGAAGGCAAAAAGGGGACATGAGTTAGCTTTGACAAATAGAGTTAAGGAGAATCCAAAAGGATTTTACAAATACATTGCGAACGAAAGGGCAAATAGGGAGAGAATAGAGTCCTCAAAGATCAGCAAGGTGCCTTTGTGTGGAGCCGCAGGAGATGGGAGAGATACTAAACGAGTATTTTGTATCAGTGTTTACTCAGGATAAAGACATGGGAGATGTAGATATACGGAGAAATAGATAGTGACGTCTTGAAAAATGTCCATATTACAGAGGAAGAAGTGCTGGATGTCTTGAAATGCATAAAGGTGGAAAAATCCCCAGGACCTGATAGATTAGGTGAAACTTGAAAGGGTTCAGAAAAGACTTACATGCATGTTGCCAAGGTTGGAGGGTTTGAGTGACACCTGGAGGTTGAACAAGCTAGAGCTGTTTTCCCTGGAACGTTGGAGACTGGGGGTGACTTTATAGAGGTTTATAAAATCATGAGGGGCATGGATCGTGTAAATTGACAAGGTATTTTCCCTGGTGTGGTGGAGCCCACAACTAGAGGGCATAGTTTTCGGTTGGGAAGGGAAAAATATAAAAGAGATGTAAGGGGCAACCTTTTCACTCAGAGGGTTGTCCGTGTGTGGAATGAGCTGCCAGAGGAAGTGGTGGCAGTTAGTACAATTGCAACATTTCGATGGCGTCTGAATGGATATATGAATAGAAAGTGTTTAGAGGGATATGGGCTGAGTGCGGGCAGCTGGGACTAGATTGGGTTGGGATATTTGGTCGCATGGACAAGTTGGACGGAAGGGTATGTTTCCATGCTGTACATCTCTTTGATCCTGTGACTGTAATTTAGAAATGGCAATAATTTGACATGCACTGTCAAATAAATAAATTGTTTATATTATTAAATTGTAGCATACAGTAAGTTGAAAACTTGCTATATTTAGAATGAATGATAAAGAACCAAGAACATTCCGACACAGGAACAGACCCTTCGGCCCTCCTAGCCTGTGCTGATCCAGATCCTCATATTTTCTAAACCTGCACATATTTTCTAATGATCTGTATCCCTTTGCTCCCTCCCCATTCATGTTTCTGTCTAAATACATCTTAGATAACACTATTGCTCCTGCACCTACCGCCTCAGATGGCCACACGTTCCAGGCCGCCACCACCCTGTGAGTAAAGTTCTTCCCACATATATCTGCACTAAACCTTTCCCCTCTCACTTTGAACTCATGACCCCGAGTAATTGAGTTCCACAATTTGGGGAAAAAAGCTTCTTCCTATCCATTCTGTATATATCTGTCTTGATTTTGTGGACCTCAACCTTCGACTTTGTAATGAAAATAGTCCTAATCTACTCAATCTTTCTTTCTTCGTCTTTGGAGGTGACACGGTGGCACAGTGGTTAGCACTGCTGCCTCACAGCGCCAGAGACCTGAGTTCAATTCCCGCCTCAGGCGACTGACTGTGTGGAGTTTGCACATTCTCCCCGTGTCTGCATGGGTTTCCTCTGGGTGCTCTGGTTTCCTCCCACAGTCCAAAAATGTGCAGGTCAGGTGAATTGGTCATGCTAAACTGCCAGTAGTGTTAGGTAAGGGGCAAATGTAGGGGTATGGGTTGGTTGTGCTTCAGCAGATCGGTGTGAACTTGTTGGGCTGAAGGGCCTGTTTCCACACTGTAAGTAATCTAAATCTAAATCTATGTACAGCATTCCAAATGTGGCCAAACCAAACTCCTATGCAACTGTAACATGACCTGCCAGCGCTTGTACTCAACACCTGATTCAATGAAGGAAAGCATATCATATGCCACCTTGACCACTTTGCTGACCTGTGTTGGCATCTTCAGGAAACAATGGACCCGAACACCCAGATCTCGCTGTAAGTCAATTTTCCCCAGGAGTTTTCTGTTTACTGTGTTGTTCACTCTTGAACTGGATCTTTCAAAATGCATGACCTTGCAGTTGCACAGATTGAACTCCATCTGCTATTTCTGTGCCCAGCTCTCCAATCTATCTATATTCTGCTGTATTCTCTGACAGTTCCTTCACTATCTGCTACTCCAACAGTCTTGGTGTCATCTGCAAACTTGGCAATCAGGCAACCTTCTTCCAAATCATTGATATATATCACACACAACAGTGGTCCCAGTACGGATCGCTGTTGCACACCACTGGTCATAGGTCTCCATTTTGAGACATCCCCTTCCACTACTCCTCTCTGTCTCCTGTTGGCCAGCCAGTTCTCTATGCATCTAGATAGGACACTCTGGACCCCATGCGACTTCACCTTCTCCATCACCCGACCATGGGGAACCTAATAAAATGCCTTACTCAAGTCCCTCAGTATCTTCTGCACAGCTTCCCTACCAATGATATCAGGCCTGCCGGTCTACAATTACCTGGATTATCCCCGCTATCCTTGTTAAACAAGGGGACAATATTAGAAATTCGCCAGTCCTCCGGGACCTCACTCCTGTTCAATCTTCCTGCAAAGATAAATGTTAAAGCCCCAGTTAGTTCCACACTCACATCCCTCAGTAACCTGTGATTGATCCCATCCAGACTTGGGGGCATGTCTACCTTAATACCTTTCAGAGTATCCAAAACTTCCTTCCTCTTTATGTCGACTTGACCCAGAGTACTCAGAGATCTATCCCTAACCTCAACATCCGTCATGTCCCTCTCCTTGGTGAATACAGATGCAAAGTACTTCCTACGAATCTCACCCATTGTCTCTGACTCCATGCATAGCTTTCTTCCTTTGTCCTTGTGTGGGCCAAACATTTCACTAGTTACCCTCTTGCTCCTTATATATGGAAATAAGTCTTTGGGATTTTCCTCACCCCTGTTTACTAAAGCTATCTCATGACCACTTTTAGCCCTTTTAAATCCTCGATATTTACTGGGAAATGTGGCTAGTGAAAAGAAAATAAACATTTGTTCATGCGAGTGGGAACTCAGATCTTTTCAAAGTGTTTTGTGCCAAAAATAATTTGAAATTCGTCTCAGTGCAAATAAATGCAAGAGAAGAAACCTCTTGGGAAGAGTAATTTTCAGCCACTATTCCCCCCAAAGTACTTCTGAGGTAGAAAAGAATGAGGGTTTGTAACAAGGGCACAACAGTAACTATGGGTGGCTTGAACATGCAAATTGGCTCAATTAATCAACTTGACAGTAATATCCTTGAATAAAGATTCAGAGAATGTATGAGAGATTATTTCTGAGAGCAGGCCATCATGGAAACAACCGGAGAATGGGGCTCAGTGGTTAGCACAGCAACAGGCACCCAGGTTCGATTCCAGCCTCGGGGGACTGTCTGCGTGTAGTTTGCACATTTTCCCCCTGTCTGCATGGGTTTCCTCCCACAGTCTGAAGATGTGCAGGTCAGGTGAATTGGCCATGCTAAATTGCCCATAGAGTGAGGTATGTAACTCAGAGGGGTCTGGGTGGGTTACTTTTCGGAGGGTTGGTGTGGACTTGTTGGGCCAAAGGGCCTGTTTCCAAAATATGGGGCATCTAATCTAATTTAGAGTTGATAATATGTAACAAGAAAGGATTGGTGGATGAGCTTTGCCTTGGAAGGAAAACCACAACATGCTGGAGTTTCACATTCAGATTGAAAGAGTGAAGACTGAGTCATACATGTGAGTTTTAGTGTTAGGCAATGATAATTATACAGACCGCAGGAGGGATTTGGCTGTGGTGGTCTGGGGGATGAAAAGAACAGTCAAAGGCAGGACAGCTGAAGAAATTTGGCAAACAATTAGGAAGATACTAAAGACCAAAGAGGAATTGTATTATGGAAAAAAAATCATCCATATCTTGATGAGGAAGTCAAGGATAATATGAAGACAACTCCCAGCGCATGTCATACTTCACCCGTTAGTCACACTGTGGAGGATTGGGCAAGTCAGTGGCCCCGTGGTGTTAATGTTCTGGTGACCTGGGTCCAAATCCTGCCACAGCAAGTGGTGGAGCTTGAATTCAAATCTGGAATTAAGAGACTGATAGTGGTTATGAATCGATTGCCAAGAAAAACCCACCTGGTTCACTGATGTCCTTTAGGGAAGGAAACTGCCATCCTTACCATAGACTCACCACTCTCAGACTGAAGGCATTTCTCCTTATCTCCGTTCTAAAGATTTTCTCTTGACCCTCAGGCTATATCCTTGAGTGCTTTCTCTCCGAACAGTGGAAGCATCTTCCCAAAGTCTACTCTGACCAGGCAACCAGTATTCTGTATGCTTCGATTAGAGCCCCCTTCACCCTTATACACTCCAGCGAGTATAGACCCAGAGACCTCATATGTTAAGTTTTTTATTCCTAGGACCATTCTTATGAGGCTCCTCTGAACACGCTCCGGGGTGCTACATCTTTTATGAGTTATGTGGCCCAAAACTGTACATAATACACTAAATGTGGTCTGACCAGAGTCTTATAGAGCCGCGGAAATCCATCCATTCAACTAGATTAGATTAGATTAGATTACTTACAGTGTGGAAACAGGCCCTTCGGCCCAACAAGTCCACACCGCCCCGCCGAAGCGCAACCCACCCATATCCCTACATCTACCCCTTACCTAACACTACGGGCAATTTAGCATGGCCAATTCACCTGACCTGCACATCTTTGGACTGTGGGACGAAACCGGAGCACCCGGAGGAAACCCACGCAGACACGGGGAGAATGTGCAAACTCCACACAGTCAGTCGCCTGAGGCAGGAATTGATCCCAGGTCTCTGGCACTGTGAGGCAGCAGTGCTAACCACTGTCATCTCAAAAGAAATCTCATCACTGTATTTGCCTTTCTGACCAGATTGACCACCTGAAATAATAATCTTACAATGGACAATAATAAATTTACCATGGAGTTACAAATATGAACAATGATTAAAGCATGCTGGGAAGTAGAACCCATCCTTGACCAAACTCTCTGTGGTCGTCCACATGCTGCAGAATCCAGACAGGCTGCAGCTACCCAGAGATGGTTTGCAAACAAACCTGACAGCTCCAGACCCTGTAGTACTAACCTGAAGTTGGACCTGAATGGGACAATGGAAATTCGCCCTTTGGGCCATCAATGTGACAACCCCAGGTTGGATCTGATTGATCAGGGTAAATGGACCTGATCATTTCATTGGCAGATCCTCCACACCCTCCAAAAAGGCGTGAAGACTTGGAAGGATATGAATCACCATAAAACCCCTCAGAGAGTGGTAACTCGAGAATAACCACTGAAAGAGAAGACACCTACAAGGCAATCAGAAGAAAACGAAGACTTCACCACGTGGAATCCGGTCAACTTCTGGTGGGGTGGTATGTGATCATCCAAGCTTAAGTTAACCCATAAGATAGATTGTAGTGTTTTTCATTACGTTATAATACGTTTTATTGTTCTAATATTAATTGCATTCAATAAACAAATATCATTGTTTGTAAGAGTTGACTCAGTTCTTTTGCTGAATGTAAGATTTCAAACACACTGTGTGGCAGATACAGCACCTTCCTAGCTACTGACACAGCCTGCACATTTACCTTGAGATAATCCTGACTGGAACTCGCAACACTTTGCACTTCAGACTTCTGAATTTTTTCCCCAGCTATAAAATAGTCCATGCCTCTCTTCTTCCTACTAAAGTGCATAACCTCGCACTTTCCCAAGTGTACTCCATCTGCCACGTCTTTGCCCACTCTCCTACCATGTCTAAATCCTTCTGCAGCCTCCCTCCCATCTCAATGATACCTGTCCCTCTATCTACCTTTGCATCATCTAAAAACCTCGCTGGATTGCCCTCTTTTCCTTCATCTGGATTGTTAACGTACAAAGTAAAAAGTTGCAAAACACCAGTTGTCATTGACTGCTATCCTGAGAAGGACCCTTTTATTCCCACTCGATCTTCTGCCAGACAGCCAAGCTTCTGTACAGACTAGTACCTTATCTCTGATACCATGGGCCCTTACTCCAGGCCTCCTGTGAAGCACCTTGTTAACGTCCTTCTTGAAGTCCAGACACATAGTATCCATTAGCTCTCCTTGATCTAACCTGCTTGTTACATCCTCAAAGTGTTCTAACAGATTCATTAGCATGACCTCCCCTTGATGAAACCATACTGACTTCGCCCTACTTAATTATTCACAAATCTCATCCTTCACAGTGGATTCCAGGAAGTTACCCACGATCGAGGTTAGGCTGATCAGTTTGTAATTTTCTGCCTTTTGCCTTATTCCCTTTTAAGCAAGGTATCAGGGAGATCCAAGATGATGGCGACCCAGCAGGTCTGAGTCTACAGAGCTCTGCCCAAGACCCAGGCAAAGTGGGGTACACATTCTCACCTCACCTGTTAAATAGTTTTCGCCCTGCAGCTTTGCCGTTTAGCAGTTTGATGCTTTTTAAAATGTCCAAAGGCAAAGGGTCTCACAGTTCACAACAGGGAGGGACCCCTCCCCCCACCATGTAGCAAGACAGATGTCTGCGGCTGTCCTGGGGGACTCACCTGCAGGGGTGAACCTGATCTTGGAGCTTGTTAAACTCCGAGAGAAGTTGCTGCGTCCATTGAAGAGACCCAGTCCAGGTGGGAGTCGATCTCGATCATGCTGCAGAAACATGATGGAGAGATTGAGAAACTCGGGCAGCATGTCGGAGGTACAGAGCAATGGACCACGGCCTCCGAGACCACTGCTGAGTTATCCATGAGTCAGGTCTGGGCTCTGGAACATCGAGTCCCGACCATAGAGGCACATATTGACGACCTCGAAAATTGAGGTCATCGGAAAAGTATTCGGTTGCTGGGCCTTCCCGAATGGGAGGACGAAGCCCAACTTGTTGATTTCCTGGAGCAATGGCTCCCACGGCTGCTGTAACTGGAGTCAGAGCTGGGTCAGGTGTGGGTTGAACGGTCCCACCGGGTTGCTGTGCGCCGGCCCGGGTCGGACCAGCGTCCCCGTCCAGTCCTAGTTCAACTTCAACATTACAGGGAAAAACAAATGCTGCAAGAGGCCTCCAGAGTCTTGGGGAATGATTCTCATGCCATGATATACAAGGGGTCCAGGATAATGTTCTTCCAGGACTTCTCTCCAGCTGTGGTCTGCAAGATCAAGGCATTTGATGAGGCGAAGAAGCATCTGAGGGATTTAAATATTCAGTAATCTATGCGCTGCAGTCATGGAGGATCTGTACATAACTTTGGATCACCGGAAAAAATTAAATAATTCCTGGCTTCTCTCAAATACACTGTGGTACTTGAATTATATTGATAATGACTTTATTTTGCTCCCCCTCCTTTGTTTTTTCCTCCTCCTTTCTTCCTTTCTCTTCTCCATCTTTCCTTGGTGAGGGGGTGTGGGCTATGGGTCCCCTTCCATATCATTTCTATGGACTCTTATCTAGAGCTCGTGCTGTTTATTTGATTATTAGGGGACGTTTCTGAGTGTTATTTTTATTTGGTTGCTTATTACTTGCTGGGATTGTAATTTTGTAATTTTATATATTTTCATCTTGTGTTGTTTTGCTAAGTGTTTCTTGGTGATGGGGGGGGTGGTTTAGCTCGCACATTTTTAACGTCTGCTTTATAAGAGATTGGAATTTATTTGCTCTACTTTGTAATGCCTGGGCCGAGGACATGGTTCTGGCTGGGAGATGTTATGGCGGGATTATTGGAAGGTAGTAGTGCCCCTGTGAACAATGGGGAAGGTCTCCTTTTAAGTATGTTTTATGTTATTTGTTTTTGGGAGTAGTTCTTAGTTGTTTTGGTATCGCTCTTTAAAGAGTGTTTTATGTGTGAATCGCTTTTGGTTTTTATTCGATGTCTTTTGGGTGGGGTTCTTCCTCCTGGCGGGTCTTGGGCTTGCTTGGACGATCATGGCTAGACATTCGTTTAGGTGGTGCACTGGGAATGTCAAGGAAAGCCACTCACAAATCAAAAGGAAAAAGATCATAAGACCATAAGACATAGGAGTGGAAGTAAGGCCATTCGGCCCATCGAGTCCACTCCGCCATTCAATCATGGCTGATGCGCATTTCAGCTCCACTTAAGTCTTAAAAAAGAAAGGGTGGATGTAGCCTTTCTACAGGAGACACATTTACATTCTAAGGAGCATTTAAGGCTGAAATAGGATGGATTTGGCCAGGTGTTCTTTTCATCTTTCAGCTCAAAAAGTAGGCGAGTCGCCATTCTTATTCAGATGAATCTTCCCTTCCAAATGCTCAGCCAATAAAAGATAAGTCTGGATGGTATATATTAATTTAAACTCTAATGTATGGAGAGGAATTTGAGATTTTGAATCTCTGTTGCACCCCCCCACCCCCCCACCCCGGAGCACCCTTTTAAATTTGAAATGGACGTGTTCTGTAAGTTGCTCGCTCTCGGGGTGCACCACATGATTATAGGGGGAGATTGTAATTGTATCATCAACCCAGGGCTGGACAGAATATCTAAGATCTCTGCAGGCATATCTATGAGACCTAGGCAGTTGGCGGATCTGAGTATGGAGTTGGGGTGGTGGATGTGTGGCGGTGTCTTCAACCGGAGGCTAGAGACTTTACTATTTATTCTAACCCTCACAAGTGCCATACCGGAATCGATATGTTTCTGTCCCCTCAATCCTTTTGAACTCAATATTGTTTTGTGAAGTAGGTAATATTTCCGACCCTGCCGCAGTATATATGAAAGTTAAGACTAGTGATGATGATATCGCTTCCCGACATTGGGGTATTGAAGGATAGTAAGTTCATAAAATATTTCTGGCAGGAATTTAAAACCTTCTGGGATATCAACTTCAACACGGCCAGTAACCCTTCGGTGATTTGGGAGACTGCTAAGGTCTATGTGTGAGGTTTGATTATCTCATAATATGTGATCTGGAAAAGACAAAAGGGAGAACTACAGTGTCTGATCGAGGCTCGCCTGAAGGCGGCTGAGACAGCGTACGTTGACAGACCCTCCATTACTCAACTACAGCTGATCACAGCACTTAGGGCAACTTTACCACACTTGAATACCACACTTACTCAAACAGCAAAGAGGGAGCTATGACTTGCGAAGCAGAGATTATTTGAATAGGTGACAAGCCTGGCAGTTATCTTGCATACCTTGCCAGAAAGAAAAAGGCTCCCCAAGTCATTAAGTCTATTAGAAGGAGTGCTGTAACCCTGACTTGTGATCGTATAAAGATCAATGCAGTCTTTAGAAAGTTCTATTTCGAATTGCATACATCACAGGACTGTGAGGATAGAACGAGGAAGATAGAGTCTTCTTTGAAACTCTGGCCCTCCAGGGCCTAACCACGGAGCAAGTATTGTTCTTGAATGCCCCCCTGGCAACCCAGGAAGCACAGGTGGAGATGAAGCAGCTCCAGAGTGGCAAAGCGCCCGGACCAGATGGATTCCAGGCTGAGTTCTATAAAGAATTGATTGGGGAATTGTTTGGGCCACTTATAAATTTGCTTAAAGATTCACATAGTCAGGGCTGTCTGCCGCCTTCTCTGAGAGAAGCAAATGTTTCTCTCATTCTTAAGAAGGGAAAGGCCCCAGATGACTGCTCTTCGTATATACATATATCCTTGTTGAGTGTGGATTTTAAAGTTCTCTCAAAAATGTTGGCATTAAGACTGGAGAGGGTTTTACCATTCATTATAAAAGAGGACCAGATGGGGTTTATAAAGGGTCGCAGATCAACTAATAACATTAGAAGAGTCTTATATATGGTACAAGCCTGCCAGCAGGGAGCAATACCGGGATTAGTTGTCTCCCTAGAGGCAGAGAAGGCATTCGATTGGGTAGAATGGCCATATCTCTTTTATACGCTGGAACGGTTTGGTGTTGGAGAGGTCTTTACTAAAGTAGCGGTGATCACCAACAATTCAAGTTCAGATAGCTTTGGCGTTGGCCAAGGTTGTCGTCAGGAATGCCCTCTCTCACCATTATTATTTACGCTACTGATTGAGCCGTTGGCGGAAGCTATACGAGCTGACCATAATATAATGGCTCCACAGGTTGGATCAGTTAAGCACAAAATTACTCTCTCTGCGGATGATGTCCTCCTTTTCTTAATTGATCCATTGACTTCTGTGCCCCGCTTAATTCAAGTGGTTAACTTATTTGGCATGTTCACAGGTTATAAACTCAATTTTGTGAAATCATAGGCCATGCCGCTGGGAGGTCTTGCCAGAAAATTCAATTTTCCAGATGGATCCTGTTTCCGTTTTCAGTGGTCACTGGGGGGATTTCTTAACTTCGGTATTTTTAATACTCCGGCATTTGGTCAGCTATATAATGTCAATTATTGGAGAAAATAAGATAGGACCTTCAATGCTGGGAAGATCTCCCAATATCCTGGCTTTGGTCAACATGAATATCCTACCTGGCCTTTTCTAAGCTATGAGAATGCTCCCCTTGATGCTGCCGAGACAGGCGCTATGTAAGCTTTATGGTTGGCTTGGCTCTTTTATTTGGAGTCATAGACGGCTCCTTGTTAAATTAGAAAAGCTGCAGCTTCCACAAGTAAGGGGTGATAGAGTCATAGAGCCTTTCAGCCCAGTACAACTATGCCAGCCAGAAAACACCAAACTACATTATTCCCAGTTACCTGAAGATCTATACCCTACTATTCCCTGGCAATTTGTGTTTAAATGCTGTGTTACCGTGTATCTGTGACCTGAGCTTTTTTGTTCTTTCAAGACATGCACGAAATGCTTTCACGGAAATAGATCATATAACTTCAAAGACCGTGACCAACTCATCAGATCAACAAAACGTCCTCATTGTTTAATAATTATTAGAAAATCGGATTGTCTTCTTCGTTCATTTGGGATTTACATGGAGCTAGACTAGCAATAATTTGTCCTTGAGAAGTTCCAGTCCAGTTGGTGTTGGTCCATCCAAGTGGCTGGTGGGATGGAGTACCAGCAGTGCATCTCATGTGCTGGTTTAGCTGGGAGTAACTATTACTGGTGGTGGATGGAGTGTTACACAAGCTGTCTTGCTGTGACGAACAGCTCGCAGGAAAACGGACTCTTTATCATTATGAATATATAAGAAGGAATTTACTATTCTTCAGAGAAATAACAACCTTACACGAAAAGTCTATATAATAATGAAAGGAAGTCTATTTCTATGTCATTGGTGTCCTTAAAATAATGGTGTCAAGCAGTTAGAATAATGTTGGCGCTGTCGTTGAATGACTCTTCACTGAGCATGTATGTAATCCTAGAAGTTCTTCGAGATGACTGGCGTGTTCGAGATTGAGTAAGTGCTGATACTCCATGGGATGATGCTGGTTTATAATCTCGCCACTTACTGAGCACAGTTCGATGGAACAAACCAATAAGTCCAATTGGCTGCTGCTTCAGAATATATCAGAGCTTTCGTGGCTGCTACCACATGGAATCATGTTATAAAGACAAGGCCCATCGTGTCTACATCATCCAGTGCTGATACAAGTGCTTTACAAAGTTTGTGAGGTTTCCTTCCTTATCCACCCTTTCAGGCAATCTGGGTTCAAAACAGATTCAACAAATCCTCTCTTAGTGCCTTATCTTTTAATTTAAACGTGTTCTCCCATATTTTTAACCCTTTGACAAAGGGGAACAGCTGCTGTCTGTTCACTCTGCTCATACCTTTCACGTTCTTATTCACATGGGTTTAAACTAGTATGGCAGGCGGGTGGGAACCTGAGCTGTATACCAGAGGTGAGAGTTGATGCAGGTGAGGCAATAGCAAGAGGTAGACCAGCTAGTGGGAAGGATTTTCCTGGGAAGGAATGAAGGGATCAGTTAAAGAGTGTTTGCTTTAACACAAGGAGTATCAGGAATAAAAGTGATGAACTTAGAGCATGGATCAGTACCTGGTGCTATGATGTTGTGTTCCAGGGTTTACACAATTTAAAAAGAATGGGGGGGGGGGGAAGGGGAGGGGGTGTAGCACTACTAAACAGAGAGGGTATCACAGCTACAAAAGCTTCCATTGTCGAGGAAGATCTGCCTACCCAAGTCAGTATGGGTGGAAATTAGGAACAGCAAGGGAGCAGTCACCTCGTTAGAGGTTTACTACAGGCCCCCCTATAGCAACAGGGAGATTGAAGAAAGCATAGGTCGGCAGATTTTGGAAAAGTGTGAATGTAGTAGGGTTGTTGTAATGGGTGACTTTAACTTTTCCAAAATTGATTGGAACCTCCTTCGAGCAGAAGATTTGAATGGAGTTATTTTTGCAAGGTGTGTTCAGGAGGGTTTCCTAACTCAGTACGTTGACAGGCCGAACGAGGAGAGAGGCCATTCTAGACTTGATTCTCGGAAACGAGCCGGGGCAGGTATCAGATCTTGTGGTAGGAGAGCGCTTTGGTGATAGTGACCACAACTACCTCACATTCTACATAGCTATGGAGAAGGAGAGAATTAGGCAAAATGGTAGGATATTTAAAATAAGGGGAAGAGGAAACTATGATGCGATTAGACATGAGTTAGGAAGCATGGATTGGGACCAATTGTTCCATGGTAAAGGCACTAAAGACATGTGGAGACTGTTTAAGGAGCAGTTGTTGCGAGTGATGAATAAATATGTCCCTCTGAGACTGGCAAAAAGTGGTAAGATAAAGGAACCTTGAATGACAAGAGCGGTGGAGATTCTCGTCAAAAGGAAAAAGGTAGCTTACATAAGTTGGAAGAAGCTCGGGTCAAGCTCAGCTCTGGACGATTGCAGGCAGGCGAGGAAGGAGCTTAAAAATGGTCTGAGGAGAGCCAGGAGGGGGCACGAGAAAGGCTTGGGAGAACACAAAGGCATTTTACACTTATGTGAGGTATAAGAGAATGGTCAAAGAAAGAGAAGGCCGATCAGGGATAGAGTAGGGAATTTGTGTGTGGAGTCTGAGGAGGTAGGGGAAGCTTTAAATGAGTTTTTTGCTTCTGTCTTTACGAATCAAACAAACTTTGTAGTGAATGAAACCTTTGAAGAGCAGATGTGCATGCTGGAATGGATAGACCTAGAGGAAGCTGATCTGCCAAAAATGTTGTCAAACATTAAGATTGACAAGTCGCCAGGCCCGAACCAGATTTTTCCTTGGCTGCTTTGGGAAACGAGAAATGCAATTGCTTTGCCACTTGTGAATACCTTTTCATCCTCGCTCTCCACTGGAGTTGTACTTGAGGAGTGGAGAGAGGCAAATGTAATTCCTCTCTTCATGAAAGGAAATAGGGAAATTCCCGGCAATTACTGACCAGTAAGTCTCACATCTGATGTCTGCAAGATGTTAGAAAGGATTCTGAGGGATAGGATTTATGACCATCTGGAAGAGTATGGCTTGTTTAAATGCAGTCACCACGGCTTTGTGACGGGCAGGTCATGCCTCACAAACCTTCTCGAGTTCTTTGAGGATGTGACTAGAAAAGTTGATGAGAGTCGAGCTGTGGACGTAGTGTATATGGACTTCAGCAAGGCATTTGATAAGGTTCCCCATGGTAGACTCGCTCAGAAGGTCAGGAGGATTGGGATACAGGGGAACTTAGCTCAGCGAGTGGTAGTAGATGGAACATATTCTCCCTGGAAGTCTGTGGTGAGTGGGTGTTCCACAGGGCTCTGTCCTTGGGCCTCTACTGTTTAAAATTTTTATTAATGACTTGGATGAGGGGATTGAATGATGGGCCAGCAAGTTTGCAGATGACACAAAGGTTGGGGGTGTCGTTGACAGTATAGAGGCTGTTGTAGGCTGCTGCAGAACATTGACAGGATGAAGAGATGGGCTGAGAGGAGGCAGATGGAGTTCAACCTGAATAAATGCGAGGTAATGCATTTTGGAAGGTCGAATTTGAAAGCTGAGTACACGATTAAGGATAAGATTCTTGGCAGTGTGGAGGAACCGAGGGATCTTGGTGTGCAGGTACATAGATCCCTTAAAGTGTCCCCAAATGGACAGGGTTGTGAAGAAAGCATATGGTGTTTGGCTTTCATTAACAGGGGGATTGAGTTTAAGAGTTGTGAGATCTTGTTGCAGCTCTATAAAACTTTGGTTGGACCGCACTTGGAATACTGTGTCCAGTTCTGGTGGCCCTATTATAGAAAAGATGTGGATGTTTTGGAGAGGGTCCAGAGGAGGTTTCCCAGGATGCTGCCTGGACTGGAGGGCTTATCTTATGAAGAGAGATTGACTGAGTTCGGACTCCTTTCATTGGAGAAAAGCAGGAGGAGAGGGGACCTAATTGAGGTATACAAAATAATGATAGGCATAGAAAGAGTCGATAGTCAGAGACTATTTCAAAGGGCAGAAATGGCTAATACGAGGGGTCATAATTTGAAGCTGGTTCGAGGAAAGTATAGAGGAGATGTCAGAGGCGGGTTCATTACACAGAGATTTGTGAGAGCATGGAATGCGTTGCCAACAGTAGTTGTAGAAGCAAGGTCATTGGGGACATTTAAGAGACTGCTGGACATGCATATGGTCACAGAAATTTGAGGGTGCATACATGAGGATCAGTGGTCGGCACAACATCGTGGGCTGAAGGGCCTGTTCTGTGCTGTACTCTTCTACGTTCTATGTTCTACACGTCTGTCAGGTTCAGTTTCCTCCCACAGTGCACACAGCTTCAGTAGATTGACCATGCTAAATTACCCATCATGTGCAGCGAGGTGTGTTGGCTGTGGGATACGCAGGGACAGGGTAGGAGTGGGTTAGCCATGGGAAATGCAGGAAAGGGGTATGAGGTGGGTCTGTGTGCAACGCTCTGCAGAGGGTCAATGTGGCCTTGATGGGCCAATGTCCCATAAAATAACAAAAGTAAAGGTTAAATCAAACAAAGAAACAAAAATAAAAACAGAATGCTGGGGAAACCGATCAGGTTTGGTCGCTTTGTCGGGAGAAAAACAGATTTAGCATTTTAAGTCGACTCACCATGCATCAGATGTGGAAGCATCTGGGAAATTATGCACTGTGTGTTGGTGGATTGAGTTGAATATATGGAGAAATAGAGACATTGAAAAAAATCAACAAAGGGACTGTGGATAATCCGCTAATATGGAAATAAATTGGGAGATCATTTTCATTTATTTTTCACCTTTTCCCATATTCCTGAGTGTCATGCTCATGTAGGTATATGTCAAAGTCCCTGTTTCAAGTGAATTCTGTCCCCCCATCACTCCATCCTGAGTGTGGTCATCTTCCTTTCTTCATTAATGGGACATGGGTGTTGTTGGCTGGGCCAGCATTTATTTCACTTTCTGAGTTGCTTTTGAGAAGGTGCTGGGGAACTGCTTCTCTGAACCACTGCACATCGACGTGTTGTAGACTGGCAGTGGTTCAGTCTGTCTGGTTACACTTCTTTGAAACCTTGTAGTATTATAACTGAATGTCTGTCTTGGCCATTTCAAAGGCCATTTGAGAGACTACCACTGCTGACAGCCTAGAATCACATGCAGGCTAGACCAGTGAAGAAATCAAATTTCCTTCCCTGAAGGAGACTAGTGAGCCAGATGTTTAGTTTTGGCACCCATCAATATTTCATTAGATTGATAATTCCAAATATTTTATTGAATTCAAATTCCAGCGTCTGATGTGCCGGGATTGAAGTCCGGGTTTGGGTCATTACCTCGGAAAGGTATACCATTGGGAAATATTTGTGGAAATCTCCGAAGTTACAGTCTAGAGAAAATACCACTAGACCATCACCGCCCCCAGCATCTCCACCATCAATAGCAGTGTTGGTATTACCGTGACTGACATACAGATAATTGGGCAGTTACATTATCAACTATTTCCACGAGAGCAGAACTATTCATATTTCAGGGACGGCACAGAAATGTAACAGTTTATCAGCCAGGATTACAAACAGAGGAGATGTAGGCATTTTCAACACTGTGCCATATATATAAGTATTCACTTGCTCCTGACATTGGAAAGTCAGTGTAGTTTCTCTGGATGGTTTTCTTGGATTGGCGTTGTTAGCTGCTGCATTCATTCAGCGACACCAGAGGCCCTGGTGTTCCTACTCTGTGCAAGGTATGAGGATAGATTTTATAGTGTATCTGAGTCTGCTGAAACTGCATAGGGAGGAGTAGAGCACTGTATTATCCTTTCTGAGATTTCCACAAGTACCTCCCAATGGTATACCTTTCCCAGGTGCAAAGAGTGAATCCGGTTTATTTCAACAATGAGGAGGTCACAGAGCTGTGCAGTCTCACACCAGGGAGAGGACTATATTCAAAATGTCCATCAACCATTTTGATTCTGGACCTTGCTAGGCAGGAGTAGGGGACATATCCATTATGCCAGAGTCCCATCACCTCACGTATTCACAAGGTGACAGTGGCCACCTCTGTCCAGTCAGGTGAATACATTGGTTTTGTCTAAACAGAAGAAGCAACAGAAAATCTTTTTCGGAAATATTAGAGAACATGGTTACTGGCAAAAGTGAGGAAATTAAGAAATTTAGAATTAGTAATGTTGAAGTACTGGAAAAACTCATTGTGTTGAAGGTTGGTAAGCTGCTGGAACAGATCGGTGATGAATTTAGAGGGCTACAGAGATAGGGTTGGAGAATTGAGTTTGCTGGATAACTCTTTTCAGAGCTGGTGCAGACACGATGGGTGAATACCCTCCTTTTTTCCAGCCTTTTCCGTAATCATATGAAAGAGATCAAAACTCTTTATGATGTGTAATGGATCCTGCAGACTGGAAAGCAGCCATTGTGTATTGTGACCACACATATTTACAACAGGACGGAGAGTGAAAACAGAAAAACAACTGGGGGATAGGTTTATGTCATTAGTGAGATAACTATGAGCAATTTTTGTATTTAATCATAAATAGATCATTGGAGAACAATAATATGATTGAGTAGTGTCAACCAGATTCAGGACAGGAAAACTACCTTTGAAAAACGTACTGGAGTTTATGGACGATGTTGGTTGTGACATCGACGAGTGAGAACGAGTGTGAACGGTGTATTTGTATTTTCAGAAGAAGGTTGACATGGTTGTACACAGGTGAGAGAAGAAAGTTACAGTCCTTGGGGAAGGGGAAGGTATCCTGCATGGATTAAGAATTGGATGATGGAGAGAACACAGAGACTAGGGTCTTCCTTTGGACAGAAGGTCACGACTGATTGGGTATCACATGCATCAGGGCTTGGAGCATCGCTGTTTGTAACACAAAAAACTGATATGAATGTGAACTACACATGCAGTCCTTTTCATGTTGGATTTATTTAAAGGTGAAAGTCTGTGAAGTGCTTTTGACACAAAGGATCGGAATGTCCTTGGCCACAAGTCACGAATAGAATTCACACAGGGCATCCATTAATCAGAACAGGAAATGAAATGTCAGCCTTCATTACAAAATGAATCATGTGGAGGAGTTGTGGAATGTTGTTGAGGCAGTATTTGGGCTATTGTGGACAGACTTTCTGACCTTTATAAATCAATGATCACCTTGTCACAGAGGAAGTGCAAAGCTGTTTTATCAGATTAATCTCTGGGATGATGGTAACATAAAGCGAGTGTGAACGAAATGGATGTTTAGTTGGTAGCACGGTGAGAGCATATTAGTTGATTGTATTGAAACTTGAAGATTATGGATGAACACACATTATGTCCAGAGAAAGACATTGGTGGCATAAGAAATTACATTTTGCCCATGATATGTGCTTCTTGGTAGTTTATGTTCCTCTGTGAAGCTCCTATATTGGTTGAGGGAGAGCTTCAGGTTCTGAATGAACTCTCATTGCCTCAATGTGCAGTTGGTGTGTGACCCTGCACTGAAAGTCACATTATTCACAAATCTGTCAGCAGTTGCAATGCCTAACTCCCGAAAATGTTAGCCATTCCCAACAGCTTCTGACCTCCATAGAGAATACCGGTCTGCCTTCTCGGAGATGTCCTCTCTCCTCACCATCAACAACCATATTAATGTATACATTGTGGACCATTAGCAATGGAGCCAGAAGGAACGACATGGAACAGTCTATCCATGCAGTGTCTTTTTCATTGGTTTGTCATGTTTGGTTGTAGATAACATCGTCCTATTTCTGTACAAGGGGCTTGAGCGGCTGAATGTCCACCTCATGATGTCTTGGGAGACGCTCAAGAACCTGACTGTGCAACCCGCGGTTCCTGTTTAGCAGCTCAATGTGTTTGACTGGACTCCTTACCTTCCTGTGCAATAGTCAGGAGGGAATGAATGGGCTATCCCTATTCTTATCCAATAACATTGATGGGCGGAATGACCTCCTCATATTCCTGTGAAGTTAGCTTGAGGTGCTGAACGAACACCTCTCTTTACTCTGGTAACACAGTAGTGTCCAGCAGGACTGTTACATGAATGTTACCGACACTTCAACAGCACAAGCCTGAATGCTGTCCGGGTCTTCCTGCACATGGACACAGACTGCTTCAGGAGCTGAGGGGGGCACATTGTTCTCAACATTACATGATTTTCAGTCACCACCTCCACTTCTGAGATTCTGAAGGGGGGGAAGACACCGAGGCGCAAATGAGGATGTTTGTGCTGTGGATCTCTAGCAGAGATGTCCCGAGACTGAGGTGATATATGTCGAAGAACCATAAACATCTTGTTTGTGCTGAATCACTCCAACCAGTGGGGAGGTTACCCTTGGATTTCCATTAAGTTCCATTTTCTTCAGGTTCCTTGATACCATCCTCAGGTAAACACTGCCTTGTTGTCAGGGCCATTCACTATTACCTGGTTTTTATATATTTTGTTCATGTCAATAGGTCACGGTTGTATATGTGCGGCGTGTTTCCTTCTCACATAAGGGTGTGACCATAGGGACTTCTCTATACCAGAGAGTTTGGGGAGATATATCATTGAGATAGTGGTAAGACAGGGATGGATGGATGTTTGACACGGCAGGCACTCCAGGAGTTGGGGCATAGAGCAGATCAGCCATGATCTTATTGAAGGAAAGGCAGGCAGTAGGGGCTGAAAGACCTATCCTGCTTCTCATGTTCTTGAATTCTCTTATTGGAAAGTTCATCGTTGTTATTTTCCTGGCTATCCTGTGAAGGAATGCTGTAGTCAAAGAGACCAGAGGATTTTGTGAGCAATATCTGGGTAGTGTAAGGGGTCATTATTCACTGTGAATCTGGATCAACAACATGACAAATAAATGGAGAGGGGGTACTTCTGTAAGGAGTGAGGAGGGAACTGTTTCACAGTAACACCAACTCTTTTTTTCCCAAGAACGTTCTCCAATCCACACCAAATCATGTTTGACTGTATTCAGGGGTTGAATGGTCTCCTCGGTTTCTGTGCACCAGGTAGTAGGAGCAAGTAGTTTCCAACTGCTACTGTGTAGCAGATTGAGGCGCTGAATGGAATGGGGCGAAATAGGACTGAGATACAGGAGTGGGTCCCTGCCCCACCAAGGACTAATTTTGTGGCTGATCACATTGTGGTCTCAGCTGCACGTTCCTATCTGCAGTTCATTATACTTGAGTCACTTTCCCGTCAAATATTTAACGAACACACCTTTCAATAAATGCAAACACACAGGTACCACAAACCTGTGGGGAGGAGAAATTCCCACTCAAATGGCCTTCTGAGAATTTCTCCTTATCCCTGTTCCTACTGAGGTTAGGGAGTCATTGCTTCTTTTTCTAGTCCCACTCCTCCAGCCGTCACGAAAAATTATCCGTGTTACTAAGTGTGTGATATGGTAAATGATATCGTTCTCAGACTGGGTCAGGTTCAGTGTTAGGAACAAGTCAGACAGGTTTCTCAACTTTGTTAAAAATCTAAAACCAAAGCTAAATTACTCGAAATACGATGGATACATAAATGATATAAGAGTTTGAACATTGACAATACCTACATCAACATTTATTTTTCTATAAATCTGAGACACAGAAATATGCACACAAAGACACAAGCACACACACGTCTGAAGGCAAACGGAATAAAAAGAAACTGCAGGATATTAGTTCGAAAGAGCTTTGTCCAAATAACAGTAAATTTCATGACAATAGCAAAATTGAGATAGTTTCAATTGTTATTCTGCCTCTGAAGTGATTCTGCCTCACAGAAGCTGCTAGCACTGGGGTTTCTTCCTGGAACAGTTGGATTTGGCTGAATTCCCTTTGCTGCAGGCAGAGGACAGATTCCAATGAATCATCAGCAGGAAGCTTAAAAGAGTTCTAAAGATGGCTGATTGGTTTTCAGCTCTCATATGTTGCTGTAGAGAAGTACAAGTAGAGATGGAGCAATGGCCGTTTGCTTCTACGACAGGTCGCATTTGCTTCCTCCCTGATCTGAAACATGCAATAATGTGACCCAGACACCAACCTGGACTCGGTAAGGGCTGGGTGAACATTCTCCTGATTGAATTACTCCATCCACGTTACCTGCTCCATTTAGGAATAATTTGCAATTTATAATTTGAAGGTATATTTAGAGGTGTATGCATAATTTTTGTACAATATATTAAAGTCTTCATAGTACCTGTGTTAAAATGAGTATATTGTTTTTAAAATTAAATCCTTAGTTTTATTCTCTAATCCTCAGCTCTGCCCCAATACACTCTCCTCAGGGTCTTATATGGTTCAATATGATCAGCTCTCATTCTCAGGCTTGAAGTACTCTGACATTGTAGAGTCCATGAGGGCCATGGATGCGGGATCAGTCAAGGTTATTATCCAAAGGCTGGAGGAGTCCAAACCAGAGGGCAAAGACTTAAATTGAGAAGGGAAAATGAAAAAGATACCTGAGTGGTATCTTTATCACACAGAGGGTAGTGCGTGTATGGAGCAAGCTGGCAGCGAAAGTGGTGGAGGCTGCTACAATTAAAACATTTAAGAGGCAGTGGATGGGTATATGAATAAGGAGGTTTAGAGAGTTATGGGTCTAATGTTGGCGAATGGTTTTACATCAGATTGGAATATCTGGTTGGTGCAAATGAGCTGGACTGAAGGGTCTGTTTCCGTGCTGTATGACACTATGGTTCTATCAGGCATTCATTCTAGCAAGGAGTAAAGTGAAGCATGTGTGAAAAGCTTCTAAAACAATTGCATATTTTTTCTTTCAATTTCGGGGTTCATTACTACATACAATACATTCGATGTAGTCTCAGCATTGTCATGTACAGATACAGAAAAACATCCCGATGATTATACCCAATAGCATTTACATGAAACAGCATCATTCGATACACTTCCCTAATCACTTGCTGAATCTGCTGACGAGGTTTATATGGCTCATGTACCGAGACACACACATCCCTCCGGACCAATGCGTTCTGTGATGTTCTCTCCATTTAAGTAGGTTACTGTTATTTTATCTGTTCTGAGCACTGCCTTCCCTTAGCCCTTGTTATACTGTTTTCTGCCAAAGCTTTGCTCACTAATTTCCCCTGTCGGTATCCCATTGCAGAGTCTCCATGTGCTGTTAAATGATTATCGTGGTAAATGAACGAATTGAGTTCCAATCCAATGAGTCACCTCATCCAAGTCATTGGTATAAATTGTCAATTGTTGATAATGTCACACTGATCCCTGAGGCATTCCACTAAGTTGCAACTTTACAACCTGAATATAAACATTTATCCTGAATATTTATTCCCTGATAGTTTACCAGGTTTCCCCTGTTGCTGGGCACCAGGCTAGAAAGGTTGGATGGCCTCATCCTACACTGTGTAATGTACTTAGTGGGCTGAATGACTTCAATCTATTACTGTGTAAATCCTTAAAGGGCAGAATGGTCTCCGCCTGTCTCATTATAATGATGTTGACTGGCTGAATGGGACCTTTCTTTACCTCTGTTACATTATTGAGTGGTTGAGAGAACAGCATCTGGACATTCAGCCCCTCAGGCCTGCTGCACCATTCAGAATGTGCATTGTTGATGTGATTGTGATGAAACATCCCCTTCCTCTCAGTTCCTAATAAATATGGATTCTCTTGTCATCAAAGATCTATGGAACTGAACCTTGCTACTTCGGCATGAGAACATCACAGATCATAGAACCCTAAAGAGAAAGGAACATCCCTGTCTCAGTCAGAAATGGGAAGGTCCTTATTCTCAAAATGCGTTCCCCTCAAACGAATCACCACTCATTTGACATATAAGGAGTCGACCATTAGGAACATATATCGACCATTCAGCCCCTCAAACCTGTCCACATTCTCATTAACTCTCCTAAATCAAATTCTTACCAAATTCAGCCTCCACTGACCTCGTGGAAAGACAATTCCAGGCACCGCAAGATCATATGAGCAATGGACCTTGGAGCAGAATTTGGCCATTCAGCCCATCTTGTCTGCCATGACATTTGATCACGGCTAAAATATTTCTCAACCCCATTCTCCTGCCTTCTTCGACTCACCATTGATAACTTATTAATTAAAACGTATAAATCTCTGTATTAAAGACATTGTGTGCCTGTATGTGGGGTTATGTTCGTGTGTTTGTGTGTAAACGTCCATATCTGTGTGCGTATCTCTGTGGGCCTGTGTTATGTGTGTTAGTGTCAGTATCTCAGTTTGTGTGTACCTCTGTCTGCATCTCTGTGTAGAGTTGTTTTTGAAGTAAATAGATGGAAATTGGGATCAAAGTCTCCCTCTTCTCTCTCTGTCTGTCCCTGTTGTTCGCATAGTTCATAGAATTCCTACAGTGTGGAAGCAGGCCCTTCAACCCAACACATCCACACTGACCCTTCGAAGAATAACCCACCCAAACCCGGTTGAAATACTCTCCTACGTTTACTCATGACTAATGCCCCTTACCTACACATCCCTGGGCACTGTGGACAATTTAGCATGGCCACTTCACCTAACATCAACATCTTTGGGCTGTGGGTGGAAACAGGAGAATCCAGTGGAAACCCTCGCAGACACGGAGAGAATGTGAAACTTCACACAGACAATCGCCCGAGCGTGGAATCGAGCCCGGGTGCCTAGCGCTGTGAGGCAGCAATGCTCGCCTCTGAGTTTGGTGATTAGATTCATACAATACTACCCTCTACTGGACTGTCCACACCACTGCATCAATGGCAGAGTTTTTACTCTCTCAGAAGATAACAAATCTTCTGTGAATCTCTCAAATTGCACGGCCGTTTGATTTTCCAATAATATCTTTGGAAGCATAGAGCTGTTTTGTCCGATACAGAGCAATGTTGTTCCTACGTCATTAGCAACACTACTGGGCCTTTTTCAGGACTTTTCAATACTTTCTCAAATAAGTTTTAAGATTGCAACTCACAGAATGAGAAATCAATTCATGGCACCGTCTGACAAAATGGTTCACCTGGAGGTGAGCATTTCCATTCCGACAGGCCCAAGTATATTTGCAACCCAACATGTACCAGCATTGTGTGTGCGTGCCTGCACGTGGGTGTGTGTGTGTGTGTTGAAGGTGCTGTCAGTTTGCATCGTGCTATGAGCTCTCGCACTCTCTCCCCCTCCCAGACTGAATCCTCGAGGGTTGTCACTCTCTGCCACTATCGCTGCATATGGTGGGCAGGCCAGCTGAGGGAGACAGTGTTTCATTTTCAGCACCACAGAGACGTCAGACCTGCACTTAATTATAGATACTCACAGAGTCAAATACAGACACACAGGTACGGGTGGTGATGGAGGAGAGATGGATATCGGGCACTCCACCACCCAGCTTGTCCCTTTCCATCCTATTTCAGACTGTTTCTCTTGGAAACGAGAAATGGAGGGAGGGAGTGAAGGTGGGAGTGGGGGTACCTGCTGTTCGTGCTGTTGTGGGTGAGGAGGGAGGTGAGATGGTGATGTGTCCAGAGGTAGTCAGTCCATAGTGTTGTATCCAAACAATGTTATTAGTGAGGGAGATATAGTGGAGAGGAAAGAGAGAGAGAAGAAAGGTGCTATTTGCAGTATTGTGAGTGGTAGAGCATGAGCCTTGTTCGTGTGTCGGTACTATAACAGATATGCAGTGAGTGTGAGGGAGCAAAGAGAATACGGTGACCCTTATCCTGACAGAGTGGGGAAGGTTATTGATGCTTGTCCTGTATTGCTGGGCATTTCCTCAGACCTCAGATACTGCACTGAGTTGGGTGGTGAGCTCAGACCATGCTCGGTGGGTCTGGTGATGTGGCCCCCTCTGGGAAGAGAATAATCCTCTTCTGTACTAGCCCATCCACCAGGACCTCCGTGCCCCTGTCAACAAACAGTGGTGCAATTGCCCCTTATCCCCCATGCTCGGAGTAAACCGTGCAGGGCAGCTCCAAACTGAGAAAGCTCAACCGTGTGCCCATTGGACTTTTAAAGATGGCACCAGTGTCAGGGATCAGGGAATATCCAGGGGCACCCGGGAAATGGTGAGTACCTCCAGCCATGATGAGAGGGTCACCATGGGGTGGGGTGGGTAGTTAATGAGGTGCATTCGATAAGATAGTACAAAGTAACTAGCTCAGCCTCGTGCAGACAATCCCTCTGTCACACACAATGAAAATGTCACTGAGACAAATTGTTGTTAGAATCAACCCAATGAGTCGAAGACTCTGCTTACCCCATTCCCAGTTACAACGCTGCAGCTGTTTGTCCAATGCTCTCCATCACAGAGAAGGAGCTAAACATCACCTTACCCTTGGGAATAAGGCAGTGGGGAGGGGGTGGTTTTGGTATCAGTGTGGGAGCACTTTATGGCAAGCCATCATAATTCTATTAGTTTCAAAATAGAGATGGAAAAGGATGAACCAGGTCTAAAACTTAAAGTTCTAAATTGTTGAAAAGTCAATTTTTATATTAATCAAGAATTTTCAAAGTCGATTGGGGCAGATATTCGCAGGGAAGGGGGAAGCCTTCAAAAATGAGACATCAGGAGTCCCGAGACAGTATGTCCCTGTTAGGGTGAATGGTAAGGCTGGTACGTGTATGGAATGGTGGAGGATTGGAGAGGTTGAGGTTCTGGTCACGGAAAAGTGGGAAGGATATGTCAGGTATAGACAGCAGGAATTGAGATTTGTTTTCTTAATTCATTTACGGGATAAGGGCGTCCCTGGCTAGGCAAGCATCTATTACCCATCCCTAATTGCTCAGAGGGCAGTTAACAGTCATCCACATTGCTGTGGGTCTGAAGTGTCATGTAGGCCAGACCAGGTAAGGATGGCAGATTGTTTCCTTAAAAGGTGTTCAGATGGATTTTTCTGACATCGGAATGGTCATCATTAGCCTCGTAATTCCTGATTTAAAGTGAATCACTAGAGGAGTCTGAAGTCAACAAGAGTATACTTAAGAGGGGAATTGGGAGCATAAAAAGGGGACATGTGATAGCTTTGGCAAATAGAGTTAAGGAGAATCCAAAGGAATTCTACAAATACGTCAAGAACGAAGAGTAACTGTGGGGAGAATAGGACATCCTTAAAGATCAGCAAGGCTGCCCATGTGCAGAACCACAGGGAATGGCGGAGGTACTGAACGAATATTTTGTATCAGTATTTACTGTGCAGGAGGATATGGAAGCGAGGGAACTTGGGAAATATGTAATGACATCTTGGAAAGTGTCTGTACTACAGAGAAGCTGCTGGAGGTCTTAAAACATGCAAAGGAAGGAAAATGTCTTGCCTTTTATTCGATGTACGCTATACTCTGTGGGATGCTAGGGAAGTGATTGTTGAGCCCCATGCTATTATCAATAGCCACAGGTAAAGTGCTGGAAGACTGGAGGTTGACTAACGTGGTGCCATTATTTAAAGGATTGAAGAATGGTAATAAGGAAAAGCCAGTGAACCTGACGTCAAAGGTGGGTAAGTTGTTGGAGAGGATTACAAGGCATTGGATTTTCAAGCATTTTGAAAGGTAACAACTGATCAGGGATAGTCAACATGGCTTTGAGCAAGCAATATTGTGTCTCACTGACCTGACAGAATTTTCTGAAGAAGCGACTAAGAAGATTAATCGAGGTAGAGAGGTGTACATTGTCGATATGGACATCAGTAAGGTGTTGAACAATATTGTGGATGGTCATCTGTTTAACAAGGTTCGTTCATATGTAATACATGGAGAACTAGCCATTTGGATACAAAATTGGTTAAAAAAGGTCGGAGACCGAGGGTGGCGGTAGAGGGTTGCAATATCCTGGCAAAGTTTGCAATGTTCTTCATGCTGTGCAGATAGTCCAGTTTATGGAGTAGTCCACAAGCACGGTCTGCTTAGCTCTCAATCTTAGCCATTACCTTACCCCAGTTTATGGTGTCTGGGCTGATTCTGTGAAGCAGAGTCAAAATTTGAGGCAATGGACCATTCCAGCTGATCTGGCAATGTCTTTCTTCAATGTAAGCATCCTTGTGATTGGGCCCACTGTTGTCTCACTTATCCAGTTATTCCAATCCCCCCATCTCCTTATCCACATTTTCACCAAGTTATCAGTTAATTAATTGTTTGTTTGTTTTTTCTGTATCTTTCCCTGGCCTGGGTTTTTGACTCCCTCGTGTATCGAGTGCTGGCATGGTGAACTTCAGAAACATTAAAATGGTGTGTGCCAGGCTGTTGTTCACTTCCCGAAGTGTCCCATGTGGTGCTCCAAGGACAGCGGTGTTCCAGCAGCACTGACTCACGTGTTTGAAATTTGGTATGTGCCTGATCGCGGAATGCCTCTGTTTGTCTCTCTCAGTTGATTGTGCAGTCAGTAAAATGAGGAATACCCTTGAGTATAATCGTAAAGGACCAGGCATCTAACTTGTAGCTGAGGGGCTTGTGACTGACTCCTGTTATTGAAAAGTTAGTGGAGCTGCTGGGGATGGTTTGCCGGAGGTTGTGCTGTGAGCTGCCTCAGACATTCCGGACAACCTGAGGATTTGGTGACCCAACTCTGAATGGAATATGGGGACTGTAGTTACAGCATCTGGGTCTGTAACATGAACAACAAATGGAGAAGAGGCTACAGAGAGGGGAAGCTCTGAAACCACGGAGTTAGTGTATGTGGGGAAAGTGATCAGTGTCTGTGTCTTAGTCTGGACAAGTACACACTCTCACTCTCCCCGTTACATACACTAATGCACACTCTCCATATCTGCCCCTCACACACAATCACACTGTCCCTCTCTCACGTTCCACACACGCACCCCACTCCGTCACACTCTCTCCATCCCGCACACACACGCACAATCCACCTCACTCTCTCTCACATACAGAATGGGTGTCTCTCACTCACCTTCACGCAGACACGCCCTCGCTCCCACACATACACACGCGCGCTACTCCTACTTTGTAAATAAAACCAGTCTGACTCCAGGTCAAGACACAGACAGAGTCCAAACAAGGCCTCAAGCTTAGAATATATTATCTGACAGCAAGTGTTACTTCATTTACATCGATAGTACCTGAAGTTATCTCCAGGCAGTGATTTGCATTTTAATCAATCAAACTCGCGTTTCCATTCTAACTGATTAAGTACTTAAGAGCCATCTTAGGTGTGTTCAATTCATGTGCATAAATTGTACAACCCTTTGATCTTGGCTAAAGACGGCTGGAAGAGAAGACTTTATGGTGGAACCGTTGATGAACAGTGGAAGGCTTTCAAAACAGTTTTTCAACGTTCTCAGCAACAGCATATAACAGTGAAATGGAAGGACTATAGGAAAAGGGTAATCTGCCATGAACGTCTCAGGAAATAAGGGAGGCTATTAAATTAAAATAAATGGTATAAATAATGGCAACGACCAGTGGGAAAGGAGAAGATTGGGAAAACTTTAAATGTCAAAATAATGTCAAAACCGTTAAATTTCAAAATAAAGCAACAAAATAAAGCAACATCAGGTCACATCAGATAGGTTATGACAGTAAACTACTCAGAATATAGAGACAGATAGCAAAATATTCTATAAATATACAAAACGAAATGAATGGCTAGGGTAAGCAATTGTCCTTTAGAAGGTGAGAAGTGGGATGCAGTAATGAGATATGAGGAAATGGACGAGGAATTGAAGAGTTATTTAGTTGATCTACACAATGAAGAACACTAATAACACGTCAGTAATTGTCAAAGGCAGGAAGGTAAGTTAGTACCTGGAAACAACCATTCCCGAGAGAGAGAGGGTTGGGCAAGCTCATGGAGCCAAAGGTAGATAAGTCTCCTGGCCCTGATGGAATGTATCCCAAGGTATTAACAGAGGTGATGAGAGAAAGCAAATGTACTTGTGGAAATTTTTCTGATTTCACTGGACTCTGATACAGTTCCAGCAAATTGGAAATCAGGAGTTCAAACAGCACTGTTTAAAAAGGGAGATAGACAAAACATGGGGAATTATAGACCAGTTAGCTGAACATCTGTAGGAGAAAATATTTCAATCTATAATCAAGGAATAAATGGCAATGTATCTTGATAGAAATTGTCCCGTTGGGGAGACACAGTGTTGGTTAATAAAAGGCAGGCCACGTGTAACTAACCTACTGGAATTCTATGAAGACATTACAACTGCAGGAGCCCAGTAGGTGTGGTGTACTGAGATTTCCAAAAGACATTCAATATAGTGACGCCAAAAAGGCTGCTGCGTAAGGTGTGGCATTACGGGTAATGTATTAGCACGGATAGAGGATTGGTTAACTAACATGAAGCAACGAGTGGGAATACATGATGGTTTTTCTGGTTGCTGATCAGTGACTAGTGGAGTGCCTCAGGGGTCGGTGTTGGGACCGCAATTATTCACAGCTTACATAGATAATTTGGAGGAGGGGAGCACGTGTAGTATCTCAAAGGTTGCAGACGATACTAACATGACTGGCAGAGCAAAATGTGGAGAGGATGGTTAAACTTTACAAAGGGACATAAAGAGTTGAAGTGAGTGGGTCAAGGTCTGGCAGATGTAGTGCAATTATAATAAATGTAAAATCATCCATTTTGGTAGGACAAATACTAAAGAGGACTCTTATTTGAATTGTTTAAAAATGCAGCATGCTCTTGTGCAGAGGGACCTGGGTGTCCTTGTGCATGAATCACAGAAGCTGGTCTGTAGGGGCAACAGGTAATTAACAAGGCAAATTGAATTTTGCCCTTCATTGCGAAAGGGATTGAGTGTAAAAGTAGGGAGGTTATGTTGCAGATTTAAAGGGTGCAGGGGAGACCACACCTGTAGTACGTGCAGTTTTGGTCTCCCCATCTGAGAAAGGAAATACTGGCACAATAATGTATGCAGAGGAGGCTCGTTAGGTTGGTTCCAGAGGTGAGGGGTCTGGTTATGAGGAGAGACTGAATAGATTGGAATTATACATTGATTGGAATTTGAAAGAATGAGGGAGGAAGGAGTAGAAACATTTATAATTGTGAAGGGAGTAGGTACGATAGAAATATAAAGGATGTTTCCAGAAGCATGTGAAATTAGATAACAGGGCAAAGCCTCAAAACTATATGGAGCAGATTTAGGACTGAATTGAGAAGGAACGTCTTGACCAAGAAGCTTGTGAACCTGAAGAATTCTTGAGGATTTGTCATTGAATGTGTTTGAACTCTTATAGATAATTGTTTGAAGATTAAAGGAATGATGGATTATGGTGAGTGGGCGGGTAAGTGGAGCTGAGGCTATGAAATGATCAGCCATGATCTTATTGAATGGTGGCGCAGGCTTGAAGGGCCCGATGGCCTACTCCTGCTCCTAGTTTGTACGTTCTTATGTAATGGGTCAACATGAAATGGGAATTATATTTGACAAACTGACTGGTCGATGCATACAGAGAAGAAATGGATGCAATGCATTTAGAGTTTCAGAAAGATCTTGATAAAGACTATGGCCGAGTGTGCAAACTCAAATGTTACGGCATTGGGACTAAAATATGAACATGATTTCAATGTATAATTCCAATCTATTCAGTCTCTCCTCATAACCAGACTCCTCACCTCTGAAACCAACGGAACGAGCCCCCTCTGCATACATTGTAGTGCCAGTATTTCCTTTCTCAGATGGGGAGACCAAAACAATCTGTTTTGAAGTTGAAGGATCATGGCGTGTCGTAGGGATTAGTGATTGTGACACAGCTATTCTCAATGCATGCCAAACATTTAGGTGAGGGAATCAAATCTGCTGACAGCACTAAATGATGTCAGATTGTTAGTGGGTGAGGAGGATTTAAAATAAAAGCTCCAAGGTGATTGAGACAAGTGGCGTGAATGGGCAAATATGTGGCAGATGAAGATCAATGGGGGTGGATGTGATGGTGTGTACTTTGATAGGTACAATAGAACAGCAACCTATCATTTGAAAAGTGATTGTATGAAACATGTTGGTCTTTAAAGGGATTTATGTTCTTTTTTTTCCTGTTGCGCAGCCCTCCGGGGTCAATGCAGGGCAGTGAGTTCTGAACCCAGAAGTCAATACTGGGAATGGCATTGGCACGCTGACCAGTGTACACAAACCCACCAAGTTGGGAGCTGTAACATTTAAAAGGATCTGTATCTCCTTGTACACCAATCACTGAAAGTAGTATTGCAAGAGCAGAAAGCAGGCAGGAAGATAAATGGTGTGTTGACCTTAATTTCTAGGGGATTGACTGACAGAAGTAAGGGTGTCTTACTGCAGGTGTACAGGACCTCGGTGAGAGGCCATCTCGAACACTGTGCATTATTGTGTGCAGTACTGGTCTCCTTACCTAATAAGTGACAAACCTGACATTGAGGGAGTGCAGTGAAGGATGACCAGACTGATCTCTGGAATGACAGGCTTGTTGTGAGAGCAGAGTTTGGGGCGTTTGGGCCTGTATTCCATGGGCTTCAGGAAAATGAGTGGAGATCTCAGTGAAACATATAAAACTATAACAGTGTGAGACATATTGGAAGATGATAATTCCCCGGCCTGGGACGTCTAAAACAAGAGGCCACCGTATTAGGTACAGACAGGCCACTCTGCATTGAGATGAGAATAAATGTCTGCACTCAATGACTGGTGACTCTGGGAATTTCTCTGCCACATAAGCTGTGGAACACAAGGCACTGAATATGAGTAAGGATTTCTCGACACGAAAGTGAGCGGGAGGCATCTGGAGTATGGCTGTCACAAGCTCTCAGCCGATAGGAAGTAGACCTCTGCAAGAATGTGCTTCCCATTCCCTTTTCGGATACTGAGGCTGGTGCCGGGAATTCTGTCAGTTTTATCCTTACAAACTTCAGAGCAGTTTGATACAATTTTGTTTCCTACTTTGCCGTTTTCGAGACCATTGAAAAGTTTATCACATGCATGTGTGTACAGAGTATCGTTTAGGCCAGACCAGAAATGCATGGAATTCACCAGGCCAGAATTCACTTCCTGAATGTACATTGATGAAGCAAATTGGAGTTTGCAATCGGCATTGATTTCAGCATCATCGTGACTGATACCAGATTTTAGATCTCGATATGTTGTTAATTGCTTTTCAATTCCATCAGCTATCCAGGGCATTAGCCTGGACCGGATTAGTAACCCAGTGATATTTCCACAACAGCACCATCTCCACGTAGGGACCTATTGGAAACCACACTGAGCTGTTTATTTCTGTGCGGTTTGACAGATCTGTCAAAAAGAACTTCAACCAGTTTAACTATCGTGATGGGACTGAGGGTGTGGCAAATGGTCAGATTGTAATTATTCTCCTTTTCGCGGACTGGACATAGTTGAGTAATTTTCCACATTGCCAAGAAGATGTCAGAGTTGGAGCTGGAATGAAACAGCTTCCCCCAGGGACACGGTTATTGCGCAGCACAAGTCTTTAGTCCTGTTGCAGGAATCGTGTCAGGGCTCTTTGCCCTTGTCGTATCTACTGTGTTCAGCTGTTTCTTCATGTCGCTTGAACCAAATCGAATTGATTGAAGACTGGCATCTGTGATTCTTTGGGCATCATGTGAGGGTGAGGTGGATCATCCACTCAACACGTCTGGCGGAGTATCTTGCCAAAACTACATCATTATCTTTTACACTGATGTACAGGACTGTTCCATTATTTAGGATGGGGATAATAGTGAGCCCTCTCCTCCACAAAATTGTTTAACCGTCTATCACCATTTATGGCTAGATGTGACAGTACTGTTGGTTTGTTGGTGTTGGGATCATTACACCCTCTCGATCAGATGTTATTGCTGTAGTTTAGAATGCAGACAGTCAATTATGGTAGCTTTAACGGGTTGTCATCAGGTTTAGGTATACACGATTGGGACACTGGCACATTCACCTATACATCACTGAATCATAGATCAACTTGGTTGGAATGGTAGACTGGGGGATTATCCCAGGAAAAACGTTACAGATTGTGCTTGAATTTAATTCTGTTTCTGCTGCTGCTGTGGTCTGCAGAACCACATCAATGTCAGGAATTCTCTATTTAAGAAAGTTTGGAGAGTTAGATCATTTAAAATATCTGCAGATGAGCTTTGACTTGGAAATGAATTGAATGCAATTAAAGACTAGTGATGAAGGAGGAGTGAAAAAGTCATTGACTCTTCGAATCATACAATAAACAAACAGACATTTTGGCTCAACTCGTCCATACTCACCTGGTTTTCTAAACCGAATGATTACTATTTTTCTTCTTTAGGCACACACCCCTCCAAACCTTTGGTATTCATGTACACTTCCAATATTCTTTCAAATGTTGTAACTGTACTCCCCAATGCTACTTCCTCTGAAAACTCGCTACATATACACGCCACCCTCTGTGAGAAACAACTGTCCCTTAGATCTCTTTTCTCTCTCACCTTAAACCTATCGTGTCTGGTTCTGGACACACCCACCCGGAGGAAATGATCTTGTCTATTTATCCTATCCATGCCTCTCATGATGTAATAAAGGTAACCTCTCAGCCTCCAACGCAAAAGGAACAAAATCCCAGCCTATCCTTATATCTCAAAACTTCCCGTCTCCATCACATCATTTTAAATATTTTTGTCCCCTTCTCAGTTTATAACATTCTTCCAATAGCAGGACAACAAGAATTGCTTCAAATGTGGCCTGACCATTCTCTTGTAGAGCTAGAACATGATGTGCCAATTCCTATAATCAATCCTCTGACCATTGGAAGTCAGCTTGCCTTATGCCTTATTCACTGTCCTGTCAATCTGCGACTCCACTTTCACGGAACTATGTACCTGGACCCTAGATTTCCCTGTTTGGCAACACTCCCCAGCGCGCTACCATTTTCTGAATAAAACCTACACACTTTTGTCTAACAAAATGCAAAACGTCGCATTTATCTGCATGAAGATCCATCAGCCAATCCTCAGCCCACTTGTCAAGTAGATCAAGATATCTTTGTTCCCTAAGATAGCCTTCTTCACTGTACACCATAGCTCCAATTTTGGGGGTTTCATCTCCAAATTACTATCCACAGTTCCAAAATTCTCATCCAAACCATTTATAAAAACCATGAACAACAGCAGCCTGGTCCTTGTGGCACAACGCTGGACACAGGCCTCCAATTGGAACAGCAAATCTCTCCCAGCACCCTCTGTCTTCTACAGTCAAGTCTGTTTTGTATCTAATTGGATCGCTCTCCCTGATCTCCTGTGATCTAACCTTATTAAACAGACTACCATGTGGAACCTTGTTGGGCCTCAATAAAGTCCACATAGACAACGTATGTTGCTTGACCTTCATCTATCTTCCTGATCACTTCTTCTAAAACTCCAATCTAGTTTGTGAGACATGGATTCCCAGACAAAAAGACGTGCTGAATATCCCTAATCAGTCCTTGCCTTTCCAAATGCATGTAAATCCTGCCTCCCAGAATCTCCTACAAACACTTATCCACCCTTGACATCAAACTCACGGTCTGTAGTTCCCTGGGTTTTCTTTGCAGCCAAATTACAAATAATGTAACAACATGAGCTGTCTTCCTGTCCTCCAGGACCTCAACCGTGGCTGTCAATGATACACATAAGAAAGTCAAGAGAACTTCAGATTTCGTCAACCAGAAACTAAGACAGAAATGTGCTGGAAAAGCTCTGCTGGTCCGGCAGCATCTGTGCAGAGAAATCCGAGTTAATGTGTTACAACACGGGGGAAACCTTCCCCCCCTCCCACCATCTCCACCACCCCACGCTAATTTAAACTTGCAACACAGAAAAGATTTAACCCATGCTGTAATTTGTAAAAATTCGGAAGGCCAATAACCATCCTAAAGGTCACTATTTAAAGCAAGAATTAACATTTTTAAAAAAAAGTCTAACAGGGAATAATTACCTAATAACTTTTTGCAACTCCTTTCTCTGACCTATCTTTTACTTACTCTTCTATAATACTGGTCCGATAATCCCCCCACCCCACCCCACCCCCAATTAAGATATACCAAAACATTCAAATTTCAGAACCAGCCAGCTGTCGAATCTTCTCTTTGTATCGTCCTCTGTCTTCGCTTCTTCTCCTTAGAGTTTCTGTTTCACAGGTCATTGATAAATATATGTACATTTCGGAGAGCTATTCTCCGGGCAGTCTGCAGATGTTGGTGGCGTGGCAGTTCTCCCCTAACTGGTCAAATTTCTTTTCAGCTTTCTATCCCAAATCATCGGGTAATATCCTTTTTTTTATAATATTGCCAAATGCCAAATTTAAACGCGATTGTAGTTTAGCTTCTTGGAACATAATTTAAATGGATTGATCAAATTTGATTTTATTTTTTGTCTCATAGCAACGCAGGCACTGCAAGCTGCTGGACCACATGTTACATTGTAAATTTTCCAGAACTCACTGTGCTTGGAAATCCTTCAACTCTCTTAAATGTACAATACCCTTTACACATTCATAACCCCTTCTCTCTCAAAAAAGAACAATCATAATGAAAATACGGTCTCATTTGTTTTTCTATTCTTTCAACACATTACCATAACATACAGATAACCTAAATCTAAGTTCACCTTTACTTCTTCCCCTTTACCTATATTTAACATTGGATAATTACAAATCTCGTCTAATCTTTATCAGTTAAATCTGTGAGAACGCATCTGAGATTACATACTTAAGACACTACGTGTATAGATTTTTAAATTAAAAGTCTGTAACATAAGACTCCAATGAAATAGTCTTTAAAGCGTTCAAAGAATGTAAGCAGATTGGGCTCCGTGTACACAACCATCTCCAACACTCTGTTTGTGAGTACACATTAAAATGTTATAAGGCTAGTACCAAACTCAATACTCCTTTCTCAACCGTGGAATATTTTATCTGGTCGATGTTGAGCTTCTTTGAAAAGGACGATCCCATCTCATCACAGTGCAGCTCCAACTCCTATGTCACTCACATCGACAGCAACTTTGAAATGTTTTCAAGCATTTGGTGTAGCTGAGACTGGTTTGGTGCTCAATATTTCTTTTTAATGGTCGAATGCCTCCTGGCATTGTTCTGTCATCCAATACTTTGTGTTGTTCTTCAGCAAGTCGGTTAACGGTGCCACTACACTGCTGACATTTGGAACAAACTTCCGATAGAATCCGCTGACTCCGAAGGAGCGAAGTACTTTTTTCTTCGAGGTTGGCCGTGGAAATTCCTCGGTTGCTTTCGTCTTTGCGTTCCATGGGATCAACCTTCCATGACTGATATTTTGTCCCTTGAACATCATGTCTGCTTTCACAAATTGTGTTTTGTTTAATTTTATCGCCAGTTTTGTTTCTCGTATTCATTCAAAAAGCTCTGCCAACTGTACCAAGTGATCTTTCCAGGACTTAGTAAAGATCACTACATCCGTCTAAACGGACTGCACAGTTTATTAATCAGGCTACAACTCTGTTCATGAGTCTTTGGAATGTGTTGGGTGTGTTCGTCATTCCAAAGGGCATCACTTTGAATTGATACAGACCATTTGCTGTTACAATTCAGAAATTTATTTCACTGTCTCTGATAAAGATACCTGCCAGAAACCACGCATTAAATCCAACTTCGTGATGTAACTGACTTGTCCAACTTTCTCGATACAGTCCTCCAGTGTTGGTCTTGGATATAAGTCTGATTTTGTAACAGTGTCGATCTTCCAATAATCCAAGCAAAATCATTGAGTCCCATCCGGTTTGGGAACTAAGATGATCGGCGAGCTCCACTCGCTCGGGCTTGGTTCGATGATGTCCTCATTGAGCATATCCTCCACCTCCTTCTGGACCTGTCTTGCTTTGAGGGATAAAGCCGATATGGATTGTTTTATCGGAACAGTACTCTCTACAACAACTTCATATACAATAGTGCCCACCATATGATTCTAACATATGTCCTCATATTGCAATAACAAACCTTTCAACTGTGTTCTATGATCCTGAGACAGATATTTTACTAATCTACCCCACTGCTCAAGGACTTCTACGTTTTTGACATATTTTGAGGCACATCAAAATCCACGACATTTGGAATTGATTCTTCACTCTGTGGGGGAGTAAATAGCACCTGTTTCTCCAATTCTTTCTCTCCTCTACTTTTCAGGAGGGGACCTGCACACTCATTTATAAGTCACATGAAGTGGTCTTCAAATGTGGGAATTGGCAACAGAGGTGCTAGTTTCATTACTGTCCGTGTCCTACCTACCATATGGCATGAATGACATGTATGCCAAACGTTAACCACATCTTTGTGCATTCCAGGTCAATAAAAATATTTTTGTCCCTTAGCCCGAGTCTTTCGTACCCTATGTGACCTCCTACAGGTAGTTCATATGCTACCTGTAAAACTTCCTGTCTCTATGCTACGAGCAACACAATCTGGTGCACCTCAGCACATTTCTCCTCTGCACTAACCTGATGTGGTCTCTATTTCTGTCTTAAGGTCTATCTTTCAGATAATAACCCTCATGAATATCCTCTGCCTCCTTTTCAGAGTACACATCCACATATATATCTTTTATCGTCTTGTCTGTCTGTTTCAAGTCCTTTAGCCTTTCAGGACAAAACACCTCTGTCTGACCCACTGCCTGTTCAGGTTTTCCCTGCACCATTACGGCAAACAGGGTGTCCATTAACTGAATCTCAACTCCTTCATCTTTGTCTATAGTTTGTCCTTCGTGCTGTGACTTATAATAGTGGGATATGGTTACTGCACAGCCTGGGAAAATACCAGGATATTTCCGATTTAACACTTCCGTTTCTTTGTCTTCCTTGGGCTTCTCCACAACAAGCGATGTCACTCCCAACTTGGACCCTGCTAAACCGTTCCCAAGAACAAACTGCATTCCTGGATGTGACAGTCTGTCAAACTTTCCCGCTATAACTTCCCCAGTCTTGATTAGGCACTCCAACCTGATCTTACATTGGGAAATGCTAAATTTCTGTCCATCCTTCCCATAAATTAATGCATTCCCGGGTAACAGATCAGAAAGACTGCAAATTCATTCATCTCTTCCTATTATCGTCTGGTTAGATAATGTATCTCTCAAAATGGTAACTTCTTGCTCTTCTCCCCCCGTTAGTTCTGAGTAAACTTTACTCACAGACGCAAATTCTTTACAGAGATCAGGTACTAACTCCATACCCAGCCCCTGCCGAGGCTGTGCACTTTCCTGCAGCTCTTCGGTCTTGTTGGGGTTTCCTTTAAATCTTTCACTAATGCCACTGGCTTAGCTTCTTTTACCACATCTTTTCCTACAGTCCTTTTCTTCACAATCAGCACTGTGACCATACATTAACCTCCTTATGTCGGTGAAAACACCTTTTCCCAATGCCCTTCGGAAACCACCGGCACTGTAATTTTCTGTGTCCCACTCCATTACAGTGAAAACACCTGAGGCCTTTCACCTCCTTTCCACTCACTTGGGCAGCTTCTTTAACCTGTGGTAAACTCATATGTTCTACTCTTTCTTTTATAGTGTAGCATCTCCCCTTCTCCCAAACTCTATCCCTCACAGGACAAAATTCTGGCTGGAAGCTTGTCTTATGCAGCAGCATGTATTCATCTATTAATTCTCCTGCCCTTCTCAATTTCTGAACTTTCTTTCCCTCCACATGAATTATTATCATCTCTGGAAGTGAGGTTTTAAACTCCTCCAGCAGAATAATCTCCCTTAGAGCCTCATAGGTCTTATCTATCTTTAAAGCCTGCACCCATCTATCAAAATGCCTTTGTTTAATTCTTTCGAACTCAACATAAGGCTGATCTTGTCCCTTCTTTATGTTTCTGAACTGCTATCTATATGCTTCCAGTACCAATTCGTAAGCACATAAAATACCTTGTTTCACGTCTTCATAATCTCTTGACCCCTCAACTGGCAGGGCAGCAAATACCTCACTAACTGTGCCGACCAGCTTAGCCTGAACTACCATTACCCATAAATCCTTTCACCACTCTACCTGCCTAGCCATTTTTAAAAAAGAAATAAAGAAAGCTTCAACATCTTTCTCATCAAAATGTGACAGAATTTTGACATAGTTGTATACATCACTAATGTCCCTTTTACTCTCCAGCCTGTTCACTTGGCTTTGCATACTAAATCACAACTTCTCAAGTTCAAATTCACTCTCCCTTTGCTCAGCTGAGAACCTTCTCCTCTCTTTTTAATCCCCTGTCTCTCTTCCCTCTTGCTTTCTCTTTCTTCTCTCTCTTTCTCTCTCCCTTTGTTTATCTTTAAAACTGCATTTTCTTCAACTGTAATTTAAGTTTTTTTCTAAATATCGTGCACTTGTCTGTTTCTCTGGCACACCTTATTGTTTGAGTAATTTCCTGACAATTTCAACTTTACTCTTGTTCTTGGTTAAACCCAAATCTAAATTCTTTGCTAATTCTAAATATTTGGCCTTTATGTTTTCTATTAAATGCCATCGGCAAAAGTGAGAATCATCTTAAAACCCCAGAATCTTTTTAACATTTTTAAAGAGCCATTTCTCTCACTTTAAAATTAACCAACTACAAGTCACCGAAATTAAACAAAGTGTCTCATCGACTTTTTATTTAAAGCTCTCGGATAATAACTGATTATGATTGATGAAATTATTAAATGAGTTAATGTAAATGATTAAATCTGCTGTGCATTTTCATACCCCAAACCCATTTAACTCTGCCCAAATCTCAGACTAGATCTGTCTAAACTTGTTTTAATCACAGACAAAAGGCCCCAAACTGTTAATCTGAACCAGCCACAAAGAAAAAAGTGCACCTCATGCTGTAATCTGTTAAATTTCGAGAGGCAATGATCCATTTACAGAGGTCACTATTTAAAGTAAAATTAACAATTTTCTAATTTAAGTCCAACAGAGAATATTAAAATGAACAACTATTTAGAACTCGTTTCGTTAAACCTATCTTTTACCTCCCACTCTACAATACTGGTCCGATAAAATAAAACACCATGATTAAGATTTGAAAAAAATACAATCACGTTTCAAAACCAGTCAGTTCTGTCAATTCTCCTTTGTAGATTTTTCTCTGTACATTTTTATCTCGGTTGGCTTTGATGTTCTGCTGTGCAAACGTCTTACAGACAGGTACCTTTCAGAAAGCTCTTCAGCTTTGTGGATGCCCTTGGCAGTTCTCTCCCTAAATGTTCAAACTGTCCAGTTTTACACCTCAAAACATTGGATTATTTAATTGATTTGGATGTCATCAAAAACATTATATTTCAAACTCCATTGGATTTCAGAGTGTTGGGGCATAGTTAAACTGACCGGCCGAATTTGAATTTGATTTTGTACCATGACAACTCAGACTCACTATTTGTTTCACAGTCAAATTTTACATTTTAACTTTTTTCAGAAGACTGTACACCTCTACACCTTCATATCAATATTGTTTGTCAGCCCTATGTAGTTTACCATGAATTTGATCACCTAAGTTCACGTAATAGTTTTTTTCAAAATAAGACCCGCTTTCTCTCATCCTTCCTTTGTCTAAATCCTTCTTTCCAGTTATGATTCCAATTGCTTACAATGTTACTGGTATTCTTCGACAAAGTCATACATTGTGTGTGTTTTGTGAATAATCCTCTGTAATTGAAATGAGATGAACGAATGAGATGCAATCACATTCCCACATGAAGAAGTAAATGTGCAACTTTTCCGAGCTTTCTGATTTTAAAAATGATGCAAAAATCTCCTTTATTCAGGATTGGGAAAGTGAACAAATGGCGTTCACAGAGAGAACAGGAGTAATTCAATAAAGCTTTACTGGGATCATTGAATGACTAAATATTTAGTTTTCCCCTGAGATTTTAAATTTAGCTTTGTTTCAAGTCTGAGTTGTGCATGTTTTTGTCAATATGCAAATATCATCGGTGACAAAACCACAAGTTGCTGGTCATGCTCAGTATTTATGGAAGTATCTGCTGTGAGAAAGCAGATTCAACATAGGGTAACAGAATGGGTCTAGGTTGCTTACTTTTTGCCAATAGTGTTCAACTATGTGCCGGTTAGGTGCATTAGTCAGGGGCAAATGCAGAGTAATCGAGTAGGGGAATGGGTCAGAATATGTTACACTTCGGAGGGTCAGCGTGGACGTGCTGTGTGAAATGGCCTGTTTTCCCACTGCAGTGATTCTGTGATTCTATGAATTGTTCGTACAAAGGGCGGTTGGTGCGAGGATCAGGGATGTCTCTGAGCATGTTCTGGGCATACTGAAGGGGGTGGGTGAACAGCCAGCGGTCGTGGTACACATTGATATGAATGATATCCTTAAGAGGAGTGAAAGGTCCAGCAAAGAATGTTTAGGAACCAAGACCTGAGTTTAAAAGCAGGATCTCCATGGTTGTGTGGGAAATAGAACCCACTGAATTCAATAACTTCAGTCTGAAACAAGATCTGAAGCAACAGTATCGGTTATTATACTCTTGCAAGAGCGGTGCCTATGAGATAGGCACACCGAATTTAACTAGTACACAACTTTTTGTACAATTCATTCCCCTTTTACTCCTCCCCTCCTTATTCCATTGCTTCTCCCCTGTTTACATCTCCCACTTCTTTCAACACGGCTGTTTATCTGTTGCCTCATCTGGCCTTGTTCGTGACAAAAATGCATGTCCTGCTTGGCTGTTTCACCACATCCCTCTGTAGTCTATTGTTATATATCCTCCTTGACTGTCATCGGCTTCCTTCTTCGCTAAAGCAACATTTCCTTCCATTCTTTGCCCATACGGATCCTTATGAACTCTTGATTGTGTTTTTTGTTTGTTTTTGCAGAAGCGGGAAACAGATACTTATAGCTGTTTGTACAAGCATATCTCGCTTAACCTACACCCCTCTTCCACTTTCATTTTTCAGCCTTGTGATTGTTGCTGATAACAACATTTATAATTACTCCTCACAATTCCCCCTTTCTATTTTTACATTTAATTGTTGTTTCTGCAATTTTTCCTTTAAGCACCGCCCCCAAAATTCACAAGCATTATTCCTGAGACTTCATCCATCTTGGTCTCACTCATCCCCTCATTATTTAATAGAAGAAAGTCCTTCTGCCTGATTCCCTTTTAGGGGCATCTCTTTCATTAAGGCTGTCTCAATCAATCTTTGGGTGAGCTCTCAAATACAGGATATGATGCAACAGCCAATGGCTACCAATACCATGGCTACTACTATCAGGGAAGTAAGGATGGAAACCACCATAGCCTTCCATTTTCTAAACAATGATTGAAGCCATCACGTGAGAGATGTGTTTTCTCCTGAATTATCAGCAGTTTCTCTGCTAAGGTAGTCAAAGCCCTTACGGCCCGAGCAATTGAACCATCAGGTGCAGTGTTATTGGGAATGAAGGTAAAACAGCTTCCTCCGAACATCACACACACACACACACACACATACCCTTTTTTCACTAGAATCATATCAAGGGCCATTCTGTTTCCCCAAACCATCCTACTTGTCGCGTCAAGCTGTTCTGATATTCCTTTAACAGCATTTCTTGTATAATTTATAAATCGCTGTTGGTTATAGAAAATGTAATTTATCCAATCTACATTTTTATTAACTGTCACCCACCAAAAGAGAGCTGACTCGGGGGATGCTTTTAAGTCTTTCATCTCCAAGGGAATGAACATCAGAGATAGGGTGGTACAGTTTCTATCATTCCATGCAGTCTTATCCTGTTACAGGGCTATCATATGTTTCATGCCCTTCCTGTCTCCCTTCCACCCGAGCGGAAAGGGAACCACCTGGGCCACCTGGTATACCGGAGGCACATGCATAACAATTGCTTTTGTTCAGACGTTTTACATTATACTTTACCCATTCAATCCAGGCATTTGCATCCCCGTACCCAGTTTCTATTTCAATGGTCTGTTTAAGTCCTTTACCTCTATAATTTTTACAACTTTAAAGTCATCGGGAGGGGTGAAAGGTTGTACCTTATTATCCAGTAGTTCTGCCAATTTTCCCTGTCCTACGCTAATTCGTAAACAACAGCCCAAGAAATCATTCCCGTTAGTTTTCATGTAATTGTAACTGATAGGTGCCCCACGCCCCCCCCCCCCCCCCACCCCCAGGGTTGCTTCGTGCGATGTTTCGTTATCGTTAAGTATATTGGGTTACACTGTATCGGGACAATCAAAAGCTGTTCGGAAGGTGGCCCAGTGTATTGTGACGAGACTATTATACCAAGTACCATCCCCGAGGCCATTCCCATCGGACTTAAGATGTATATCTGAGCTGTGGTACTGTCCCTGATTATGTACATCCCCACAATTTACCAAGCTGCATGCATCGGCATCTATTACTTGCGGGTTAACAGACTCAGGAACCGTTAATAACACATATGACATTGATGTTTGACAAAATCCCAATAATAAGAGAGCTATTATCATAACTCTAAGCATCCCCAGCATTCTAAGATCATGCTGAAGCACCAAATGACTTAAGATACTTAAAACCCTCGCTCAATATCCGTTGTATTTGATAAGGTCTACTAAACCTTGCTTTTCAAGGTTCACCTATAACTGGAAGAAATAGTAATACCTTATCCCCGATCGCAAAATTGCACTTTTTAAAAACATTTCCCATCCGCTACCTATTTTATTGCATATTGCAATACTTTTAAATGCTGTCTAGCCAACTCCCCAGCGCTATTAATCGTCCCTTAAGTTTTGAGACCTTGTCCAAATGTGTGGCCTTTGAACTCTGATTTGCTATTTTCTCCTTAATCAATTTTAATGGTCCTCTCACTTAATGCCCCAAACATAATTCCAATGGAATGAATTTGCTCTGTTAATTTTGGGCATTCCTGATAACAAAAACTGCAAATGGAATTCCCTAACATAAATCATCTGGATAATCCCTGGATTATAAGCCCTCAACATGGTCTTTAATGTGTAATGTCACATTTTTAGCGCTCCTTGCAATTTTGAATGGTTTGCAGTAGATTTGAATTGCTTAATCCTAAGACATTATCGTGATAAATTAGATGTAAAGTTTGAACCTTGATCCCACTGTATCTTCATTGGTAGTCCGTATCTTTTTTTAAAAAAGAGTAATTCCTTTCCAATTCTTTTAGCTGTGATACTGCATCTTGGGATGGCCTCTGGAAATCTAGTCGATGCATCCATTAGTGTTAACAAATACTGATGGCCACTTTTTTGTTTGCAGTAGGGAACCTAGCCAATCAATTAAGACACCTGTAAAAGGTTCCTCAAATGCCGGAGTAGTTAAGAAAGTGCAGGTTTTATTATCGCTTGTGTTTTTCCAATTACCTGACATGTATGACGCATCTGGCAAAATTCAACTCCATCCTGTTGCGGTCCAGGCCAGTAAAGTTTCTCTGTATTTGGTCTGTTTTCTTCATAACTCCTAACTGACTTCTAGATGGTAACTCATACACCATTCGCATCACCTCCTTTCTGTAACCCATTGGCAATATGATTTGATGAATCTCTTCCCATTTCTCATCTCCTTGAAAATAGTTAGTCTCGATTTCCTCATTTGGACATCATTTTTAAGGTAATAACACGAAGGGATACATTCAAAATTCCTAACGTATTTGTTTTTTGATGCAACTGCTTTAAACTTTTATCTTCCTGCTGTGACTCAATCAGTTTAGCTGAGCAAAAAATATTTACATGATCACTTATTTGCACCTGTTTTGTCTCAACTTTCTGATGGACCAAAGTATCTGCTCATGCCACTTAAGCTTCCTTATCTTTACGTTTTTGGTACTTTCTATTTCAACTGGTGATATTGGGACTTTATTACCCATAATCAGGAAAGTTTCCAGGATAAGATTCCTACATTGATTCAGTTGTCTGCATATCCACTGGCTTTTAAACGAGAGTAGCAGTAATCCAACCACTGAATCAGCTATATTTTCTGCAAGGACAAATTTCATTCCTGGAGCTGAGAGTTTGTCCAGTACCCCTGCCACAATTTCCCCACACTTTTTGGGACACGCTAAGCACACATTACATACTTTTGCACCTTTTGTCTCATGGTGAATTCCCTCTTGCAGTACCTTTTCTGGAAATAGTTCTTCAGGAGTACATATCTCCTATCTTTTCACAGAGGATCCTGTGTCTCTTAATATTGCATCCTCTTTACTTGCCCTATGTGAGTAAAATTTCCCTTTGCAGGTATATTTTCTAAGCAGATCTGGCACTTCCTCCTTAACAAACTTCCAATCAGCTTGTACACTCTGATGCAGCTTTCTAGCTTCCACTGTGCTTTCTGTTACCACTCCGACAAAACTGCCAGACTTATCTTTTTTCCTGCATCCGTTTTTTTTTTCTGAACCCACCAAAACAGTGATTTCATGTGTCCTAATTTGGTGCAATGAAAACACCAGAGCTTTTTATCTTATTTGCCTCCTTCACGTATTGCCTTTTTACCCTGTGGTAAGTTCTTCACCGAGATCTATATCTCCCTTTCTACGTGGGGATTTCTCTTTGCCACAATTTCTATCCATCATGGACTGAAATTGATTCTGGAAGCCAGAACAAGTTTTATAATCATAATCACGAGTCATAATCATCAGCCACTTCAGCTGCCAGTTTTGGCTTTATAACTCTATGATCTTCCAAATGAGTGTGCACTATGTGAATGCTTAAACACCTTCAAAGTAATTGTCTCTCGAAGAGCATCGTATGTTTGCTCTCTTTTTAACGCTCTTATCCATCTATTAAAATTACTTTGTTTGATCCTTTCAAAATCAATATGTGTTCGACCAGGATCCTTACATAAATCCTGAAACGTTGTCTGTAGGCTTTTGGCACATGCTCATATATATGTTTTCCTCTCCTCATACTCCCCAGATCCGTCCTCTGATAGTGTTGCACATATCTCACTAGCTCTACCTACAAGTTTTGTTTGGGTCAACAAAACCTACATGGTCACTGGCCACGGAAATTCTTTAGCCACTTTCCTACTCATCAAATTTAGGCAAGCTGTGAATATACTGAAATCAGTCTTTGAACGACAATGGGATTGCCCATCCTCAGTCTGTTCCTCACTAAGCTTACCTTCAGCCTTCACCCTCATCTTTTAACACTGACTTTCCATTCTAAGTGTCCACCTCTGAAGCTCAAATGCTCCCTCTTTTTCTTTCTCTCCTACTGAAGCTATTTTTTTCCTCTTTCCTCTGCTAAACCTATTCGTTATCTTTCTTCCTCTTGTGACTTTAGTGGTAGCTCAAACTGCTTCATCTCTGCTTCTAATTCAAGCTGCTTCTTTTGCGATTGAAGTTTAGTCATCCCACAGATCCTGATGGAGTTTCCAGCAAATTGGAATGCAGAACTACTGCTGCAATCATCTCATCTTTCCTCACATCAGACGGTAGCTTTAACTCCCTTTGTCTACTAATTCCCGCAGCTTGGACTTATGTGCATTTTGTAAAACCCCCAAGGTCACTTTCTCCACCTCCAAAACAAGCTTGGTTCCTGCAAGAACCATTGCTACCTGAAGCTCTGTTTACTCACCAAATCAACACACGAAATAAGAGACAATGACACCTGCCACTCACTGTCTAAATTCTGCAAAGGCCCCCTAATTTGTTGCGGATCAGACCCGACCCCTCAAAACATTTTAATAGGTAGCCCAGACCTTAGATTTGCTATTTTTTGAAGATTAGTGCAAAGCTGATATTTCCAGAGTGAATGCGCTAGTCAGACTGCCGAATTTTAAACAAATGACATTTATTTGCCAAATTACCAAATGAAACATAAGGAACCGAAAATAGAATACTTGAATAAGGTATCGTATCTGAATCTGATAGGCTATCCCGATTTAAGGATGCTGTTCCAATATACTTGCAACAATCCCAATAAACGGAACCCCTTAGGGTAAAACTGACACAACTGCTTACAGGTTATAAGATCAGAAGGGCAGAAGGAGGCAGAGAGCGTCCAGTTACCCTGACTCAACAAATCCCCGAACTGATCCACCTGTCCAGTTGTGGGAGCTGGACAGGCCCTCTTGTTTATACAGGCTACTTTTCAAGACTTGAAAGGATTCTGTATGAGGCATTATCTGTTAGGTATAAACAAAAGGACCCCAACGAACCTTTCGAAATTATGACATATTGGAATCCTTGGTCGTTTAGACCCTCTTTAAAAAAACCAAGGACAACATAACCCTGTAAAAGGACTAGCTTTGTGAGAACATGCCACATTTGGCTTTGGACTGAATTCCAGAAATTCTTACTGCTTTGAAGACGATATAATGCATGAAGTTGTTTGTTAGTTTTCATAAAACGGTACTCAATGATACTGTGTGTTGAAGCTTCAGCATGGTCACGAGTGGAATCTCCAGACAGATCCACACTTCCTGTGTATGGTCAGGGCAAATATATCCACTGAGAATCTGTTGCTTGGCGCCTGTTCTCGTCGAGGAGAGACCAGCATGGAAACCAAGTCTAGATTGTGATTTTATTGTGGATGGTGATGATGGAGCGTTCAGGTGGTTACAGTATTGTACATGAAGAACACAGCGGAATCATCTAGCCTGCGATAAGGAAACGTCCATAATTCCCCCTCACAACTAACTTCACGGGAGCAATTGGTGATGGGAGATGTGACCATTAGCCAGCAATGTCAACATTCAATACAATCCAATTGTTATTTTGATCTGAAGGTCGAATTCTGAAAGAAATTATCTGGATCTGTTTGTTCAGTGACTGTGATTGATGTCAGTCTCCATGGATCCGAATTATGTCACTGGATGGTTTTTCTCTTCTATTTGTACGGGGCTTCTTCCAATGCTTTATCCCATTATTGCTGCAGATGCATCCACTGCAACACTGACAAGGATCAGCAGTTGCAGAAACAGGGAGAGGAGAGATCAGAATCAGAGAACCATAGGCTGGAATATTCCAACAATGGACCAGGATCTGAGAACAGTAGACTGGAATATTCCAACAATGGACCAGGATCTGAGAACATCAGACTGGAATATGTCAACAATGGATCAGAATCTGAGAATAATAGACTGGAATGTCGCACCAATGGTTCAGAATCTAAGAAATGTAGACTGGAATGCTACAACAATGGACAGGAGTTTATCTTTGGGTCTTTTGTATCTTTCCTGGTATTGGTCCATGTTACCATATCGGATATTAGGTGTACTGTGGATTATTCAGGCTGGTTACTATCCCATGCTCGCTATTGTTGGTGTTCCTGGTAAGTCTCCCCATCTCTATCGATTTATTAATCCAATAAACCATGGTGAACTTCAGTGCTATTTCTGTTACCTATATTTAGTAATGACTGAAACTATTACCTTCAGTTTCAAATGCAAATCCATTCATTCTCCACAAATTTCAGAACCACCCACACTCCCACCATCACAAACATCTGAGAACATGACTGTTCACAATCCCGAAGTACCCAATTGCCCCAAATTGATTTATGTCTTGGTATTCTCTCCATCACCAAAGCTACCCACTACCAACTCCATGATATCCCCAGACCCCATCTTGACGTAAGTGCGGGTGATAAATAAACCATTAACTATAGCATGGTAAAAGTCAGACTTTATGGTTCCTGTTCTCTTCTAATCGCTCTTTCCGTAACAAATGTTCCCATCAAAATCTTGTTCTTGTCTGTGAAATAAATTCATGACAGGGACACTGTGTCAGAATACTAATGTCGATGGCCACGTAATTCAGTGGTCCAGATATCTACATCATGGATGCTGTTTCAAATCTTATCTCAGATGATGAGAGAACTTAAATTCAAATGAGAGGAACTGGAAATAGAAGTGAATTTTACTAATATAATCCCACCAGCACTTTGTCAAGAACTTTACCTGTTTCACTGTTATCCTTTGGTGAAGAAATCTCACATTATTGCCTGATTTGAATTAAGACTGATATCAGACTCAATACCTTAAGGAATTGCCTCACAGTAAAAGGCATTTAGTGAGGTCCACAAATGCTGTCCTGCCAGTGATGCAGACATTCAGTGTAATAACAACACGTAAGGTAGAGGAAAAATATACAAAGGATGATACTAGAGATCAGAAACAAAAGGAACGAGTAAGTGCCAGAGAAACTGAACAGATTTGGCAGCCTCAGGTCGAGAGAATAATAGAAGTGACATTTTGCGTCCAATCACCATACATCAGAACTGAATGCATCTGGGAAATAGTGTGTTTAATGTTGATGACATGGATGGCTGCTGTGAAAGGGAGAAGGAGTTGAATAGATAGAGCAAGAGAGAGGTAAAGAGAAAGAAACAAAGAGGGATTGTTGATGATCAGCTGCAATGGAAATAAAAATCCAAATGAATCTTATTTATTTTTCTCCTGTTCCCATATCACTGAAATTCATGCCCATGTAAGGTGTACATCAAAGTCCCGGTTTGAAGTGAGTTATGTCCTTCTGTCTCTCTTCCCTGAGAGTGATCATCTTATTTTATTCAGTAATGGGATGCTGGGACAGTATTTAATTCCCTTTCCCCATTGTCCTTGTGAAGGTGTTGGTGAGCTGCCTTCCTGACCCACTGCAGTCTGTGGGCTGCAAGTAGTCAGTGCTGAGGTCAATGCGGTTTCATTTCTTTGAGAATTTGTAGTGAGTGATATCACTGAGCGGCTGGCTTGGCCATTTCAAACTCCAACTGTGTGTTAACCACAGTGCTGTGGGTCTGGAGTCACATGTACATTCGACCAGATGAAGATGGTAGCTTTCCTTCCTTGAAGTGCATTAGTGTGCCAGGTAGGACAAACACAATGCTTTCATTGTTTAATTTGATTCTCAATTCCTGATATTTTATTGAATGCAAAATCGAACATTTGCCGTGGTGGGATCGAATCCGGGGTCTGAGTCATCACCTAGGTCCCTGGGTTAACATTACAGGGATAATACAGCTAGGCCATCACCTCCTCAGCATCGCCAATAGTCTCCAATGGCAAACATGGTGTTGCTGTTGGCGTGGCTGTGCTTAAAACATAGCATTTTGCAAGGCAACAAAGTGATTTGGCAAAACATATCATCCTTCTCATTTTGTATTAATGAGAAGGCGAGATGATGGGAAGTGCTTTTGGTGAAAAGGAGGTGGATGTCCTTGGCCATGAGCCACTGACAGAATTCATACAGAGCAGTAAGTAATGAGTATCATGTTGTTCACCAACATGTCAGCAGCCACACTCTGACAGGGTTGGTCATTCTCAAAAGCTTCTGACCTCCATGCAGAAGACTAGCCTGTCTTCTCGGAGATGGAAGATGCCTCCTTGAGACATGGCACAAATCATCCTCTGTGCCTCCTTACCATCAGCAAACCATGTTAATATAACACGCGTGAAACATTAGCAAGGGAGCCAGGAGGCACTACATGGAGCAATCTGTCTGTGCAGTCTCTGCTTCATTGGTTTGTCATGTTACAGCATCGATGAATTCCTCCTATTTCAGTTTAGAATGGCCTCTTCTGTTCGTGTGTCAGTGTCTTGGGTGGCTGAATGTCCTCTTCCTCGTTCCAGGGAAGAGGCTCATTATTGGGTAACCGGTGGTAGCTGCTTACCAGCGTGTTGTGCTGACGAGATTCCTTATCTTACTGTGTAATAATAGACAAACAGGAGGCTGGAAGAAACAACAAGCCAGGCAGCATCAGGAGGTGGAGAAGTCAACTTTTCAAATATACCTGTTCTTCAGGACTGCGGGTGGGGGTAGGGGGAACTGCAGATAAAGAGGGAAAGGAGTGGTTGGGGTGGGGAGAGCAGCAGGATGGTGAGGAAGGAGTTAGGTGGACACAAGTGTGGGTGCAACGTGGTTGGTCGATGGGAGGGATGAATCCAGTTGGGAGCTAAAAGGCTGGGTCATTTGGTGGAATGGAAGGGAAAAGGCGGGACTGGAAATGGAGTAGGGCCATGTAGAGAAGGCTATTTTAAACTGGAGAACTCAATGTTGAGTCCTCCAGGCTGTAGGCTAACCAGGCAGAACGTAAGATGTTGTTCGTCCAATTTATAGTCTGACTCACTGTGGCAACAGAGGAAGCCAAGGAGGTCATGTTGGAAAGGAATTCGGAAGGGGAATTGAAATGGGTGGTGACTGGGAGCTCAGGTCAGCCCCTTTGGACCGGGCTGTGATGCTCGGTGAAATGTGCACTTAGTTTACGTTGCTCTCCCCGATGTAGACAAGATCACATCAGGAGAACGTAATGCAGTAAATTACATTGAAGGAGAGGCAGGTGACCTCTGTTTCACCTGGAAGGACTGTTTTGGGCGCTGGATGGAGGTGAGGGAGGTGTGTGCCAGCAGGTGATGTATTTTATTTTTCATTTGCAAGTGTCAGTTGCCCATGGGGATTGACAGGTTTGGTGGGGAGTATGGCACGAACCAAAATTAGTGAAGGGATCAGTCCTTGTGGAAGATGTGCCAGGTGATGGGATCCAATCTAGTTTACTGTATCTGCCATTCCTGATCTGGTCTTCTCTATATCGGGGAGACCAAATGTAAACTGAGGGGAATGGTTTGCTGAGCATCTCAGCTGGGCCTGGAAGGGCTGACCTGACCTCCCAATCACTGCCTATTTCAATTCCACCTCCCACTCCCATTCCGACATGGACATCATTGACCTCCTCCATTGCCACAAAGAACCAAAGCACAAATTGGAGGAACAACGCTTCATATTCCACCTGTGTAGCCTACAGCCCGGGGTCTCAACACTGGGTTCTCCAATTTCTAGTAACCTCCCTTCCAATTCCCAGACCTCCGGCTTAGCCCCTCCCCTTTCCATTCCTCTGATCAACCCATCTTCCAACTGTTAACTGGATTCATTCCTCCCATTGGCCAACCCGGTGGTATCCTCGACCTGTGTTCCCCACCACAACATGCTGAATCCTCCTACTTCCCCACCTCGTCTCTTTATCTGTGCACACCCTTGCCCCCACCCCCAGACACGATGAAAGATTATACCCAAGATGTGGACTTTTTCTCCTGATGCTGCCTGGCTTGATGTGTTCTTCCAGTCTCCTGAATTCCAACATTTGTAGTTTTTTTCTAAAAAATCTCTTCTTGTGTAATAGGTAAGAGAGAGTGAATGCGCTGTGCCTCTACTTATCCAATAGCTTATATGGGCTGAATGGCATTCTCATATTTTCTGTGAAACCAGCTTGAGATGCTGAATGAGCTCCTCATTTTTAGTCCTGTGGAAATGTTCAGGGTCCAGCAGTGCTGTTACATGAATGTTGCCTACACATTAACAGCATGAGCTTGAATGTTGTCCAGGTTTTTCTGTTTTATGCGATCTTTTCTGAGTATCCTCACTTCTGATCGAATGACGGAGGGTAAGACGTTGCTGAAGCAACTGAAGATGTTTGTGTCAAGGAAGCTACCCTGAGGACCACCCATAGAGATATCCAGGGACTGAGAGGATTGATCTCCATCAGCCGCATGGTGCTTCGAATGGACCAACCACTTGGGAATTTACAACTGATTCCATTTAGGTGCAATTTTATTCAGCCTCCTTGACATCTTGTTCAGTCATGTCCTGTCAGGGCCAGTCATTCTGACGCTGTGTTCATATCTTTTGATTTGGAGATGCGTGTTTTACTGGGGTGTACAAAATTAACAATCACACAACACCAAGTTATAGTCCAACAGGTTTAATTGGAAGCACACTTGCTTTCGGAGCGTCGCTCCTTCATCAGATGAATGTGAAGGGCTCAATCCTAACATACAGAATTTAAACCAAAAATTTACAGTGTGATGTACCTGAAATTATACATTGAAACATTGATTGTCTGTTGAGCCTTTCATCTGGTTGAATACCATGGTATTCACACAGATTAAAGACTCAAAAGACTATCAATTTTTCAATGTTATAATTTCATTTACATCACACTAAAGTTTTGCTATAAATTCTGTGTGTTAGGATTGAGCCCTCCACCATCACCTGATGAAGGAGCGATACTCCGAAAGCTAGTGCGCTTCCAATTAAACCTGTTGGACTATAACCTGATGTTGTGTGATTTTTAACTTCATAGCTTTTGTTCATGTCAAAGGCCAAGGTAAATTTGTGCGGACTATTTCCTTCTGTTAGAGGGTAGTGACTGTTGGGGCTTCTCTATCCCAGACAACTACATCTGAGAATGTTTGAGGGAGCACTGTGGTGTTAATGAATGTTGACACATCAGGGAGTTAAGGGCTACAAAGAATTGGGCATGAAAGAGAAATTGCAGCCAAGAGAGATCAGCCCTGACCTTACTGAATGGAAGGACAGGCTTGACGGGCTATATAGCCAGGTATTATTAGAATAAACCCTACAGTCCAGTCACTTTATTGCCTCTTCCATTACCTGTGGTACTTCAAGTAGCTGGCTAGGCTGATACTTGATGTATGATCTAAACTGGGTCTAGTTCTATCGACTGGAGAGAGAATAGTACCCCTCAAAGACCAAAATGGATATGTTTGTGTGGAACCATAAGAGATGAGTGATGTCCTCAACAAATAATTCTCCTCTATGTTTACCGTGGAGAAAGACATGAGTACTTGGGAAATTGGGGAAATTATTGGTGATAACTTAGAGACAGTCCATATCACAGTACAGGAGGTATTGGATCTACTAGAATGTTTGAAGTTGGATACATCTCACGGTCCTTTCAGATATATCCAAAAACATTGCAGGAGCTAGAGAAGAACTTACAGGGGCCCTGGCTGATAATGTTGATCATCAGTTACCACAGGTGAGATCCCAGAAGACCGGAGGAAAGCAGATGTCGTGCCCTTATTCATGAAGAAAAGTAATGTCCAGGAAATACAGACCAGTAACTTAATATCTGTGGTAGGTAAATTACTTGGGAAGATTCTGAGGGATAAGATGTACATGCATTGGGAAAACAGGGTTTCATTAGTAATAACAAGAATGGCTTTGAGAGTGGAAGTTCACGCCTGATGAATTGGGTAAAGTTCTTTGATGATGTGACCAGGAATGTTGAGTAGGGCGGGCAGGTAGACATCCAAACGTGTGGCGCTGGAAAAGCACAGCAGGTCAGGTAGCATTCGAGGGGCAGGAGAATCGACGTTTTGGGCACAAGTATATCATCAGGAATGACCAAGACATCGATATTCCTGCTTCTCGGATGCTGGCTGACAAGCTGGGCTTTTCCAATGCCACACTTTTCAATTCTGATCACCAGCATCTGCAGTGAAGACTTTCTCCAAGGGTGGTCGAACTGGTCTGTATGGATTTCAGTTACACCAGAACAGGATGTGGCTTCTCAGCCTCTGGACCATGACATACATTTACGGGAGGAGACCAATCTCTCTCTAGTTACTGCTTTTCCTTTAATATACCTAAAGCACCTCTTTGGATTCACCCTGATCTTCTCAGGCAAGGTTATCTCCTACCCCTTTTTTCCCTCCTGATTTCCTTCTTCAGTTAACTGCTGTATCCCCTGTACACCTCAAGGGATTCGCTTAATCCCAGCTGCCTCTATGTGAGCCACGCCCCCACATTTCTTTGGGTAAAAGCCTAAACATCTCTTGTGTACCTCATTCCTATCAACTTTCCATTCACACTCACAGGAACATATAGATCTTAAACTCCCACTTGCTAGAGGTCCCTTTGCCTGCAAACAGACTACTCCAATTAACCCCTGCAAACTCCTGTCTAAGTCCATCAAAATTAACCTTGCCCCAATTTAGACCTTGAATCTGTGTACAAATTGTTTTCCCTCTCCATAACTATATTAAAATTAATAGATCTATGGTCACTGGTCCCAAAGTGCACATCCACTGTCACGTCACTCACCTGTCCTGACCTATTTCTTAAGAGTAGGACAAATGTTGCTCCTTCCCAATTAGGACCCTCTACATTCTGCTTGAGGAAACTTTCCTGACGCACTTAATTCATTCCATCCCATCAAATCCCTTAATGCTCTGGCAGTGCAATTCTGTGTGATAAAAAATATTTAAGTCCCTGTTATGACAACCCAAATGTTCCTGAAAGTCTCCGCAATCTCTCTACATATTTTTGTTCCTACAATTTCTGTTTACAATTTGGGGGCCTATCGTACAACCCCAATAATGTCACCATCCCCTTCTTATTTCTTAGTTCCACCCACAAAGCCTCATTGGATGATCTCCATCAGTTATTTTATCTCTGATCACTGCTGCGATACACCCTTTATTCAGAAATGCAACTCCCCTCCCGTTCCACAATCTCTGTTCCTTCGAATGCATTTGACCCTGGTACATTAAGCTGTCAGTCCTGTCCATCCCTCCGCCATGTTTCTGTAATAGCTAAACTATCGAGCGCTGATAACCTATCCACACGCTGAATTCATCGGCCTTAACTGTCAGCCCTTTTGCTCTGAAATAAACACAATTTAATCCATAGGCATTTCTTGTTCCCTATCGTGGTCCAGCCTGATATGTCTCCTCAACGTACTATGTTTGATTACTGTATCTTCTTCCAGCCTATCACTTTCCTCACTGCTCTTGAGGATACCACCTCCTGCCAATCTCGTTTAAACGTTCCCCTGTTGCACTAGCAAAACTGGCTGCGAAGATATTGATCCCCCCTCCAGTGGATGTGCCACCAGTCCCTCCTGAACAGGTCAACTCTGTCACAGAAAGGCTCCCAATGGTCTAAAAATATGAATCCCTCCCACTGCACCAATTCTTTCGTCATATATTTATCTTGATATCCTCCTATTCTTACCTTCACTAGCTCATGACACTGGAAGTAATCTGAAGATTATCACTACCGAGGTCCTGGTTTTTAACTTTTCTCCTAGTTCTCAGTTAATCATTCTATAGAAACGCATTCCTATATCTAACCATGTCATTTGTACCATCGTGCACAATGACTTCTGGCTGCTCACCCGCCCCCTTGAGAACTTTCTGCAGCCACTCAGAAACATCCTGGATCCTGAAACCTGAGAGGCAACACACCATCCTAGTTTCCAGTTTGAGGCCACAGAATCTCCGATCTGTCCCCCCTAACAATCAAATCCCTATCTCTACGGCCCTGTGTACCTTTATCCTTTCCTGCTGCTCCCCAGATCCAGTGCAACCATCTTGGCTACTGCTGCTTTCCCCTGAAGAGTCATTTCCTGACACCCAACTCCCATCCCCCAACATACACCAAACCAGTATCCAGAATGGTATACTTGGTTTCGAGAGGAATGGCCACAGGGGATTCCTGCACTTTCTGCCTACTCCCTTCGCCATTCCTGGTGGTCACCCAGCTACTCTCTGCTTGGAACACGACAGGAAGCAAGGAACGCCTGTTGGATTAAATTGCTTTTAATTAAATGAAACAGGGCTGACAGGTAAGGCAGAGGAACTCAGGGCGTGGATCTTTACATGAGACTGGAATAATATGGTCCTTACAGTAACGTGGCTAAGGGAGGGACTTGGGTGTGATCACATCACTAAAGCTTTTATCTATGAAGTGCTCGATATCTCGGATGATCCGGAGTGCTTCCAGACCCAGCTCCTGAACACGGTCTCCCAGGAGCTGCAGCAGGGTGCACTGCCACACGTGTAGTCATCAGGGACAGTGGAAATCTCCCTGAGCTCCCAAAAACAGCAGGAAGAACATACAACTGCCCAAACTGCCATCTCCATTGCTGTCAGACTAGCGTTAAAAAGAGTTTACCTGAGCTTACCTTTACCTTTTGCTGAATCGCTACTCACCGATGTCTCTGGAACCAAAGCATTACTGCCTACTCTGCCACTAACAGTACGTCAATCGAACACTCCACATTTAGTTTTGGTTAGGTCAGGTGGGAGACACTACAGTGATGTGTTGTTTGGGCCTTAAGCACTCCTAAGCACCAGGCCCATGCTTGGACTTCGGGGGGGGGGGGGGGGGTGGGGTGTCTTGCTGAGATCTTCCTCCTAGTCGTGGTGACTGCGCTGATGCAAACCTTCACCCTGACAGCTTATCCGCGTTGTCGCAGTCCTCTGGTGTTGTCTGTCTACTAGCACTGCACTTATGAATTCCTTGTATCTGTAGATTGTATTCGAAACTGTGTCTCACTCTGGAGGGAGAAATGTTGATGTTCCAGTGAATACAGGCTATTAGAAAAGGTTTACCATTAGACATTCCAGCGACAGTATACCTATCCGCTCGCTGACTCTGCTTTTACTTTCAATTATTCTGATAACTTTCCATTCCATTTTCCTGCGTTTTCCCTGTAACACTAGTTTTAAAATCTGTCCATCTCATCCTTTAGATATTTGGTGATCATTCCTCAACAGCCTTCACAATTTTCTACAATTGTTTCCCTCCCACTGAGGTGAGACTTGGTGGTCTTTAATCCCATGGCTTTTTTTCTAGCATTCTGTGTGGAAGTTGAACCTACATTAGATGTTATCATGATCGATCATACCACCTTTGTGACCAGAGGCAAAACAAAATACAACACAAAGTTTAACACCCTGGAATCTCCTCTCTCATCTTCCACCTCAGTCTAAGATACAGTTCATCCAGATCTAGAGATTTGCCCACATTTTATCCTGCATCAACTTCCAATTCTTCCTCAACTTCTGTCCAGGAACTGCTTCTCCAAAGTGAAGACCAATATGCAGTGCGTGTTTGACATATTCTCCGGCTCAATGCACAGTTTGCCTCCTTGGTCCCTCATACTCCCTATTCTTTCTCTTGTTACCCTCTTACCCTTAATAAACCGATAAAATGTCTTTAAATTCTTCAAAATACTGCCCACTAATATTTTTATCGCCCCGCGTTTTACTCTAGGACTTACTTTCTTGAGATTAGACCTTTACGTTCTGTACTCTTCTGGGACCTGCATTGACCTGCTCACTTTATGCCTGCTTTAAGCTTCTCTTTCGTTTTTAATTCTGTTCTGAATATTTGTGGACACCCCATTCTCTCTGGGCTTGTTTTCTTAAATTACATCTTTGGTGTAACATGTTGGGGTGACACTCGCATCAATTCCATTGTGAGCATGTGATCCCCAACACCCCCACGCTGTTCTGCTCCACTTTCACCCAGAAGTAACTGTACTGTGGCCAGATCCTGTCTTTATCTTGGTAAGATCTGCCTCCATCATTAAAATTATTTTTATTTTTCAAACCTTTTTTTCTTTTGGTCTTTTCCTTAATATGCTAAAAATGCTTGAGTCACGATCACTGGTCCTGCAATGTTCTCCCAATCCTGCCTGCAACATCGATCTGGCTTCGTTCCACAGTGAGGCTCGGCACAGACCCGCCCATTGTTGTATCTGCTCCATGTTGAAATAAGAAGCTCTCTGGAATAAATGTCAAGGCATCTTTGCCCTCTTAAAATAATTATCGCTGCCCTAATCAATGTCTGTAATTGAAATGCCTTAATGTAATGATCCTATTATTGTATTTACACACCTCAGTGAATTGGTTATGTACCTTCTCCTGTATTTTCTTTTATCTGGAGGTCTATAATAGATCCCCAGTAGTGTGTCTGTCATTATTTTGGTCCTAACCTCAACCCACAACCGTCATTTGAATGACCTTCCAAGATATCATCCGTCCTTACTGCAGTCCTTGATTCCATAATTAATAAGGCAACACCACCTTCTCTTTTAACCCTCTCCTGTGCTGCCCATAGTTTTTGCATCACAGAATATTGAGTTGTCAGCCCTGACTTCCCTCAAACACACCTACGTAATTTCAAAAATGTCCACTTCCCCATGTCACCTCGTTCCCTTATCACATCTGTCGGTCCGATAATATTCCCAGTATTATGGTAAAGAACATCCAGCCTGGAATATCGCATTTGGAATAATCTGTCCCTCGGAGTTCTTCAGTCATTTACTGTTTATCAAGCTGCATTTCCATGAACTAAAACTGTAACTCTGGGACTGAATCAATAATTGTTGAGTTGTAATTTCTTTTTTAATTAATATGTTAATCAAATGCAACGTTCCAGAACTGAACAGTCAGCTTCAAATACAATGAATTCCTGCTGATTAATTCCCTGCTCAGTGTGTCGCAGGATCAGCCCTCAGTAATGGAGAATGTGAGGACTGCAGATGCTGCAGATCAGAGTCGAAAAGTGTGGTGCTGGTAAAGCACAACGAGTCAAGAAGCATCCGAGGAGCAGGAGAGTGAAAGCTTTGGGCATATGCCCTTCATCCGGAAGGCATTGGTGTGTTCACATTTTTTTCCATTCCATTATTCATAGAATATTTGGAATTGTACTTGCTCAGGAGGGCAGCACTGTATATAGCCATGAAATGGAAAGCAGTTCAATCAGTTGGTTGAACTGGGAGTAGATAAAGTGAGGTGAAGTACAGAATGAGTGAAGTCCAAACATAAGGATAGATAAGTCCCCTGGACCAGACAGAAAGCACCCGAGGTTACCAGAGGAATTGAGGGAAGAGATTGCTGCACCTTTGGCGATGATCTTTGTGTCCCCAGTGTCCACTGAAGTACTGCATGATGATCGGATGGTGGCAAAAGTTATTCCCTTGTTCAGGAAAGGCAATAGGGATAATCCTGCGAAATATTGGCCAGTCAGTCTTACTTCTGTATTGGGAAAAGTATTGGAAAGGATTCTGAGAGACAGAATTTATGATTACTTGGAAAATCATAGTTTTATTAGAGATAGTCAGCATGGCTTTTTGAGGGGCAAGTCATGCCTCACACAACTTATTCAATTCTTTCAGGATGGGATCAAACACATTGATGAAGGTAGAGCGGTGGATGTGATGTACATGGATTTTAGCAAGGTTACCATAAAATCGGCTCATTCAGAAAGTAAGGAGGCATGGGATACAGGGAAATAGGGAAATCTGTCTGTGTGGATACAAAATTGTCTGGCCTGTAGAAGACTGATGGTGGTAGAACATGGAAAGTATTCAGCCTGGAGCTTGGTGACCAGTGGCGTTCTTCAGGAATCAGTTCTGGGACTGTTGTTCTTTGTGATTTTTACAAATGACTTGGATGATAAAGTGAAAGGATGCTTTAGTAAATTTTACGATGTAACAACGATGTTGGAGTTATGGAGAGTGTGGAGGGCTGTTGTAGGTTGTAATTGGACATTGACAGGATGCAGAACTGGGCTGGTAAATGACAGATGGAATTCAACCTGGATAAGTGTGAAGTGACTCATTTTGGAAGGTTGAAATTGAATGCAGAATACAGGGTTAAAGGCAGGATTATTGGCTGTTTGGAGGACAATAGGAATGGTGTGTTCCATATCATAGGACGCTCAATGTTGTGACCCAAGCTGATAAGGTTATTAAGATGGATGGTGTTTTCATGAGCCAGGGATTGAGTTTAAGAGCCACAAGTTTATGCTGCAACGCCAAAAACGTCTGGTGAGACTACACTTCGAATATTGTGTTCAGTTCTAGTTGTCTCATGACTGGAAAGACATTGAGGCTTTGGAGAGAATGCCAAGGAGATTTACCAGGATGCTGCCTGGACTGGAGGACATGTCTTACAAAGAAAAGATGAGGGAGCTAGGGCTTTCTCCTTGGAGCAATGAAGAATACGAGGTGACATGATAGAGGTGTATAAGATGATGAGAGGCATAGGTAGAATGGGTAGCCAGAGACTTTCTCGCAGGGTGGAAACGGCTATCTCGAGTGAGCATAATTTTAAGGTGACTAGAAGAAGATTTGAGATGTCAGAGTTAGGTTCTTTACATAGAGAGTGGTGTGTGCTTGGAATGCACTGCTAGTAGCGTTAGTAGAGTCAGCTGCATGAGGGATATTTAAGTGAGTATTGGATAGGCACATGAAGGGTATGTCAGTTAGTCTGATCTTCGAGTAGGATAAAAGTTTAGCAGGTCGCCAAGGCTTGAAGGGTCTGCACTAAGCTGTACTGTTCTGTGTTTTATGTTTCACCCAGCCTGTGGATTCTTATCAATTGTTGAATGTGTGAGGGAGTGATCTGAGTGAGATTAGGAAGCTGGTGGGGGGTGGTGGGGGGGGGGCGGCGTTAGCCCAAAACTTCCAGTTATGTTGTTCATTGTTACATTCACCTGAATATCAGTACAATATGTGACGTCTCCTACACCAAGTAGGCTCCGCCAAGTTCAGGTATTAACGTCATTCTTGACTTGTCATTTGCTGCTGTTTCTTCAGATACAATCTGTTGGGTGACCCATGTATTAATCAGATGTTTGCTATGTTTCGTGAAGTGCGCAAAACTAAGATGTCAACTATGATTATTTGACTGAACTATAATCTCTGAAAAGAATTAGGTTGATTCTATATTTATGGAACAAAAATATAAACTTCTGTCAAGATTTTCTAACACAGAAATAAAGAATGTACATTTATTTTCTATCCAACAAACAACATGGATGTAACTCTTTTGGCGATCAGAATTACATACACAATCTCAGGATTCAAAACAATGCATTGTCACTCCAACATTTTGAAAGTGGTTGGCTTCTGAGTAATTGCATGTTCAGGGTGAGCAAACGATTGAATAATCAAATAGAATTAGCGTTCTTATACATTTATATATAATCAATCAGTTTAATTTCTCACTGAAATGTACAAGCTTCAGCTATTTGCCAGCAAATTAGAAATGGCTATAGTTCAACATGCTCTGTGAATATTAAACTAAATAAATGACTTGTGTTATCAAATTTTAGTGAACAATAATTTGAAAACCTTTGACTTTTAGAAAGAATGTTATTTAATTTGAAATGCAGACAGCAAACAAAAAAAGGTGAACATATTATCGAGTGAGTGAAAAGTCAAACCTTTTCAAAGAGATTTGTGCCAAAGCAATGACAGATTTGTTTGAGTAATTGGAATACAACATTTAAAATATTCATATTCTGAGCAATAATTAGACTATATAATGAAGCTGGCCTTGCAATAGTTGCATTTTAAATGCTAATGCTGCACTAAATAATCAGATATTCGTGAGCATTTAGAATGGGAAATAATCGGATACTGACTTTTATTCTCATCAGACACATGATAGAGTGCAAAACTTTAAAGTACAGGAGGAGGCCATTGGCCACTGTGTGTACATCAGCTCCAGGAATGTCTCCAAAGCCCCTCCCATTTGCCAGCACTATCTCTGCAGCCTGTTAAATTCATATTTCCAAATACATATCCAATTCTATTTTTTAATGTTCATCCACAACTCTCCCAGACAGTTCCATTCAAAATCCTAACAACTCTCTCAATAAATAAGTTTTTCCTTATCTCATTCCTGGCTCTTTTGCTGACCAGCTTGAAATTAGAACTCATTGCTGCGGTGATGCCAACTAATGGAAACAGAGTATTCCTGTTTTACTCAGCAACTTTTATTTTTCATACGTTTGAGCACCGCAATTAGTTCACATATTTGTCTGTTCTGCTCAAGTAAGAATAAGCCTTGCAAGAACTGTTACAAGCACTGCATCGAAAAAAACAGTCAGAAAACTAGCCACCTGGATACATGAACAACTGGCCAGAAAAAAAAGACATGAACCACTATCAGTAGTATCCTGACATACAGATGAGGAAGTCCACGATTTTGACTGGGTCTGCTTATCCATCTCGGACAAGCCAAACAGAGACACGCACGAGAATTCCTAGAAAAATAGCATTCTAACCTCAACTCTAACAACAAACATATCAATTTTGATTCCATCGAACACTCTCTGAGAAGAAGAACCGGACATAAAATCACCAATACTGGAAATTACATCACTGACTCAAGGAAACCTAGACACTTAAATAGCAAGTGGGACATAACACCAGCACTTCACCAGAGGCTCACTGATAATGTTCCCTTGTACAGTGATGAACCATCTGAAAATGAACTCTCCAGCTCAGCGAGCAAACTGACATCCAGAAGAAGCACAATTTCTCTCATCCTCCCTTTAACTAAATACTTCACTCCAGTTATCATTCCGATTACTTTAAGGTAATTTGTATTCTTCTGCAAAGTAATATAGTGTCTATCTGTGTGTGTTTGAATGCGTGTGTGTGTGAAAGAGAGCGAGCGAGAGAGAGAGAGAGAGAGAAAATAATCCTCTGTAATCTCTGGATTAACCCCAGTGCCATGTGGAAAAGAGGGAAGGATGAGGAAGACAGTGGAGCTTAACATGTTGTTAAAAATCTAGTTCAGGGGTGAGAGTTCCAGATTGTTGGATCATTGGGATCTCTTCCAGGACAGGTGGGGACCTGTACAAAAAAGACAGGTTGTATCTTAACTGTACAAGCACCAACATCCTTGTGGGGACGTTTTCTAGTGCAAGTCAGATGGATTTGAATAAACCAAGAGAGTGAGAACCAAAGCAGAGGATCAGGGACTGAGCAGAAGGTCGAGGTGAATAGGATATCAGGCACGGCCAGTCTAATGACCATGCCGAGAGAAGGAATCAAAACAGTGAGTGAGGAATTGGAATACATTATCGCGATGAGGCGCAGGTTTTTCAGAGATTAACAAGTAAGGTTGGAGAGTGTGGGGGATGTGAGGGAGTGAGGTGTGTGAGATCAGGGAGACAGTGAACAAGAAAATGTTAAAGGGGAAAGAGGTTTGGGTGGGGAATTCCGTGATAAACAACTGGCAGCAAAACACAGGAAAACTTGCTGCTTGTCAAAGTGAATACCTGGGAAAGAATTTATTATGATTCAGATAAATAACACCCTTATTGCTAGAGGTCTGTATTATAATGGAGGAAAAGCTGTGTTCATATTATGGCTGTAGCTTTAATAATGGTTGCATACAGCTAGAATAGTGTCAGTGTTGTTGTTGGACAATGCTTGCACTGAACATATGAATTACACTGGATGGTCCGAGAGATGGCTGGGCTGCCTTTGGTTGAGTGAGTGCTGAAGATGCATGAGATGATGCTGGTTTGTAATATATCCACTTACTAAGTACAGTCAAAGGAACAAAGCAGCAACTGCCATTGTTAATTGTTTCAGAATATACCAGAGTATTCATGGCTGCCACTGCAAAGAATCATACAATGAAAAACAGGCTTATCACGTCTGTGCCAGCAAGTGCTTATCCAAAGACATTTTAAACGTTTGTGAGGTTACCTGCCTCAACTACCCTCCTAGACAACGCATTCCAGATTCATACCATCCTCTCAGTTCGAAACACATTCCACAAATCCTCTCTCAATCCCCTGACGTTCACTTTAAAAGTGTGTCCCTTTATTTTTGATCCTTTGACTAAGGAAAACAGCTGCTGTATGTCCATCCTCTCCATACCCGTTCGGCTCTTGTACACCTGCACCAGGTTCCCTCCTCAACCTTCCCTGCTGCAAAGAATAAACAAGCAAATTTAGCCCTCCTCTTTCATACTCACTTTTGAGTACTCACTTGTCTTGTTACTTCTGACTTACATCTTCCCAAATTAGCGGTGTTAAATTTCATCAGACCATTGACTATCTGAATAATCTGTTTGTATCCTCCTATAGCCTAACACTTTCCTCCTGACTGTGATCCACCCCGCCCATCTTTGTGTCATCCACAACATTGGTCATCATTCCACTGCTCCCCACCTTCCACATTCTCACAATCGTCATTTCTGAATATCATAAATAAACCATGATTTCCTTCCTGTTCTCCAGATGTTATTCAGAGGATGATTTGACAATTCCAGTCTCTTGCTTTTCCTATTTTGGTGAATTTATGAGTGATGTAAACACATTTTATGAGGGACCCACAAATAGCGTTTTCAACACAGACTTGAATTCACCTTTTACACTCTGCCCCTCTGCATGTTTTGTTTATAAACATTGTAAATAATTTAGGATAAACTAGGGTTTGGCATCTTGTGGTGGAACATTAGCATTTTGCGTGGCACTGTTCTTTGTAACATTCCCTGCAATAGCCAGAGCAGAAGAAATTTTTCATCTGCAGGATGGACATGCACTCATTTATTGTTTGTTTTAATCAGCGAATGTGATGAGGATAAATATTCCAATAAATTCTATGTAATAGACAAACTGCAGAAGATCAAATCATATTCTCATGTCCACCTTGAATTGGAAGCAAATACATACTGTAAAAAAATCAAAACTATTGAAACACCACATAGGGGAGAAAAAAACATGTCGTCTGCACTTGATGGAGATATAGAAATATATAGCACATGTACAACCTGAACAAGAATCAAGTGATAGAAGAGAAAGTACAAGAAATCCTTTCTTAATTTTGAATGGAATCCAGATCCCGATTTTCTTGTACAGTGATGTTTTCTCATCCAATCTCACTTCCTCAAAAACAAGCTTTTCCGAGTAACTAAAATTTCATCTGCCGTTCTTCCTCCTCCGTCCTACTCTTTTCTTACACTCCTACTCCACTTGCACTACCCCTTCTGCTGCTACATACTCTTCCACAGATGATCTCCCTTCACACTCTTCTTCTGCCACTCCAACTGTAAGTTACACCAATTCCCCAGTTAATCCCACTTTCTCTGGCCATCCCTTCCCCTTTTTGCTTTCCAACTGGGATGATGGGAGCTGCTGGCTTCTGTGCTGCTATTGATCATCAGTGAATGATGAGATTGAGATGATCAATGTCCAATAGGAACAGACAATAGTGTGTTTCTGTCATTGTCTGATGCACTGTGAGCAGGGTGGTTTTGTTCCCCATGGTACAGAGTGGAGTGTCTTTCTGTCTCTCTGTCACAGCGCTTAACCAAACAGCCTCATCACAAATAGGACAAACCTCTCCTCACAGTCAGAAATCCACGCATCAATTTTACCTTAAACATTGTGAGTAGAGTGAGCACATTGTTCTAACATGCTGTGTACTGGCCTTTTATTCTTTATTCATTTAACTGATCTTCCAATGTCATTTGAGGTGAGACCAGAGTAATTTGCGTTGCATTAAAGGAGTATTTGACTTATGTGACATCAGAGATCCTGAGTAAACTGTGGTCACTGGGAATCGCAGGAAATTTTGCGCTGGTAATTTCCTCACTGAACAATGACACTTTCCCCAGAGCTATTGGGAATGACAAATAAACTCTGCCCTTGCTAGTGCCTTCCAAAACCATGGATAAATTGCCCTGTTAATAACATCAAGACAAATAATATTTTCACAGTTTGGTCTAAAGTCTCCGAAAAGGAACACCTTGCTGCTTGAGTGTCACTCCATTGAAATCAGGATGTTACAATAAGATTACCTTCCCAATTATTTTCACTCAGTTACTTTCTGAGGTCTGATCGTGTGATGTCAGTACCACTGAGATCAACGTTTTCTCCGTCCAGCAGAATCACATTATATTGTCTCAAGGCTGCACAACTCCACAATTCTAATTTATTCACCGGTTCATTCGTTGTTCTAAACAGATGTACTGGGCACACAATTTGCAACAAGGTAGAGATGCCCTTGACCCTCTGGAACCTTCCTCCCCTCCCATACCTGCCCACTGACTCCATGCCCTCCCCCAATTCCACCTCCTGTCGTTTATTCACCATCCCTCCTGAACTTCCACTCTCTGATGCTGAATGTTCTGTACTCAGCAAATATCTGAACATTACCTCTCTGTGCCCCCACTTTAATGAATTTTAGGCATGACATTTAGTTGAGCTCTTCCGCTGCCTTTGCCTCAGTGCCCATTTCTTTCGGCAATATTCCTCTCCCCGTCCCATATACGCCGTTACCCAGCTTCAACACTCTCCCTCCACCTGGACTCCTCCCTCTGGCCTTTACCTGAACTAAATCAATTCATTGAGAAATCTCAACATGACATTGGTTGTCGTAATTTCTCTGGACTCCTCTCACCAAATCCAACCTATCACTGTCCGAACAGCCTATACTCCATGCGCTTAGGTCCAACCCTGACTGTGTTCCTCAGCCTGTGCCGACAAGGGTGGTGCTGCTATCGTCTGGTGGACTGACCTCGACATTGCAAAGGTTGAACACACACTCTCAGGTACCTCCTCTAATCTCCCCCTGGACCATGACCCTACCATGGCACATCAGGCAATTGTATCAACTATGATAACTGAGCACATTTCATTGGAGATTTCTGCCCCACTCGCCCCACGCCCCTAACTGCCCCCGAGCTGATGATCCTCTGAAAGCAGAGCTCGCTTCTATCTCCTCTCAAAAATTCACAAACAGAACTGCCTGGGCAGACCCATTGCTTCAGCCTGCTCCTGCCACACAGAGGAAGTGAACGGATACACACTTGGGCTCCAGTTATGCCTGTTTCTTCCTGGGGGACGTCGACCATTCCCTGTTCCATTTCTACTCCAGCACCCACCCACAAATCTTTGTTCGATACATAGATGATATCATCGCTGCTGCATCTCTCTCTTGTCCGGAATTGGAAAAGTTCACCGTTTTCGCTTGGAATTTGAAAGTCTCCATCACTTTCACCTGGTCGATCTCTGGCTCCGTACTTCCTTTCCTCAACATTTTTGCTTCCATTTCTGGGGATAGCCAGGCAACTGATATCCGGTATTATCCCACCGACTCCCACAGCTTCCTGCAGTACACATCCTCACACCTGGTTTCCTGCATAAAGTCAATTCCATTCCCCCAGTTCCTCCGTCTCCACTGCATTGCTTCTGATGATACTAAATTCAATAAGGAATCCTTTCACATGTCCACCTTGTTCGTCAATCAAGGGATTCCCCATCACTGTTGTCAACAGGGTCCTCAAACGAGTCTGACCCATCTCCTGCACTTCTAGCCTACCCCTCCCCTTCCCTCTTGCAACAGAGTTTCCATTGGCCTTACCTACTATCCCAGCAGCATTCACATGCAGAGGATCATCAGCCCACATGTCCCCCACCTCCAGCGAGATGTCCCCACCTGCACATATTCACCTCTCCTCCCTTGTCTACTTTCTACAGGGATTATTCCCTCCAGGACTGTGGGTGGCACGGTGGCACAGTGGTTAGCACTGCTGCCTCACAGCGCCTGAGACCCGGGTTCAATTCCCGCCTCAGGCAACTGACTGTGTGGAGTTTGCACGTTCTCCCCGTGTCTGCGTGGGTTTCCTCCGGGTGCTCCGGTTTCCTCCCACAGTCCAAAGATGTGCAGGCCAGGTGAATTGGCCATGCTAAATTGCCCATAGTGTTAGGTAAGGGGTAAATGTAGATGTAGGGGTATGGGTGGGTTACGCTTCGGCGGGGCGGTGTGGACTTGTTGGGCCGAAGGGCCTGTTTCCACACTGTAAGTAATCTAATCTAATCTAAAAGGACACACTGGTCTACTCTTTGTTCACTCCCACCACAGGTCCACTTCACTTTTCCCTGCCGGAGGTGTGACACATTCCCATTTACCTCCCTCCTCATCAGTATCAAAGGGCCCAACTATACCTTCGAGGTGAAGCAGCACCTTACCAACATTTCCCACAATCCGGTCTACTACATGCGCTGCTCACAATGTGGTCTCCTCGACATTGGGGAAATGAAGGGTAGACTGGGTGACCGCTTCACAGAACACCCAAGTTGGACCGCTGCAGATGACTCAGAGCTTTCAGTTGCCTGCCAGTTTAACAGCCCATCCTGTTCCTTGACCAATATCTCTGTGTCAGGCTTGCTGCAGTGCTCCAGGCAAATTCAGCGCAAGCTGAAAGAACTGCACCTCATTTTCCATGTGCGGCCTTTGCAGCCCTTTAGATTCAATATCAAGTTCAATAATTTTCGGGCCTGAACTCCCCAAAGTCCGAGCCCCCTATCCATACACCAGGCCGAGTTGTCACATAGCCTTCCATTACTCACACCCTATTGTTAGCTACTAACAGTCTCCATTTAGAGCTATCCAGTCTCTTCTGCATATAAACCAACATTTTCCGTCTTACTATCAGTTCTGAGGAAGGGGCACTGGACCTGAAACGTTAACTCTGATTTCTTTGCACAGATGATGCCAGACCTGCTGAGCGATTACAGCAACTTCTGTTTTGTTTCAACATTTTCATCGCAAGGTCTCACAATGCAATACGTCATCGATATTTAGAGCCCTGTCAAACATAGGAACTTTGTAATTTCTCACTTAAAATCAATAACAAATTACTCGAGATTCAACTAAGATAACAGCTTTGCTGCTATCATTCAGATCAGACACTTTGTCACAGTTCAGAAAGAAGAAAGAAATCAAAAGGGCTGAAGCGAAACTCAGTAAATCTGGCAACATCTGAACAGAGATGCAAAAAATTAACCTTTGATTCTAATAGGACTTTTCAGAACAGTGTCACATCATATTACATATGTTAATTCTGCTGCTCTCTGCAGACACATCCTCACCTTTTTTGTTTATCCAGCATTTTCTGTTTGCATTTCATGTTTCCATTTTCACTATATTGCATGTTTCTTGACAGGTCTACATGTTGACCTTGGTAATATTTGGACAATGTGGTACTTTCATGTTTCTATTACTGTTGGTGTGTCTGTGATTCCCGAATTACAGCCGAAATCTGTTTATTCTTTAAGATCGAAAGTTAAAAAGAACATCTGAACATCTTGTAAATCTCAGGAAATCTATTTTGTTTGAAAATACATTTTAGAGGCAGCTGAAATTCATGAAATAATAGCGATAGATTTTTGATGATGGAACACTGTCTCCTTCATTGAACAAGCTTGTCTCCCCAATCTCCAAAAGCTTTCAATGCATAACATAGAATTATTACAGCAAAGGTGGTGAAAACTCAGCCCATTGTCTCTTCCAGTTTGGAATGAGCGATATTTCTACTGTCATTCTCTTGTATTGTCACCATACCCCTGTACATTTTGATATTAGCATCTGCCTTTAATTGTAAGCATCCTGCCAAATATGAACAACATGATCAAGCTCAAACAAAAACAGACGTTGGAGGGAAAGCTCAGCAGGTCTGGCTGTATCTGTGAAGAGACATCAAAGTTACTGCTTCAGATGCGGTGACACTACTCAATCTGTATTCCCAATGATTAAATGGTGTGTATATTTTATGATGATGACTGGGGAATATCATTGTACTCCCCATGCAGTCTCTACAGCTACTATCCCCATTCCGCCCGATCAACTAGGTAAGTCTGAATATTAATTCATAAGTCTTAATGAATAAGATCACTTTTGGTTTTGGGCTGGGGGAAAAAAAGTGAAAAATTATTGCTTTACAGCAAATAAAACTGCATTAAGATGTTTGTCAATTTGTATAAATTAATTACTGAAGCATATTCTATCTGGAAGGTCCAACGTTTCTTTATTAGAGCAGTGAGAGGACCATTCAGAGAAGTCCACACTTCCTGTCTACGTTCAGGGCAATTGTGCCCAGTGACAGTCTGTTGGCTTGGGTTTGTTCCCGTGAAGGAGAGATCAGCACAGTAACAACATCCTGACGGTGTTTCTTTATTTTGTGGAGGGGCAGAGATTCCGGGTAAGATGGTGACAGCATTGCAAACGTACAATAAGGCAGAGTATTCTAGCCTGCGATCAGAAAACTTCCATCATTCTCCCTCACAACTGACTTCACTCGAGGAATTGGCGATGGGAGATGTGACCAATAGCGAGCAATGTCAGCATCAAGTCCAGTCCAGTCCAGATATATTGTGAACTGAATGTGCTGTATTGAAAGCTAGAGCGGTTTGCTCAGTGACCGCGATTGATGTTAGTCTCCATGCATTGTAACTGTGCCCTATTGGTGAGGGGCTTCACTCAGTGCGTTATCCCAGTGTAGGAGCAGATGCATCAGCTCCAACAGTAACAGAGATCAGCAGCTGTACAGACGTGGAGAGGACAGATCTGAATCTGCGAATAATGGACTGGATAATTACACCAATGGAGAGGAGGCTTTCCTTGGGTCTTTTCAACATTTTCCTTTGTTGGAAATGTCTACCTTATCAAATATTCGTGGTCATGATTGTGCGGGTTGGAGAGTGTGTTACTAACCTATGGTGGAGGAGCGACACTCCGAAATCTAGTGTGCTTCCAATTAAACCTGTTGGACTATAACATGGCGTTGTGTGATTTTTAACTTTGTACACCCCGGTCCAACACCGGCATCTCCAAATCATAACGTATTCTCGCTATTGTTGGTGTTCTCTACCTCTGTCCATTCATTAATCCCATAAACAATTTTGAACTTCATTGCAATTTCTATTATCTATATTTGCCAATGAAAGAAACTTTTATCTTCAATTTCAATTGCAGTTTCCATTCATCTGAATTACAGACCACACCCTTATATCTGAGAACAAAACTGTGCACAACCTCGAGATCTCTTTTTGCCCTGAACTGATTTATGTATCTTGTTCTCTCTGTCACGAACCCTGTCCACTACCAGCTCATAATATCCCCAGTCTCCATCTCTGCGTCAGTGCTGTGGCTGAACAAACCATTGTCTGCTCGTTGGTAAAATTCAGACTTTATGTATCAAGCTCTCTTCTGGCCACTTTTCCAGTTACAAGTATTTTAATCACAAAATTGTTCTTGTCTCGGACGTTCCTTCATGATTAGGACAATGTATCAGAGTAGGAATGTCGCTGGACATAATTCAGGAGCAAAGCTTATTAAACGAAAGACATTGTTTCAAGCGATTTGTTTCAAGTCCTACCACAGCTGATGGCAGAACTTAAATAAAAAATGATAAGAATTGGAATAAAAGTGAATTTCACGAAAAACAACCATAAAACCACATTTTGTCTGAACATTTTCCTGTTTCACTGATGACCTTCGGTAAAGAAATCTAATGGCACTACCCGTTCTGGGTTAAGTGTGACTTCAGACCCATATCAATGTGCTTGATTTTATATTGGCTTGTGGAATGGCCTCACAATCAGGACAATCAGTGATGATTAACAAATGCTGCCCTTGGCAGAGATGCCGACTTCCCATGGAATAACCAATGTGAAGGTTAAACAAATTTGAAAGATGCTGGAGATCTGAAATTGCATAAATAATGCAAGAAAAAGATCAGAAAGTGCTGGGAAGCTTTTCTGAACTGAAAGCAGCTGGAAAATAGTGTGAACAATGCTGGTGACAGGGAAGTCAGCTTTGAAGGGCAGGAGGAGTGAGTTGAATCGATAGAGAAAGAGATAGAAGACAAAGAGCAAACAAAGGGAATGATGATCAGCTGGGGTGGAAATAAAATGTGAGAATCACCTCATTTATTTTTAACGTTTCAAATCTTCCTGAATATCACGCCCATGCTGCTACACGTATCCCCTGCTTATAAAAAAATAGCTTTTTGCCATTTCCCTTTCCGAAAAACCTCCATTACGTCCTGTTTTCACTAATCAAAAGAAATCCGAAGAGGATTTTCACTTTTAACAAGAAAAGTACATTTTCCCCACATAAATTAATGATACCACATTTTATGCCATATCAGCTTATGAAAGGCTTTGTAGGAACACTCTACTTTCAGATACCGAGGGAAATCTCTATCTATCTAAGATCATGTTTAAAGCGATTTGATCCCACCGGTCTGTGTTCCCTGAGTGTCGGCATGTTCTTATATTTATTAATGGGATATAGGTATCGCTGGCTGGGCCAGTATTAGTTCACTTTTTTGATTGCCCTTGAGAAGACCTTGAGCCTCACAGGCCACTGAGACAGAGTGAGGCGGACAAGGTGACAGCAACACAGGAGCAGTGCGATTCAAGATCGAATTTAGCAAGATTAATATTATTTGAAAAGTTAGAGATGTCAATGCGTCAGTCTAATTAGGGTGGGGAAGAAGGTGTTCCTGAGCATACTGGTCCATGTTTTCAAGTCTCTGTATCGCCTCCCTTTTGGAAGAGGTTGTAGGAGATCATTACCAGTTTGGGAGAGATATTTGATGTTTCCAGACTTTCGCTGACACTGAGAAGCATAAATGGATGGAAGGTTGTCCTCCATGATAGTCTGGGCTGTGCACAAAACCATCTGTAGTTTCTTATGGTCCTGGGAAGAGCAGTTACCGTCACACTATTATGCACGTGAATAGAATGCTTTCCGTTGCCAGTATGCAGAGCACTGGGAGAAGGCAGTTTCAAAATATTTAGATGTAACAATTGGTTGTTAAATGGATATCTACATTCTGGTTGCTGTTTTGACAACAATTGAAATTTAACCAATAAATTTAAATTATCTTTAAGATACCAAAACATAATTGAATTTATTGTATTGCCAACATCCAACCAAAGAGCCATCACATGCTTCAAAAGAATAGACAAGCCATCACCATCACAACGAGAGAGAAAGAGATGGACACGTAGAAGGAGAGAGAGAACACAGCGAGGCAAACAGCAGGACAGTCAGTAAAACAGAGAAAGGAATCAAAATAAGAAACAAACATTCACAAGAACAGGGAGAAGGGGAGATAGTAAGTTATGGGAAAGAAACAGAAGACAGATAAAAGGATAATACTAGGAAACAGACAGTGTGAGAGAAATAGTGAGATACAAAGCACACAGGGAGTGGGGATGGGGTCACAGTGTGCTGGGGTGGGGAATGGGAGGTTCTGGGGGTGAGGACCAGAGACAGCTGGGAGTGAGCACTGTAGTAACTGGGGGAAGGGAGGTGAGGATTTACTTTGACCTTTACCAAGAAATGCAGACAAAGCATAGTAAACAATGATGTACAGAACAATGGCTATAAAATATGTTTGAGAGCCATGCAGGTTACGATGCACAGGGCGTGTGCGAGGTGAGATTAGCAGGAACAAGATCAGCATTATCTGAGATTAGTGAGTCCACTCATCAGTTTAATATCAGTCAGGAAGAAGCTGTTCCTGAACCAGCTGCTCAGTGTTTTCAAGCTTCTGTACCTTTTAGTCTGAGGGAAGAGGTTGGAGGAGACCATTACTGGGGTCTGATGGGTCATTGCTAATCTTATAACAAAGAACATTCCAGCACAGAAAGAGGCCATTCGGTGGTCCGAGCCTGCGCCGATCCAAATCCTCTATCTAAACCTGTCGCCTATTTTCTAAGGATCTGTATTCCTTTGTTCCCAGTCCATTCATGTATCTTTCCAGAAACATCTTAAAATAAACCACTGGTCACAGTTCTCCATTTTGAGAAACTCCCTCCCTTTACTATTCTCCGCCTCCTGTTGCCCAGCCAGTTCTTTTTCCACCAGCTCGTGCACCATGTGACTTCACTTTCGACACACCCCGACCATGGGGAAACATACCAAACGCCTTCCTGAAGTCCACGTACATGACATCTACAGTGCCTCCTTCATCAATCAACTTTGTCACTTCCTCAAACAATCTATTGATTTGGTAAGACATGACCTTCTCTGCACAAAACCATGTTGCCTATCACTGATAAGACTATTTTCATTCAAATAAGAATAATTCCAATCTCTGGACCCTGTTTTTGTGGAGTTTTTTACAATCTCCCCGTGTCTGCATTGTGAGAATTAACTCGTTTCTCTCTTCACAGTATGTTTCTATGTTTGTTTCAGGTTTCTGCCATCTGCAGTATATTTACTTGTATTTGATGGAGAATTGCTGCAAATATGACGAGTTTATTGTAAAAGTGGCACTGGTGCTCGGGCTCCCCGAGTACATGGGAATCTTGCCCAGCTACTGATGTGAGTGCATGTCCTACTCCGTCTCTCTCGAGCCCTGAGTCCATTCGTTATTGCATGCAGCCTTTCACCGAGCCATTCCGGGGTTCCCCACACCCTGGCACTGGATGCTCCCTACGCAAGAGCGCACAAAGACACTGGGCACTTTCTGACACGCTAGGGATCCGGGGTAAAGCCCCAGCCATTAAAAGGAACAGAATAGCTAAAATCCAATTGAACAGCAAAGCAGAGTAAACAGGCTGAATGACAGCCATCTGTTGTGACATTTTCAGGACTTTTGGACTAATTTCTGTTTATCCACGTCCATCTACAAATATATACTCCATTTTAATATCTTGTCACACAGGTTTGGTGAAGGTGATAGATATCAGATCCTATGGTCATTGCGACTGATTCGTTGGGCTCCACTTTCATAGTTAATGAGATCACACTAAGTTTTTATTGTCAAGTCTATCCATTTCAAAGTAAAGATCGTGCCGGAGTTATGCTGAAAGGATTTTTGAATGTTGAAGAGACTAGATTATGCCACGTGCCAGTGAAGTTAGGAATAGGAAGGCAGTATAGTTAAAAACATGGCCAAAGAGCTGGTAGGGTATGCAGCACTTGCAATATGTGGATCATTGGGATTCCCGGATCGGTAGGATATACACAAGAAGGACTGGATGCATCTGAACTGGCAGCAATCTCCGATATGTGGGTCATTGGGACTCCTGGGTCAGTATGAAATACACAAGAAGGACGGGATGGAGGTGAACCGGCAGCAATCTCCTGGCAGGAAGGTTTGCTATTGTCACTCAGGAGGGTTTAAACTAGTGTGGTGGTGGGGGGAGGGAGGGTGGAGCCAGAGCAGTACGTCCACAAGCACATGACTGAAGAGTAGTTGGAGACTAATCCCAGTGCAGCTAAGACCAACAACAAACTGGCAGTGTGGAGTGAACACAATGGGACTAGCAGTCGGAAGTATGCTGATTTTAATGTGAGCAGTATGACAGGCAAGACAGATGAGCTTGGAGTTTGGAGTTTGAAAGAGTAGACATAACTATGATATAACTATTACAGAGATTTGGTTGAGAGAGGGATCAGAAAACTGTCAATCGAATGGGTCCAGAGAGAGTTGAAGAATGTGCATTGAGAGGCTGGAGACTGTTGTTTGAAGCATAATAATTATCCAGTAGTTTATTGGAATTGGACAGTGTGTGATGAAATGTACAGATAGAAGGGACAATGGAGGAAACAGAAATTGTCTGTTTGCAATATTTTCTGCTTTACTGACAGTCTTTTCTAATCTCCTATTACCAGAGAATAGACGAGGAGAATTTACATCAGGGAAACTCAAACCAAGTATCAGGTCAGGATCTGATGGATTTGGGCTGAAGTGTATTTATTTCAATGGAAGAATTATTATGGTTAAGACCGATGAACTGACAGCCTGAATCCGTGCATGGGACTATGATGTTGCAGCTTTACAGAGACTTGGTTGAGAGAGGGAAAGGACTGGCCATTTAACATTCCAGGGTTTCATTGTTTTATGAGAGATGGAGAGGAAGGTAAAAGAGGTGGACGAGGTGTTTTAATAATCGGGAGAATGCTACATCTGTACTTGAAGAGGACATACAGGAGGGATCATCCACTGCAGCAATATGGTTAAAGCTCAAAAATAAGATGGCTGCAAGCACTGCGTTACTATAATCCCCCGCAACAGGCCCGGAGGGATTGAGGAACAGATATGTACGTCGGTTAAGGAAAGGTGTATTAAAAACAGAGGGGTCATAGTGAGTGACTTTAAGATCTCCAGTAATGACTCGGAGTCCCTTGGAGCAAGAGGCTTAGACGGGGCAGAATTTATTAACTGCAGCAGTATGTGGATTGTCCAACCAGAGGAAGAACCATACTGGATCTCGTATTGGCTAATGATCCTGGCCAGGTCACTGACCTTTCAGAAACAGTGGTCACAGCTCCTTCAGATTTAAGATAGTTACGAACATGGATAAGTCAGGACCTTGTGTTAAGCTACTGAATTGGCGTAAGGCAAATTCCGTGAGCATCAGGCAGAGCTAGGCCGTGTCAATTGGGAGGAGCTGCTATCAGGGAAATCCACAATTTGTATGTGGGAACTGCTTGTTAAATCCTGACAGCACAATCATCTGGTGATCGTCCGCCCGCCTGCACGAATTTCAATCTATTTTGTTTGAACAGATATTTCAAGGCCACTGCATAACAGGCAACAGGAAGAGATAAAGGATGATTCTGCACTGTGTCCTTCGCAGGACCAGCTTGGCTCTCCAGGCACCTGATGTCTTTATTGTGCTGAAGTCTTCATAGTGGTTCAGAGAGCTTCAGAATTAATAGAGCACTGAACGAAGCCGTTTAGCCAATTGTACAACGATGAGCTCTCCAACATCACAATTTGAAAACAGAGAGAACTGTGTGTGTGTGTGCGTGAGAGAGAGAAAAATTAACAGAGAAAAAGGAAGTGAAGAGAGATAAAAGGAATGGAGGGAAAATGGAGCGACAGAGTGAGTGAGAACAAGGGGTGTCAGATGAGTATGAAGTTAGATCAGAAGACAGCATGAGGACAAACACACAGAAATTTTATTTAGAAATTCCCACAGACTGCAAGCCCTTTGTCTGGTGCCATACCCTGTGAGCACTATGCTGTCATCCCAGCCAGATCATTCATCGCCAATAATTTCACAGAACCGGGTTGCTGACTGCTGAACAACTTCCAAAATAACAATAGATTGGTTCCAGGGAGAAGATGAATTAATTTAAAAATTCTGGGCCAACGAGACAATGTGTGAGACAGGGCGAGAGAGTCTCAGTGAGGTGGATCACTGACTGGGGGGAAATCAGTACTTCAGCTGTGGGTCAAATAATGACCAATAAAGCTTGAATACCTCGTCCGTGGTTTTGTAATTCACATTTCAATTCATATAGCTCCACATCGTAAGTGAATTTTAACAGACTTGTCTCTTTGTATTTTTCATGTTTTGGTATGTGCTGAAACGCTTGTTTTTTGTCCCAGTATTTTGTGTTGAATAAACACATTTTATTGTTGTGGTTCTGTTCGCCAAGCTGGGAATTTATGTTGCAGACGTTTTGTCCCCTGTCTCAGTGATATCCTCAGTGCTTGGGAGCATCCTGTGAAGCGCGTCTGTGATCTTTCCTCCGGCATTTATCGTGGTTTGAATCTGCCGCTTCCGGTTGTCAGTTCCAGTTGTCCATTGCAGTGGTCGGTATATTGGGTCCAGGTCGATGTGCTTATTGTTTGAATCTGTGGATGAGTGCCATTCCTCTAGGAATTCCCTGGCTGTTCTCTGTTTGGCTTGACCTATAATAGTAGTGTTCTCCCAGTCGAATTCATGTTGCTTGTTATCTGCGTATGTGGCCACGAAGGATAGCTGGTCGTGTCGTTTCGTGGCGAGTTGGTGTTCATGGATGCGGATCGTTAGCTGTCTTCCTGTTTGTCCTATGTAGTGTTTTCTGCAGTCTTTCCATGGGGTTTTGTACACTACATTGGTTTTGCTCATGCTGGGTATCGGGTCCTTCGTCCTTGTGAGTTGTCTGAGAGTGGCTGTTGGTTTGTGTGCTGTTATGAGTCCGAGTGGTCGCAGTAGTCTGGCTGTCAGTTCAGAAATGTTTTTTATGTATGGTAGTGTGGCTAGTCCTTTGGGTTGCGGAATGTCCTCGTTCCATTGTCTTTCCCCTAGGCATCTGTTGTTGAAATTGCACTGGATCATCAACGCCACACTCTCAGGAATCCGATTCACTAGAGAGGAAGAAAAGGGCAACCAACTCCCATTCCTAGACGTAATGGCACAGAGAACACCGAACGGAGAATTCACCACAAAGGTTTACAGGAAAGCCAAAAACACAGACCAAATCCTGAACTACGAAAGCAACCACCCCAACACACACAAAATAAGTTGCATCAAGACACTACTCAAAAGGGCCAGAACACACTGCAGTACACCAGAACTGCAAAAAGAGGAAGAGGAACACTTATACAAGGTATTCGCCAAAAACGGATGCCCCCGCAATTTCATCAACAGATGTCTAAGGGAAAGACAATGGAACGACGACATGTCACGACCCAAAGGACGAGCCACACTACCATACATCAAGAGCATTTCCGAACTGACAACCAGACTACTGCGAACACTAGGACACATAACAGCACACAAACCAACAGCCACTCTCAGACAACAACTCACCAGGACGAAGGACCCGATAGCCAGCATGAGCAAAACCAATGTAGTGTACAAAACCCCATGCAAAGACTGCACAAAACACTACATAGGACAAAGAGGAAGACAGCTAATGATCCGCATCCATGAACACCAACTAGCCATGAAACGACACGACCAGCTATCCTGAGTAGCCACACACACAGATGACAAGCAACATGAATTCGACTGGGACAACACTACTATTATAGGACAAACCAAACAGAGAACAGTCAGGGAATTCCTAGAGGCATGGCACTCATCCACAGATTCAATCAATAAGCACAACGACCTGGACCCAATATACCGACCACTGCAATGGACAGCTGGAACTGACAACCGGAAGCGACAGATTCAAACCACTATAAATGTCGAAGGAAACATCACAGAAGCGCTTCACAGGAGGCTCCAAAGCACTGAGAATGTCACCTACAGAGGCGATGAAACGTCTGCAACACAAATTCCCAGCTCGGCGAACAGAAATACAACAATGAGCACCCGAGCTACAAATCTTCTCACAAACTTTAAACACGTTTTATTACTGAGGAAGAAATAACCTGTTCTGATGGGACAGTCTTCGTCTGAACCGTGCTGGGACCAGAGTCCAAGTGAATCCTAACCAAGGATGTCGACAGAGCTTTAAACTGATTAGGAGTGTGTGTGTGCGCGGGGTCGGGGTTTCCTTATAGGGTTTAATAAGAAAAGAGGAGGTAAGAGCACAGAGCTCAAGAGAGGTTTTTAAAATCTTCAGCATAGACGCAAATAGAACAGAGTGTATGGAAAGTGTAAGCAATCAAACTTCAATCACACTGGACAAACAAATGGCAATAGAAGAGGGAACGTTAACACAAGATTGAAGGGTTATATCTGAATGCGAGCAGTATAAGGAATAGGGTATATGAGCTTGTGGCATAGATTGAAATTGGGAGTTATGACGTAATGGGCATCACAGAGAAGTGGCTGCAAGGGGATCAGGATATTCAAGGACACATATCGTATCGAAAAGATAGAGAGAGTGGATTTACATTATTAATAAAAAATGAAATTTAATCAACAAAAGAAAGGAAATAAGGTCAGATGGTTTAGAATCTGCATGGTAGAATTGAGGAACCACAAAGGTAAGACAACCACAGTTGGAGACTTGCACAGGCCTCCAAAGAGTAGTCAGGAGATGGGGCACAAGATACACCAGGAGATGGAAAAGATCTGTAGGAAAGACAACGTTACAGTGATCATGGGGGATTTCAATATGCAAGTGAAATGGGAAACCAGTTTGGTAGTGAATCGCAAGAAAAGGAATTTGAGGAATATCTACGGGATGGCTTTTTGGAGCATCATGTGGTGGAGCCCACTCGGGAACAGATGACACTGGATTTAATGACGCAGGCTAGACAAGGGAGCTTAAGGTGAAGGAAAACTTCAGAAGCAGTGATCAGAACATGGTTGAATTTATTCTGAAATTTGAGAGAGAAGATAGAATCAGAGATAACAGTATTTCAGCTGAATAAAGGCAACTGGAGAGGCATAAGGGAGAAGCTGGGTAGAATTGACCGGGACAGGCGTCTAGCCGGAAAGACAGGGTAACAGCAATGGCTGGAGATTCCATGATAATTTAAAAGACACTGCAGTGATGCGTGCTGAGTAATAGAGGTATGGTACAGGGAGGATGAGGCAACCAGGGCTGACAAGGGAAGTCGGGGATTGCATATAAGCAAAAGAGCAAGCAGAGTGAAGGGCAGTGGGGAACTGGAGAATTGAGGCCAACAGAAGACAAGAAAAAATAAATAAGGAGGGAGAACATTAAGTATGGGGCTAAGCTAACCAGTAATATAAAGGAAACTGTAAGAGATTCTTTAGATATATAAAATGCAAAAGAGACGTAAATGTGAATATGGACCACTGGAAATGATGCTGGAGAGACAGTAGTGGGAAGCAAAGAAATGGCTGAGGAATTTTGCATCAGTCTTGACGGTGGCATACCCAAGGTTTGAAGAGAGTGAGAGGGCAGTCCTAAATACAGTGGCCATCACCAAGAAGAACATGTTAGAAAACGGAATGGCCTGAATGTGGATAACTCACCTGGACCAGATGGATTACACCCCAGCCTTGTAAGGGAGATCGCTGAAGAGTTAGTACAAGCGAAAGTGGTAATCTTTCAGGAATGACTAAAATCAGGAAAGGGCCAAGTGGCTGTATAATTGCTAACATGACACCCGGTTTAATAAGGGAGTTAGGCAGAAGATGGAAAACTGCAGACTGATTTGCAGACTTGGTTGTGGGTAACATCATGGAATTCATCGTGAAGAATGGGATTTTTGAATTCTTGGAGGTCTTTGGTAAAATAGGACAGAGTCAGCATGGTTTCATCAAGGGGAGGTCATGCCTGACAAACCTGCTAGAATACATTGAGGGAGTAATGTGCAGATTTGATGAAGGAGAACCAATAGATGTTATCCATCTGCACCTCAAGAATCCTTTGACAAGGTGTCATGCATGAGGCTATTGAGAATGATATGCGTCCATGGTGTTAGAGGCATGGTGGAAGTTGAAGTTTGGCTGTCTGACAGAAAGCAGAGAGTGTGGATTAAAGTGTCCTTCTCAGGATGGCAGCCAGTGACAAGTGGTGTTCCTCAAGACTCAGTTTTGGGACCACAACTTTTCACTTTGTGCATTCATTATCTATATGATGGAACTGAGGGCATTTGGGTTAAGCTTTCAAACTGTGCAAAAATAGATATAGGGACAGGTAGCATTGAAGAGGTGGTTTGGCTGCAGGAGGGTGCTCTGGCGCATCTCCTCAACTGCCCAAAACTTCAGCCTTGAGCTTCACCCTTCCAACTACAACAAGTTAGAACCTCTCTGGTGCATGCCTTCCATCCCACCAACCTCAGGATACAACGCATCATCCTCCGCCATTTCTGCCACCAACAGTCAGACCCCACCACCAGAGATATACTTCCCTCCCTACCCCTATCATCATACTGCTGAGACCATTCCCTCACAGCTCCCTCATCAGGTCCACGCAACCCCAACAAGCCACCTTCCACTCCCGGCACTTTCCCTTGCCACTACAACAGGTATGAAACCTGTGCCAACACCTCCCTCCTCACCTCCACCCAAGGCCCCAAAGGATCCTTCCACATCAGTCAGATAACATCCTGTGCATGCAAATACCTCTTCTAGTGTGTCCATTGCTCCTGGTCTCCACTACATTGGCGAGAGAAGACGTCAACTTGCAGAACAGTTCAGCGAACACTCTCAGACACACACACCCAACAACCCTCCTGACCTGTGGCTGAATACTTCAACTCCCCCTCCGTCTCCGCCAAGGCTTTGCAGGTTTGTGGCCTCATCCACTGTCAAATTCTAGCCACCTGACGTCTGAAGGAAGAACGCATCATCTTCTGCCTTGGGACCCTTCCAACACACGGTATCAAGGACAATCTTACCAGTTTCCTCATCTCCCCTCCACCTTATCCCAGATCAAACCCTCCAACTCAGAACCGCCCTCTTGAACTGTCCTACCTGTCCATCTTCCTTCCCATCTAGCCACTCCACCTTCCACTCTGAACTATCACTATCACAACCCACCTTCATCTAGCTGTCACCTTCCAAGCGACCTTCCTCCCAGCACCAGCCCCTCCCATTTATCTCTCTGGCACCTTCCGCCCACCCCACATTCCTGATGAAGGCTTTATGCCTGAAACGTCAAATCTCCTGCTCCTCGGATGCTTCCTGCCAGGCTGTACTTTTCTATGACCACACTTTTTGACTCTGATCTCCAGCATCTGCGGTCCTCGCTTTCACCTGCTGAAGGATTTTCACAGGTTCGGAGAGTGAACAAAGAAGTGGCAGAGGTAGTACAATGTGGAAAAGTGTGGGAAAGCATTTTACCAGGATGAATAGAGGCATAGACTATTTTATAAATAGCAAGCAAATTCAGAAATCTGAAGTGCAAAAAGACTAGGGCGTTCTAGTCCAGGAGTCTTGAAAGGTAAACTTGCAGTTTGTCAGTAGTTAGGCAGGCAAATACAATGATGGCATTTATTTCAAGAAGGCTTCAATATAAGACCAGGGATGTACTTCTAAGGCTCTACAAGGCTTTGGTCAGGCTACATTTGGATTATTGTGCGCAGCTTTGGGTCCCATATCTCAGGAAGGATGTACTGGTCCTGGAGCGTTTTCAGAGGAGATTCACACGAATGGTGCCAGGAATGAAAAGCTTAACATATGAAGAATATTTGAGGGCTCTGGGTCTGTATTTGATAGAGTTCAGAAAGATGTTAGGAGGTCTAATTGAAACTTACAGAATACTGAATGCCGTGGGACAGAGTGGATTTTGGGAAGAGATATCCAATGGTAGGAGAGACGAGTACCCAAAGGGACAGAGTAAAGGGAAGATCTTTTCAAACAGAGATAAAGAGAAACATCTCCAGCCAGACAGTGGTGAATCTATGGAATTCACTGCCACAGAGGCCACCGAGGGCTGTCGAGTCCAGATCATTGAGTACATTTAAGAGTGAGACAGATAGGTCTTGACTGTAAAGGGGATCAAGGATTACAGGTAGAAAGCGGGAGAATGGGGTTGAGAAGCTAAACAGCCATCATTGAATGGTGGAGCAGGCTCAAGGGGCCTAATGTCCAAATGTCTGCTCCAATGTCTTCTGGTTGTATGGTTAATATTGGCTCTCCTCATTCCTCATTGGAGCTGTATCCTGAAATTTGATCTTCAAATGATTTACAAAGAGTAACGTTTCACTAGTGATGAGTGGGAAATATCATGTTTCCTCACTCCAGTCTCAGCAGCCATGTCCCCAATATCATAATCACACTGCAATTGAAATCCAATGGAAAATAATCACAGTTGATTGACATCGATAACATGAACAGCATGACCCTCACCTGCCCTCTCTGATTCTCGAATACTCATCTGAATTGTGTGTCACGTCATATTCTCTGTTACCATATCCATGTCAGTTGTCTGTTATCACTCATGTTGTCGGAGGCACATTTTCCTGTCAGATTCTGGACTAGAAAAGTTCTCTCCATATTTTACTGACATTATAATCACTGATCAGTAGTTGCAGATTGTATGTTTCCATTTATAAACGTAGAAACTTGTTTATGTTCTGACAATCCTTTGTCATTATTACCATATCCAAGGCAGATTAAATGATTGCACGCAATCAATCTACCATGTCCAATATTCCGTTCCTCAGTCACTCCCACATATCTCATGCCAAATGTATAAATTTTATACGTTCTTTAGAATTTTAATAAAATCAATGTTAAATTGAAAGGGGTTAACTGGAGCTATTTGTTCAGTGACTGTGATTAATGTCAATCTCCGTGGATCCTAATTATCCCAGTGGAGAGTTTCCATCGTTGAATGATAAGTGGGCTCTTTTCAGTGTGTTATCCCATAGTATGAGAAGGAGCATCACTGACAGCACTAACAGGGATCATCAGCTCGAGAGAGAAGGGGAGTAGAAATCAGAATCTGAGAACATTAGACTGGAACGTTAGAATAATGGTTCAGAATTTGAGGACCTTGGATTGAAATGTTCTAATAGTGGATCAGAATCTAAGATTAGTAAACTGGAATGGTACAACAATGGATCAGAATCTGAGAATATTAGACTGGAATATTACAATAACAGTCAGGAGTTTATCCTTGGGTCTTTACTACCTTTCTCATCCTTGGATATCATTAGCATCACGGATCCAGGATATCCTTTGGATTATTCAAGGTGGTTACTATCCCATCCTCGCTATAGTTGGTGTACCTGGTAAGTCATTATATTTGTCTACTAAACTGGGTTGAACTGAATTTCTGCTCATGATATATAAAATTTGAAAATTGCAAGACAATGTCTTCAGTTACAAACAAAACCTCCTTTCCTTATATTAATCAGTGTCAAACTACTATTTCTAAATTACTCACTGATATGCAAGAAGGAACCAGACTGTTCTCAAACTCCATAACCCATTTTGTCCTTCACAAATTTACATCTCCATCTCCTCCCCACGCACGAATCCTGTCCAATATCGCCGTCATGATACTCCAGTCCCGTCTCAGTCTCATTGCAACTTCTGAATAAACCAGAATTTGTGCCTTTGTTTAACAGTTTCAAGTTCCTTCTAACCATATGTCCATCACTAAAAAAATTGCTCTGAGGATGTTTAACTTGTTCTCTGTACATACGGGACGGCAGTTTATGGTGTTCAAGACTCATACTCTGGAGCCACAGAATAATAGTCTGTTGAAATCTCATGAGGGAAATTAAAAGCAACAATTTTCATTTGCCATTAAAGCCCATCTGCTTGCCCCATGTCCTTAAGCGAAGTCAATGGGTCATTCTTCTCTAGTCAGGTTTCAGTGTGACTTCTGTGAGGAACATGTGGGTGTTCTGCACCTTTAACAGAATTAAAAGCCAGCAATAACTACCTGACAGCACCAAGTCTTCGAAAAATAGATTTAATGTAACATTTGGTCGATTAGTTTATTTTCTCAAGACAAAAACAAATTCAGCCAAACTGTTTAAGTTATAACCCAAAGTGCCCACCTCCAATCAAGTGTGAATTTAGTATATTGATAATCTTAAAAGCCAATGACACAGTCCAATGGTTTGGGGGTACAAGACCGCGGGAAATTGACAGTTGAGAGGAGATCTGCCAAGTTACCAGCATGCAAAGACTGCCTGAAAAATAGTTTTCCTCTCGGTAACTTTATTGATTAGTAACTTGGAAAAGCAGAATCTCAAAGAAGAAAAGAAGAACGGAATATGGAGAAGAACCGACAGCTTCTCGGTTTTGAGATAAGAAGTTTTGTTTTGTAAATCTTAATTAGGAGTCTAATCGAACTAATATAGTGGGGGGGGGGGCGATAAAATATTGCTTCGAGGAAGAAGCTGTAAATATTCATTCATCTATTATTCCCTATTATGCTTTAAGAAATAAAGTTGTTAATTTTTACTTCAAATAGTTATGGACTCGAGAATTATCATGGATTACTGCAGTGGATAAATCATTTCCCTGTTGTTGGTTTTACATTAAGCTGGAGAATGTATCCTGTGTTGTAACACTACAATCCCACAGGAATGTGCTTTTCTCTTTACTGTCCTGTGGAACAGCTGAACCAAACACTCACTTCAAGATCGGCATAACATGCTGCCGTGACTAGGTCTGCATACATCCTGTGAGAGAAGAACAGAAGTAAAGATAGCTCCCTTCCTCTGCCTGTTTCACGTATTCCTATAGCTCATTTCCATTCAGGTGGGTGTCATTCCCTATTTTAGGTGTATTCAATCTCATTGAAATTCTCCCCGAGAGTGATGCACATCTCCATACGCATCTCTGGTGTTGGCTTTATTGATGCTGACGTACAGATGTAAGGAACTTATACATTCCATGTCAGTCGTAGTGCATAGAGAAAGAATGGCTTTTTGTGGCACAGGAAAGAAACGGCGATGTCTAAGTGAGAGAAAAGGATTATTGCGATCATCCCCGAGAGTGTTGTTGAGGCAGTATTTGGGGTACAGTGGATAGACTTTCTCTCAAGTTTCACCAGACTATTCCCTGGGATGATGGCACCATGAGCAGAGAGTGAAGCTCAGAGAGAGAATAAGAAGTGATTGCATTGAACCTGAAGGGGGATGGACAGTCACTCATGATGTTCTAACCAGGCACTGATACGGTGATAAATTCCATGGGTTTTATTAACTCGGGTTAAGTGATTCTCAATAGGTTAAGAGCCTCCGAGGACATTCCCCTCATCCCATCCCGACTCCATATGTTGATTGAGAGAGACAGAGGGTCAGTCTTTGAATTAATTCCCCCCACATTAATACAGTGCATTTAGGGTGTGATCCTGCATTAAACGTCATGTTATCCACAATCCCGACAATAGCCACAATACCTTCATTCTAAAACAGTTAACTATTCCCACCAGCTTCTGACATCCATGGAGGACATGGGTCTGTCTTCTCAGAGATGGAAGATGCCTCTCTGAGATTTCAGACAAAGCATCTGGCTACCTTCCTCACTGGCAGCAAACCATATTAAAGTTTCAAGTGTCCCACAGGTAATGGAGCCATGAAGAACATCGTGGATCCGTCTCAGAGTGCATTCTCTGCTCCATTGATTTGTCAGGTTGGAGCATCAATGACACCCTCCTGTTCCTGTATAAGTGTCTCGAGGGCTGAATGGCCTCCTCCATGTCCCATGGAACAGGTTCATGGGTCGGACTTGGCCCTGCCTGTTCCTGTTTAACAGCTTGATGTGGTAATCAGACCCCTTCTCTTCCTGTGGAACAGGCAGGAGGATTGAATCGGCTATTCCTCTCTTTGTTCAGTAGTTTTTATGGGCTGAATGGCTTCCACATATCTGTTTCTAATGTGCCTGAGATGCTGAATGAGCTCTTCATTTAACTGTGGAAATGTAGAGTGTCTGGCCTTGCTGTTACATGAATGTTACTGACACTTTAACAGCACAAACCTGAATGCTGTCCAGGTCTTACTGCACATGGACACAGACTGTTTCAGGAGCTGAGGTGTGGCACATTGTTCTGAACATTGGGTGGTCTTCAGTGACCATCCCCATTTCTGATCTTATGAAGGTGTTTGTTTTGAGGCAGATACCCTGAGGATCTCCTGCAGAGATGTCCCAGGACTGAAAGGATTGTCGGTCACCGACCATAAACATCTTTCTTTGTGCTCTGAAAGACCCCAAACCAGTGGGGTGGGTATACCTAATTCCCATTAATCTCAAATAAGTAGATGGTCCTGATGTCATCCACAGTAAAATGCTACCTTGTCATCAAGGCCATTCACTCTTTCCTGAGCCCCTGTGTTCACCTCTTGTTCACATCAATAGATGATGGTGTCTGTGTTGGGAGTGTTTTCCTCTCATAGAGGGTAATCAATGCCAGGAATTATATGGGCTAGATAGTGAGGGGAGTTACATCACGGAAAGTATTCAAAGAGGTGGTACATTAATTTTTTGGCCTGTCAGAGTGCTAAAGGGTGTGAAGAATTGGACATTAAAGACCAGTTATTGCTAACAGTAGGTCAGCCATGATGGTATACAATAGGTTGATCATCCGAGTCACCTAATCTTGCTTCTTATGTTCTCATATTCTGTAATTATAAAGTTAATAATTGTAATTTTCCTGAACGTTCTGTTATTGAATGTTGCAGTCACAGAGAGTAAAGTATTTTGTGAGTCATCTCAGGGTGAGGTATGGGGGCTGTATTCACAGTGAATCTGAGTCTCCAACATGACCAACAAATGAAGCATAAGTTGCAGAGTGGAGATACTATGTAAAGAGACCAGAGCTGTCTTTCGAAACCAGCCTAGTTTTCCAAATAACATTTTCCAACCCACACCAAACCGTGTGTGACAGTCTTGAGGATGACATCCTGTGTTCCAGTGGACCAGGTATTTGGAGCAGGTGGCCTCCATCTGCTAATATCAGGAGCCGTGAGGAGCTGAATAGAACATAGGGACATAGGACTGAGCGGCAGGAGTGGGCTATTAGACACTTTGTCACCGCTTCACCACTCACAAATTCCATGGGTGATGTGCATGTGGTCTCAAAAGCATTTTTCTGTCTGTATGCCATTTGTCTGCATTCACTTGTCTGTCAAATGTCACCAAATATAATTTTGAATAAATGCAAGCATCCAGCACCACAAACTTCTGGGGAAGGGAATTTCCACTTGAACAGCCCTTTGAAAATTTCTCATTTGTGTTTCAACCAATGTTGGAAGGTCACTCCGTCCTTTTCCAGTCCCACTCCTCCACTGGTTACACCAATCTTAAATGGAACCATTTTTGTGATCTGACCAATGATGTAGGTCTCAGAGTAAGTCATTTTCTAGAAAAGTGTGAGACACAGAACGTTGGACTCATAACAAATGGTAAAATGATAGAGTGCCCCAAGCGTTATTCTGCCTTTGAAGTTATTCTGCTCACACAAGTTACTGGTAGTGGGGTTTCACTCTGGAACTTTTGAATTTGGCTGAATTCCTTTTGTTTCAGGCAGTGGAGAGATTCCAGTGAATTCTCACCAGAAATCCTTCACAAGTGGTAAAGATAACACAGGGATTTTATGGTCTCACACTTTGCTATCGGATGGAACAACGGAAGAGAGAGAGATCAATAGGCTGCTGCTTCTCAGGCGGGGGACATTTTTCTCCCTCTCTGTGTTGAAACATACGATAATGTCAACTGAACACCAAACTGGACCAGGTGTGCTCTTCTGGAACATTCTCTGGAAAACCCGATTATAGATTATATGCAAGTGCATTTGTTTCAATCGCAAAAAAGTCCCCACTTTATAATTTGAAGACATGCTTACATGTGTCTATGTAATTTGTAAATATTGGTAGGTGTCTTCATAGTATGTGTGTGAATATAAATGCATCTTTTTCTTAAAGTTTATTCTCGAGCTTTAGTCTCCCTGACAAGAGATAATATGCATCCAGTTGATACACTCTTCAGAAAGTCATGGATGGTTCAATACCATTTCTCAGCTAAGATCAAAACTGATAATCCCCGATAACAAAAGGCCGGCCTTCCAGGAATGAGTAAAGGGAAACCTCTTTGAAAATCTTCGAAAAGAATTAAATCCTTTCATTTTAGTTTCGGGGATCAAAACAGCACACAGTGCATCAAATGTGGTCACAGCAATGCCTTCGTACCGATGCAGTTAAACATTCCTGCGATTAAACCTGATATGTTTTGCCAAAAACAGCATCATTCCACTTACCTTCCAAATCACTTGCTGCATCTGCAGACTGACTTCATATGATTCATGTCCCAGGAACATGGAAACCGCCTGAATCACAGAGTTCTACAATCTCTCTGCATTTACATTGTTTACCATTGTTTTATTCTTCATGCAAAATACACAACCTACCTTATGCTATTTCTGCTGAAGGTTTGCTCACTAACCTTCCCTGTCTGTTACACATTGCAGACTCACGACCTTCATTTGATGACACATTAAATGACCATCTTGGTTTACGAGCTAATTGAGCTCCAAGCAATTCCCTCCCCTTCCTCCAGATCTTGGATACAAATTGTTGATCATTGATGACCCTACAGTGATCTCTGAGGCACTCCATCAGTTACAGCTTTGCAGCCTGAAAATAAACATTTGTCTCTACTCTCGGTTTCCTGTTAGCGACTGATCTTTGCTGGACAGGAGAGTGAATGTTCCCTGCTCCTGGGTCGCCGTTCAGGCGGGTTGAATGGCCTCCTGCTGGGCTGTGTAATGTACTCAACGAGCTGAATTACTTCATTCTATATTGCTGTGCAATTCCTTAGAGTGACAGAATGGGCTCCTCCTGTCTCACTGTATCGATCCTGTCTGATTGAATGGGATGGTCCCCTACCATGTAATAGCCTCGAGGGTGGATTGAGGGAACAACACACGGGGTAGGGGTAACAGTGGTCATTTGGCTGCACCATTCAGAATGCTCATGGCTGATCCGAATGTGTCTGTCCATCCGTCTCCTGTCTGTTCCCAATAAACATTGACTCTCCTGTCCAACAAAGATCACTCAAGCGAAGACTTATACACTTAATAGCAAGATCCTTGGGAGTGTAGCTGAACAAAGAAACCTTGGAGTGGAGGTTCATAGCTCTTTGAAAGTGGAGTCACAGGTAGATAGGATAGTGAAGAAGGCGTTTGGTATGCTTTCCTTTATTGGTCAGAGTATTGAGTACAGGAGTTAGGAGGTCATGTTGCTGTTGTACAGGACATTGTTGAGGCCATTGTTGGAATATTGCGTGCAGTTCTGTTCTCGCTCCTATCGGAAAGATGTTGTGAGGCTTGAACGAGTTCAGAAAAGGTTTACGAAGATTTTACCATGGTTAGAGGATTTTAGCGATAGGTAGAGGCTGAACAGGCTGGGGCTGTTTTAAATGGAGCATCGGAGGCTGAGGGGTGACTTTATCGAGGTTTACAAAATTATGAGGGGCATGGATAGTGTAAATAGGCAAAGTCTTTTCCCTTGTATCGGGGAGTCCAGCACTAGAGGGAATAGGTTTAGGATGAGAGGGGAAAGATACAAAAGAGACCTAAGGGGCAACGGTTTTCACCCAGTGGGTGTACTTCTATGGAATGAGCTGCCAGAGGAAGTGGTGGAGGCTGGGACAATTGCAACATTTGAGAGGCATTTGGGATGGGTATACGAATTGGAAGGGTTTGGAGGTGTATGGGCCAGTTGCCGGCAGGGGGGACTAGATTGGGTTGAGATATCTGGTCGGCATGGACGGGTTGGACTGAAAAGTCTGTTTCCATGCTGTACATCTCTATGACTCTATAAACGAGTCTTCACTGCTCCCTGAGGATGAGGACACCACAGGTAGCACAACACTAAAGTGAAAGGTACGTCCTTATTTCTTTGTAGAACCTGTTATTTTAAAACTTTGTTAACTGAACATCAAATCACCACGTCTTTGCAGAATTAAGGACAGAATAATTAAGAATAAACATAAACCATTCCGGACTCCAAACCTGTCCCACATTCCCACTGAACCTTTCCAATCGAATATGTATCAAACATAGTCTCTGCTGCTGTCTCAGGAAGAATATACCTGTTAGCATAGCACCACATGAAAAAAGGAGCAGAATGAGGCCATTCGGCCCATCTAGTCTGATCTGTCATTCAATAATTTCTTTTCTGTTCCTCAACCTCATTCTCCTGCCTTCCCCCCAAGAATCCTTGATCCCGTTATAAAACAAAAACTTATCAATTTGTATCTGTGTCTACGTGTGCGTATGTTTGTCCATCTGCTTGTCATCTGGGTATTTGTGCATCTATGTTTGTCTTTCTGTGTATCAGCCTGTTTGTTTCTATCTATGTTTGTGTCTATTTGTGTGTGACTCTATATGTCTGCGTGTATTTCTACGTGTGTGTATGTCTATTCCCTTGTATGTATTGTGTTTCTTCGTATAATGGGGTGATACCAATAATTCAGTGTGCAGTGAGGTAACTCTATTTGGGGGTGGGGTGTGTGGGAGTTAAAGTACTGTCGTTTGAAATGCCAATGTGTTTACAGTGAGAATTGTCTTTCACTGAACACTGCTCCTTAATCGGTCAGTGGGACATGGATGTTTCAGAAATTTCACGCGAGGCATCCCACTCCCATTCATCTTGTACTAGGTTCCTCCCACATGGCGGGTGTGGGGGAGGGGTGAGGGAATGGATATTGGGCATTCCACCACCCGGCTTGGCCATTTCTGTCCTATTCCAGACTTTTTCTCTTGGAATAGAAGAAAGGGATGGATGGAGTGAGGGCAGGAGTGGATGGCCTTGCAGTTAGTGCTGGTGGAGGTGTATCTGGGAGGAATTGTGAGTCATCCGGAATGAGGCAGTCGACAGTTTTGAATCCATATAGTATTATTAATGTGTGGGCGTATTGCGTAGGTGACAGAAAAAGTGTGGGAAGGAAGTTGCTGAATTCAATAGTGAGTGCGGTAGTGCCTGAGCCTTATTTGGAGATAGCGCATGAGGATTTTCTGGGGGTAGGTGCTATAACAGATATACAGAGAGGGTGACGGAGCAGAGAGAATTCGGTGACCATTATCCGGAGACAGCCGGGAGGATATTGATGCTTGTCCTGTATTGATGGAGATATCTTCAGATCATCTCAGCGTCGAGGTGAGCCTCCCCAATGTCCTTTCCAAGTCTATCACTAATAATGACACAGACCTGTCCCTCCCATTCTACAGAATCAGTTTATGGAGAACTTACAAAGAGCAAGGCGCAGCAAATATTGGTGTGTTATATATCGGTTGGAGAAAATCTGAGCATCATATGCTCTGGGAATTAGATATGCAAGTATCAAGGATACCGCAGTTTTGTAGGATGTTCTCAAATTGCATCTAAACTGTATTAACTAAGTGACTGCTTATGCTGTGCAAAATAAATTCGGTACGTGTATGTGAGGTGGGTTGAAGAGTATGTTGTGAAGCAAACTATAGAGCAGTTTATTTTGGGTTTGTTGTGTGATCAGAAGGAAGAGTTAATAACCTTGATCTGAATCAGCTTTGAAGGAATAGAGACGTTAATAAGGTGCATTTTACACGGTGTCTGCATGAATATAGAATGCTTGAACGTTCTGGTTAAAAATCATGGTAGCCTGGAGGCTAAAGGGTCAAGTTCCCTCCACTAAATTGGGGAAGTACAATATAACATACAGTGGGAGGCAAGCAATGTTTGTGGGAGTCATAGAGTCAGGCAACACAGAGACAGGCCCTTCGGCCCAAACACGTCCATTCCGACTAAACTGTCCATCCACGCTAACCCCATTTCCCTGCTGTTGTCATGTATCTTTCTAATCCTTTCCTGTCCATGTATTTGTACAAATGCCTTTTAAATGTTGCGAATGTGCCCGCCTCAAACTCTTCCGCGGGCACATAATTCCATATGCGTATCACCCCTGTGTGAAAAGCAGTTGGTCCTCAGGTTCCCTTTTATTGTTTCCCGTCTGACCTTAAACTGATGCCCTCTTGTCCGTGATTGCCTAACCCTGGAAAAAGGAACTGAGTGCATTCACTCTGTCCGTCATTCCCATGACCTTATAAACTTCTCTCAGATTCCACCTCAGCCTCATACATCTTAAGTAAAAAGACCTAACTTGTCCAACCTCTCCCAATAACTCAGACCATTGAGATCTTTGCAACATTCTTGTAAATTTCTTCTGCACTCTTTCCAGTTTAATACCATCCTTCCCAAAGCAAAGTGAACACAGCTGAACATAACGCTCCCAGTATGGCCTCACCAACATCCTGTAATAGATATACACTGATGAAGGCCAGTGTGCTAAAAGCTTTCTTCACTGCCCTGTCTACCTCTGAATCAAATTTCAGAGAACCATGCACATGAATTCCAAGGTCCCTCTGTTCCACTACACTCCTTAGGACCCAACCATTCAACATGAAATTCCAACCTTGATTTGACTTTCTAAAATACAAGAACTTACACTGATCTATATTAAAATCCATTTGCCATTTCTCAGCCACTTCTCCAGCTGATCAAGGTACTGCTGCATTTTCTGAAATTTCTGATAACCTTCCTCAGTCTCCAGGATGCTGCCTATTTTAGTGTTGTCTTCAAACTTACAAATCTGCCTGTTCATTCTCATCTAAACCATAGATATATGTAATATGTAGTGGACGAAGCAGTAACCCGTGAGGCTTTCCATTAATGACAGGCCTCCAGGCTGACAAGCATCCTTCCACTATTACCCTCTGCTTCCCACCAACAAGGCAATTTTGTATCTAATTTGGCAGCTCCTCCCCAATTTCATGCGATCTAACCTTCCAGAGCAGTGTACCATTTGGAACCTTATTGAAGGCCTAACTGGAATCCATTAAGACTGCATACACCATCCTGCCCTCCTCAACTTTGCTAGTCACTTAATCAAAGAATTCGAACAAATTTGTGAGCCATGATCTCCCATGCACAAAGCCGTGCTGAGTTTGATGTTGGGCTTTTCCCCAAAAGGTTGATTTTCCTGTTCCTCGGATGCTGCTTGGCCTGCTGTGCTTTTCTAGTACCACTCTAATCTTGCTCCTAATCACACCCTGTATTTCCAATTGCATTTATATCTTATCTCTCAGAACCTGTTCAAGTAAATTACCTACAACAGATTTTACGTTTACTGGTCTATAGCTCCCGCGTTTTTCTTTGTAGCCCTACTTGAGTAAGTACACAGCATTCGCTGTCCTTCAGTCCTTCGTGACTTCGCCCGTTGGCCAGCGATGATACAAAAATATCAGCTAGGGTTTCGGTAATTCCTTCTATGTCCTCCTGCAGTGTTCCTGAATATATCTGGTCAGGACGAGGAAATTTATAGAAATATTGCAAAGTCTTTTTATTTCAGGTGCAAATACCAAAGAAAGGAAAAGTGACACAATGATGTTGAACATAACAAATTCGAAAATGTATTAACCATAGGAAATGGCTTCAGAAGAATTTCAGTCATTGTGGAAACCTGAGAATTCTCTGAAATTCACGATTCAGAAACAAGGGCCATGAAACTGATAAGGAAATCAAAAATAGAACATGAATGCTAACAAACAGGAACAAAAACACTGCATAAATCTAAAATCTGTATTTCAAAGGAAACAAAGTGAAAGCAAGGTCAAATATGGAAATTGGTAATTGGGAGAGGAGAGTTTATTGTGAAGAACAGGGAAATGGGCAAGAAAATAATCAGCTGCTTTGTATCTGTCTTCAAGGAGGAAGATCCATAAAATCAGCCAGTAATACCAAGTGATCATGTAGCGCTTGAGCAACTGAAGGCAAAAAGTCAATTTATATCAGTGACAAGGTAGTATTTGAAAGTGTAACTGGATTGAGCATTGCTCAGCCTGATAAACCTTATGTACTTCATATTAAAATGACAGACATAACTCATCAACAGAAGTATTAATTGCACTGTCGATGACTGTGTATTATTTTCCTGTGCATTCTGCAGAGGCCGCAAGTCATTCCGGATAAATGGAAATTATTAAACGTGGTCCAAGCACGATAGATTAATAGAAGGGATGCAAGCATCTATAAAGGGAAGAAGACATAGTTTGGAGAATTGTCGAACAATTAACTTCACATCTGCAGGGAAACTGTTGTAATCTATTATGCAGCATGTGACATTGGATATTTAGAAATTAATAGGATCAATGGAGAGAATCCACATGTATTTCTGGCAGATGTCTAACTCGATATGCTGTTAGTTGTTAGACCCCATCTGCCACCCCCTGAGAAAAGGAACAGAAAGTGACTTCGCCACAGGAAATGACATCAACAACCCAAAGAAACCCTTAAAAAGAAAGCAGGAAGGTGTAGCATCGCTTCGCTAGAGGTCCACTGAAGATATTACCTAGTAAGGTAAGGAAACGTCGGGAAATGAACCTGCCAGCTCAGCGAGCAAACCTGCATCCATTATGGACAGTATTGGTGACCCAATCTGAGAAAGAATATACTGAGCACAATAAAATTGCAATGGACGTTGTCCAGATTAATCTCACAGATGGCGAGATTGTCGGATGAGGAAACTCGGCCTATGTTCTCCAGTGTTTCAAAGAATGAGAAGTGGGTCACAGTGAGATTTACAAAATTCACAAAACATATAACAAATGGGAAATTAACAGGACGCTTCCCTGACTCCCCAATCCAAATTCAAGGCAAATAATGGCAAGATAAGGGATTGGCCACTTAAGACTGTAACTTTGAGGAAATTCATCACTCGGTGAGAACTGCCTAAAACAGGGTCATAGAAACCTGCTGGCAGGGTAAGATTAAGGAAAATCTCCAGATATTCTGCAAGTGTGTCAAGCGGAAATGAATAACAAGGGAACAGGTACGAGTCATTAATGACTTGCCAAGTTGCATCCAAATCATCTTAGTGTTAGGAGACAGACGGTAGTGGTTGAAGGCTGTTTGTGTGATTCGAGACCGATGTCCAATGGTGTATCACAGGGATCAGTGCAGTGATTCGTAGATGCTGGTGTTGGACTGGGTGAACAAATCTAAAAATCACATAACACCAAACAATAGTCCAGCAGGTTTATTCAGAGGCACGAGCTTTCAAAGAACACAACCACCTAATGAAGAAGCAGCACTTCGATGTTAGTGCCTCCAAATAAACCAGTTTTACTGTAACCTGGTGTTGTGTGATCGTTAACCTTATTATTTGTGGTATTCCTAAATAATGCAGCTGTGAATATAGGCGGGGGTGCTGGGAGTGTGACAACTAAGTTTGTATTTGATTCAAAGATTGGCCGGGTGGTTGGCAGTGAGGAGGAAGGTCTTATGTTGCAAGAAGATACAGATGGAAGGTCAGATGGGCAGAGCAATGGCAGATGTAATGTAACCTTGATAAATATGATGTGATACACTTTGGATGAAGGGACTCGACAGGGAGTACTCAATGAATGACAGCCCGCGAGGAAGCGCAGAGGGTTTTTCTCCACACTTTCCTGAATGTGACTAAATACGTTAATGCACAATTTTGAGAAAGCATAAGGGACCATAAACATAATCTTTATTCATCAAGGCATAGATTATAAGAGCTATGCGGGACTTTGGTTTGGCCAAGATGGAGTACTGTGTGTAGTTCTGGGAACCACATTACGGGAAGGATCTGATTGTAGTGGAAGGGGCTCAGAGGAGATTCACCAGGATGTTCCCAGGGATGGAACATATCAGCTATGGAGAGAGGATGGATAACCTCAGGTGGTTTAGTTTGGAGCAGAGAAGGCTGAGGGGGCCGTGATTCAGAAGGATAGGATTCTATGGGACATGGACAGGGTGGATAGACTGCAGCTGTTCCTTTTAGTCAAAAGGCCAAGAACAATGCAGCACATTTTAAAGTGAAGGGAATTGAGGTTTGTTTCTCATCCATAGTGTGTTGGGGTCAGGAATGCCCTTCCTGAGAGAGAAGTTGTCATGGTAACTTCACAACCATTAGAAAATACACCGCTGTGCACTTGAAATGCCATAAGATTCACGGACACGGGACTTGTGTCCGAAAATGGGACTAATGTAGACCGTGCTGTATTGTTGATGGTACAACGTCTGTGCTTCTGTGTTTGTATGGCTGTGGAATGTCAAACATTGAGTATTTTAAGATACGAATTGATGGGTTTCTGAAGAGTATATTAACAAGGGTTTTAAGATTGAACTTGTAATATCTTCTGAAAATATGTCAATGGCAAAATTAAGTGGAAAAATGTGCAGCTTTCTGACAGTCTGATACCAGAGAATTGAGGACCGGGAAAAGGCAGAACTATGGAGCAAATACTTTAGTTATGTCTTCACAGAAGAAAACAAAACAAAAAAGAAAACTTCCCAACAATCCTAGTGAACATTAGTCTGTTGAGAAAAAAATAATAGAATGAAATTAGCAACCAAACAGTCTTAGAGGAAGTATTGGAACTGAAAGTAATGAGCACAGATAAAGTCAACCGAGATTGATCAAATGGGAATCATATTTGAGAAAGTGACGTTGAGCATAATTATGGAGAAGCAATCAATGAAATATGATTGCATTTTCAGAAAGATTTTTGATAAATCCCCAAGCCTATTATGCAAATTCAAATCCTCTGGGACTGGGACTAATATGGTTTTAGAATGGGAGAGCGGGCAGGAAGCAGTGAGTAGGAATAAAACAATGGGTTTATTTGAAAGGAAGGCTTGGAGGATATAGCAAGAATCGGGGTTTGGGCTCCAGCTATTCCCAATGCACAACATATATTTTGTTGAGTGGATCAAATTTAATATTTCCAAGTTTGTTGATGGCACTAAACAATATCGGATTGTGAGTGGGTGAGCAGGATGTCAAAAAAACTGCAAGGTGATTGCAACAAGTGGAGTGTCTGGGTAAATACATGGCAGATGGAGAGCAATGGGGGATATGATCTATGGGAGATATATGATATTGTGACCTTTGATGGTAAAAACAGAACGGGAGCCTATCATTTGAAAATGGATTGCTTGAAAAATGTTGATCTATAAAGGAACTTAAGCTGCATTTTTGTTTCCTTCTGTGCAACCCTCCGAGGTCAGTATAGGGCAATGAGTTCTGAATCGAGAAGTCAATACTGAGAATGGCATTGGCACGCTGACCAGTATACACAGACCCAACACGTGGGGAGGTGTAACATTGAAAAGGATCTGGATATCCCTGTGCACTGGTCACAGAAAGCAATTTTGCAGGAGCAGAAAACAGATAGGCAGATAAATAGTGTATTCATCTTTATTTCAGGGGGATTTGAATCCAGGAGTAAGGGTGTTTTACTGCAGCTGAGCAGGGCCTTGGTGAGACCTCATCTCGCACATTGTGCAGTATTGTGTGTAGTTTTGGTCTCCTTACCCAGTAAAGGACAAACCTGACATTGAAGGAGAGCAGTAAATGATAACCAGACTGATTCCTGGGATGACAGGCTTGTGTGGGAGCAGAGTTTGGGGCGGCTGTGCCTGTATTCCATCGGGTTTAGGAAAATGAGTGGAGATCTCATTGAAATATATAAAACTCTGTTAGGGCGAGACAGATTGGAAACAGGGGTGACAATTCCCCTGGCTGGGACTTCAAAACAAGGGGCCACAGTATTATGTACAGACAGGCCACTCTGCATTGAGATGAGATTAAATGTCTGCACTCAAAGACTGGTGAACCTGGGGTACTATCTCCCAGATCAGGCTGTGGAAACCAAGGCACTGAATATAAATATGGATTTCTGGAAACTAAAGGGATAGGGAGACAGCAGGGTATGGTATGAAGATAGAGGATCAGATACCATTACAGGTTGTTCTCCAATAACGTGGTAGCTGTGTTCCTGTGCATCACTGTGTTGCAGAAAATCTTGTAATATTAATGATGTGGTTTATGGGGAAAAGAGGATATGGGCGAACTGCAAAATATCAGTAAAAAACCAAAATAAAAGTTAGTCTAACACACACTAGCACAGTCTAATTAAACCTTTAAATCATATTTTGTAATGAAATAGTGCTAATAATGACAATTCAGTCACTGGCTACATCCCTGCACCTTTCACCAAGCTCTTCACCAGAAAGTGCGCAGGACTGACTGACCACGTGATGCCAACATGGAATTGCAGTTCTCTGGAAGATTCTCCTCCGGTTTCAAATAAAGTTCCTTCTAATTGGAGAGAGCAATTCCCCTTTCCAAGCTCAGGTTCAAAGCTTGCAAAGCGGATTGCATTCCTGTTTTAGCTGAACACTCAGAGGGTGCATTTGGCAGACAGAGGATCCTGAAGCTGGGTTTTCACGTTCAGCTGGTGCCTGGCAAGGAGTCGCGTCACAGTGAGCGGGAGTTAATTTTATGGAAAAAAGGTGCGCAATTCACGATTCGCATTGCAGTCAAATCAGTTTAATAAACATTCGTTATCAGAGAACTGCCTGTATATTGAATCGAGGAGCAAGATTGATGGACTGAAGGTCTACCACAGTTCTTATTTTATATTTCACAATGTTTGAACATATTAATAGATATGAACACTGTGTCGGGAAAACTGCATTGAGGAGATTTTCTCAATGAACTCGAATGGGGAAGGCTCAATGTGTTGAATGACCTACTTTTTTCCCGATGTTTTTGTGCAGCCTGTGGGAAAGCTCTGTAAATGTTGTCACAAGCTCTCAGATGTTAGGAAGGAGGGCTCTGCAGGGTCAACAGAACTGTGATTCCAGTTTCCTTCTCTGATATCGAGGCTGGTGCCGGGTATCCTGTCTGCTTTTATCCTTTAAGACTTTGGAGCAGTGTGATACAATTGAGTGTCTTGCTTGGCCATTTCAGGGACCATTGAAGAGTTTATCACATGTCTATGTGTCTGGAGCCATACAAGAAAAGCAAGGGAGATTTACTTCCTGAAAGTACGTTGGGGAATGAGATCGTAGTTTACAATCAACATTGGATGCAAGGTCACTGTTACAATCAACAGATTCTAGATCTTGATATTTTATTAATTGTTTTTAACTACCACCAGCTGCCAGAGCATTATCCTGTGTTGGATTAGAAATCCAGTGAAATTTCCACATCAGCACCATCGCCACATAGGAACCTATCAGAAACCACAATGAGCGGGTTATTTCTGGACTGCTTGACAGCTCTGTTAAAAAGAACTCCCACCAATTTGATTACCGTGAAGGGACTGAGGGGGTGGTAAATGGTCAGAATGTAATTATTCACCTATTAGGGGACCAGACATAGTTGAGTAATTTTCCACATTGCAGAAAATGTGTTGCTGGAAAAGCACAGTCGTCAGGCAGCATCCAAGGAGCAGGAGAATCGACGTTTCAGGCATGAGCCCTTCTTCTCCTGTTCCTTGGATGCTGCCTGACCTGCTGTGCTTTTCCAACAACACATTTTCAGCTCTGATCTCCAGCATCTGCAGTCCTCACTTTCTCCTCGATAATTTTCCACATTGCCATGGAGTTGTCAGAGTTGGAGCTGGAATGAAACAGCTTCCCCAGGGACACGGCTTGTTGTGCAGCACAAGTCTTCGGTCCTATTGCAGGAATGGTGTCATGGCCCATTGTCTTTGTCGTATCTACTGTGTTCAGCGGTTTCTTCATGTCACGTACAGGGAATCGAATTGGGTGAACATTGCCATCTGTGATTCTGTGGATATCATGGCGAGGATGAGGTGGATCATCCTTTCAACACCTCTGGCTGAGGATGGTGCAGATACTACATCCTTGTCATTTTCACTGATGTACAGGGCTGTTTCATTATTTAGCATGGGGATATTTCTGGAGTCCTCTCCACCAGTAAGTTGTTTAATACTACACTGATATTTATGTCTGGATGTGGCAGGACTGCAGATCTTAGATCTGATCTGTTGGTCTTGGGATCATTTCGTCCTCTCTATCAGATGTCAGTTCTGCTCTTTGGAATGAAACCACTCAAGCGCCGTAGCTTTGATGGTTTGTCATCAGCTTTAGGTACACATGGTTCTGACCTTGGCATGTTCACCCACACTTGTCACTGAACCATCACTCGGTTTGATGGTAATGGTAGACTGATGGAATATTCTGGGGAAAATGATACAGATTATGTTTGAATACAATCCTGCTTCTGTTGCTGCTGTTGTCTACAGCATCACGTGAAATCCCAGTTTGAGCTGCAATATCTGCAATTCAATTCTACTGCCTCTCCCCCAGTTCACATCGAGACCCAGTCACCGATCAGCCGTGTACTCAGTGACCGCTCCTGGTTTTTAATGCAGTAATATTTCAATTTTCATATTCTCATTCTGCTGATGGTTCTCATTGGTTCCATGCTTCCAATTTGTTACATTACTCAAACCCTTTAACATATTCATCTGAATCTTTTCCTTGCTTGTCGTGCCATCTGCATTTGAATTACATGTGTTTCCCTCTGGTTTTCTCCCTGACCATGATTAAGAGCGCTGTGGTGTCAGTGATGTCAGCCTTATGCAGTTTCTGAGTGAATAAATGTGTGCATTTCAGTTCCCTGTGTAGGGCGCTCCGTGTTGGACAGGATGTTTGAGCAGCTTTCAAACACGTCATTGGAACTTGTTCAAAAACAGAAATTGCTGAAGAAATAAAGCAGCTCTGGCGGCATCTTCTGTAGTGAATGTCGAGTTAATGCTTTGAGTCCAGTGGCCCTCTACAAAGCCCGCAGTTTCTTCAGCAATTTTTGTATTTATTTTGTATTTATTTCCAGTATCCATAGTTATTTGTTTCATTGAAAATTTGTGCTGTGCCTATCCGTTTCTGAAGAACCTCAGCAGGTCTGGCAGCATCTGCAGAGACAGAGAAACAGTGTTAGCGTAACAAGTCCAATGTGACTTGTTCTGAACTGAAAAGGGATGGCTTTATAATTCCTTGCCGGAGATGGGGGATGGGCGACTTGGAAAAGAGGGCGTGGCAAAAGATAAACGGGCTATTATCAGTGGTGAACGAGAAGATAATGCAAAATGGGTTTAAATTAAGGTGTGAATGGGGCAAAGTGGTTCTCTCTCGTTGAGTGTAAGATGAAGAAGACACAACCACACAAGGCCATAGGGAGAACATGAGGGAGAATTTGACCATATGGTATTAAATAGATCTAGATCTATACATTTTCATAGTATACATCATCACTGCCTTCACACTATGGAATTCAGGTGCTTGAGCTCTTATTGGCACGAGTAAGAGTTTCGTGCTGCCTTAGTTTTGTAACATAGAGCAAAACTAACAGTATGAAGTTTGAGCTGTTTTCTACACCTTTCATTTTTAATATTCTTTCAGATTTACAGTGCTTATTGTTAAACATTTGATCTTGAAGTTAGTATCAGATGGAGTGTACGAGTTTGAAGGGTGGCATTCTAGAAGTTTATAATATCATGGGAGGCATGGATAGAGTGAACAGCGAAGGTCTTTTCTGTAGGATTGGGGAGTTCAAACACAGATGCATAGCTTTAAAGTGGAAGGAGGGAAACTTGAAAGGGACAAAGGGACAACTTTTTTTACACAGAGTGTGATGTATTATGGAATGAACTGCCAGAGGGACAGTGGGAGATGCAAGTACAGCCACAATATTTCAAAGACATTTGAACCAACATATGAATGGGAAAACTTTAGAGGCATTTGGGCCATGAGCAAGCAGATGGGATTAGTATAATTTAGAAAACCTGGTCAGCATGGACATGTTGGACCAAAGGGTCTGTTTGTGCACGATATGACTGTATGGATGTAGAAACTGAGGAAAATGTACGAAAAGATATGATGTAATAAATTGGTAAGAAATATTAAAACAAACATCATGAGCTTTTCTGTCAACATAAAAAAAAGCTTGAAGATGTGTGTGTGAGCTGAAGCAGTAGTGAAGTGAGGAACGTACATTGAGGCCATTAGGAGGGTGTGACTGGAGAACTGGCCCCAGGGAACAAGCAGATAATTTACACTAGTATTTTAAATCACTCCTCATGAGGGAAGTACTGTAAGCATGCCGATGGTATAAACAAAGTGGTAACAGGAGGGAAGTTATTGAACTGTCTCTAACAAAAGGAATAAGGTATTTACCTAACAGATAAGAATAAGGGTAGGCAGGTGAGCAGTAATTCGTAGTTAATTTTAAAAGAAGTGGTCACACAGTGACTAGCGGCATTGTGTGAAATATTCCATAGAAATTTGGATTCCAGGAGTGTTCTAGTGAAACTGGAGAACCTCCAATGTGGTGCCTGCCTTCAAGAAAGGAATGAGACAGAACGCAGGAACAATTTAGCTTAACTATTATTGCTGGGAATCTGCGAGAGCCTGTTATTAAGGAAGGCATTGCAGGGCAGTTAGAAAAGCTTAATGCAGAGTTGGCATGGTTTTGTGAACGGGAAACTATTTTTGCTCTGTAAAATCATACAAATTCTGTTTTGGAGACCCCTGAGAATGTCAATATTAGAGTCATGCTGGAAAAGCACAGCATGTCAGGCAGCATCCGAGGAGCAGGAAAGTCAATGTTTCGGGCAGGAGCCGTTCATCAGGAATCCCTGAGAAAGTGACAAGCAGATTTGATAAAGGCCAACGGTCAACATGAGGCTTTCCAGAAAGTTTTCACAAGGTATCGCAAAATAAACGTTCCGACACAAGACAGATGCTTGTAGTATGATGAATAATATATTTGCATAATGGTTGCTTAACACATAGAAATCAGAGAGTCAGGATTAATGGATCTTTATGATAAAGACGTATCTACTGGATTACCACAATTATCAGTCTAATGGCATCAGTTATGTACAATCTATACTGATAGCCTGACGGCGGGAGCTGAGTGCAATATACATTGGAGTTTGTGGATGACTTTGAGAACCAAAATGTAGGCTGCTATTTAATGAAGAGGATTCCCAAAACAGGAGTAGTACAAAGAGATTGGAGTGTTCCTGAGTATGAAACGTAACGTCTGCATGCTGATGCAGCAAGTAACTAGTTTGGTCCATGAGGCGGCTTCCTGAGATGGAAGGGTTGAATTATTGAATACATTTAAAATGGTGAGGAGATTATTCATTGTGGTTGAAATGAATGAGGGTGATATTCCTGAAATGTACAAGATACAGAGGGGGCTTGACAAGGGAGATGCTGAGAAGGTGTTTCCCCTGAGTCTCGAACTCGAAGGTGTAGATACTGAATAAGGCACATCGATTTCAATCTGAGGTGAAAAATGATGCATTCTCTCAGAAGGTAGTGAATGTCTGGAATTCCCTAACACAGGGAGTTGTGGAGGGATGCAGGAAATTGGGTAGGAAAGTGGAGTTGAGCCCGGAAATAGATCAGCCATGTTCTCATTGAATGACAATTCAGTCTCAAGGGGCCGAATAGCCGTCTCATGTTCCTACTTCTTAGTTTTTTTATGTCATGCTTTTGGAAAGTAATTGGTTGTTTTCCTGGAAGTCGTGTTGTACTATGTTGCATTCGGGAGAGGAGAAAATTTGCCTGAGTTAACCCTGGATGGGATATGGGAACTGCATTCAAAGCAATTCCAGAGCAGAAATTACAGAGTGGGGAAGCATGGAAAAAGGGATTACGGCTGCGGGCCACTTCCTGACCAAGCCTGTAATTTCCAAGTGCATTTCCAAAACAACACCTAACCATCGGCGTGGCTTCGATCTGCCTGTTTGTAGCAGGTCCGGAGGGCTGAATGGAACGTCAGAACACAGCGCACCCGTCAGAAGCTTTCAGCATGCCTGTGGAGGCACCTGTAACACCTTCTGCTCATTCAATAGACAGAGTTACTCATCAGGACCTGGTCAGCGAGTTCACCAAGTTACAGGAAATGATTGAAAACTTGATTGAAGAAACACTCGCAGGAAGATAGAACCACTCTCAGCAATGCTCCAAAAACATGAACAGCAACTTGAAAGCCTTGGAAACAGAACAGATGAGGTCGAGAGCCAAACTGCAGATGCAGAGACTGTGATCGATTCCTGTAAGGAGCAGATCTTCACCCTTGAAAAATCGGTCCGTACCTTAACTAAACAAGGTGACGACCTCAAGAGAAGGGGCAGGATGAAGAGTGTTCATATCATCCGTCTGCTGGACCGGACATAAGGTGATCAGTCAGTGAGTTTTTTTTTGAGAGAACTGGCTGCAGAGATTCCTTCACTTCGAAGCTGAAGAGGGATGGGTGAAGAGTGAGACAGTTCATCGGGTTACGGTGCGCAGGTCAAGCTCAGACCCACGCCCTCACCCTGTCCTTGTGCGATTACATTGTTGCAGGGACAAACAAAGACTTATGGAAGCTTCCAGAACACAGGGAAGAGACCCGAAGAGGCCTCCAGGATTATGTTCTTCCAGGTCTTTTCAGCGGCAGTGATTCAGAAAAGGAAATCTTTTTATGATATCAAGAGAAGATTAAGGTAACTTGAGATTCAATATTCCTTAATGGACTCAGCGGTTGTCCGTATGCACTAGTGGATCTTTCAATAGATCCACTAACTCTCCAGAAGATGCGAAAACTTTGTGGACACTTTAAAGTAGGCTGGATGCGTTAATGGAAAGCGATAACCTTGTTTCCCTTTTTAAAAAGAAAGTTTGTTGACCGTTTCTGGTATTAAGCAGTGTTAAATTATAGTCGGGGGTGGGTAGAGTACACACTTTTAACTTATTCATTAGTAATACGACTCGTTTTTCTCTTGATTAGTTTGTGTGTCGGGTTCGGCTCAAGCTGGAGAGAGTTATGAAGGTGATCGTGATGACTGAATACCTACCTAAGGGCAGTTCTGTCCCGATGTTTGTGATTAATTGCCCTGGATGCAGTATTGATAATGGGGCAGAAGATAGAGATTTGTGACAAGCAAATGCCCCCAGTCGGCAGGGGGTAAATGCCCCTCCTGAGTGCCATTGGCACTTTGTATTTTTTTTTGTTTTAGAATGTATTTAGTTTTGGAACGTTTTGAGAGCTTGTTAGTTGTAGTAGCATTAGTTTGTATATTTTTTAAGCTCTATGATTCTTTTTTCATTGGTGCTCACTAATTTGTAATTCGAGTTCTTCCTCTCTGGAGTTCAAATATTGTTTCAGTGTGTAATGGCTACTGTCATGCTTAAATGGTGTATCTGGAACATTAAGGGGAGCCATTCGCCAGTTAAGAAAAAGGAGAGGGTGGATATTGTCGTATTGCAGAGATGCACTTTGATAACAAGGAACATTTGACATTACAGCAAGGTGGATTTGATCGGGTTTATTTCTCGTCTTTTAACACTAGGAATAAGAGAGAAACCATACTGGTGAGGAAGAATCTTTCATTTAAATTAGTAGATTGCATTGGACACCCACGGGAGGATCATAATCCTCGAAGATATATGGGGAAGAAAGCAGTAGTTTGAATGTTTATTGCTCCCTGGCTCACTGCCATAAATTCCTGATCGATGCATTTTCCAAATTAAGCAATCTTTCTTCGTAGTACATTATCGTAGGAGGAGATTTCGATTGTCTTGTACACCCACGGCGGACAGCATGCCCCAAAGCTCCCAGTACCATCTTTCCAATCTAAGCAATTAGTGGATTTTTGTGTGGAACTGGGGCTGGTGGATGTTTGGAGGCAGATCCACCTCATAAATAGGGATTTTACTTTCTTATTTAAACCGAAGAAATGCCACACTAGTGTTGATATCTTCCACACCTTGCAGCAGTCTTCGATTCAGTGGTGTTCTGTACAATTGGGAATATTACCATTTGTGACCATGCAGCAGTATACTTATTGGTTAAGATGAAGGGCAATATAGCAGGTTCGAGACACTGGCGAATCCCTTTATTCTTAAGGATAGTAAGTACATTGAGAATTTCTGTAATGAATTCAGATCTTTCTTAGCCATTAATTTAGATTCAACCAGTAACCCATCCATTCTATGGAAAATTGCTAAGGCTTATGCCAAAGGAATAATTATTCCTTAGGATGCAGCAGAAGCAGGAGCAGGAACACTTGCTCCAAGCATGGTTAAAGGCAGCCGAGAGGGCATACTTTGATAGACCCTCAGTGGCTAGGCTGCAGAGGATCACAACGCTTCTGTCTGCAGTGAATTCCACGCTCAAACAGACAGTCAAGAAGGTACTTACTTTTGCAAAGCAAAGGTTGTTTGAGCATGGTGATAAACCGGGCAAGTAGTTAGCCTATCTTGCAATGAAAAAGAGAACCCCAAAGCCATTACCTCAACTAGGGAAGGTACTGGGACCCTTTCCTATGATCCCATAAAGATTAAAGCAGCATTTCGGAGATTTTACTCCGAATTATATCAGACTAAGCATTATGGGGATAGATGGATTTAGATGGAATCTTTCTTCAAGAACTTGGACCTACCAGGGGTAACCCCCAAATAAGCGTCTTGCCTTCATTCACCATTGTGGGTGCTGGAGGGTGTAAAGCAGCTTCCAGGCGGAAAGGCACCCTGTCCTGACGGATGTCCACGTGAGCTTTATGAGGAATTTATAAACCTGTTGTCAGATCCGATGTTTACTATGTTCGTCGCTCACACAGTCACGACTGCATCCCACCATCCTTAGGAGAGTCTCATATCTCTCTTATTCTGAAGAAAAGGAAGACACCGAAAGATTGTTCTTCCTATAGGCCCATCTCACATCTAAATGTTGATTTCAAAATTCTGTCTGAGTCCCTTACATTGAGGATGGAAACTATTTATCCTTCCATTGTCAAAGTATACCATACCGGCTGAGAAAAGGCTGCAGATATTCCAACAATGTTAGGAGGTTACTCAATATGATCCAAGCGTGTCAACAGCAAATTATGCAGGTATGAATGATCTCTTTAGATGCAGAGAAGACGTTTGCTTGGGTTGAGTAGCTGTATCTCTTCTATACGTTAGAATGGTTTGGTCTCGGCAAAGTTTTTATCAAGTGGGTGAGGGTCCTTGAAAATGACCCTCTGTGTGCGATCCTGTAAAATTAATATTTCTAGAGGCAGTCGACAAGGTTGTTTACGCCAGTGTTGTTTACGATGGTGATGGAGCCAATGGTGAAGGCCATCTGCAGGGACCCAAACATATCTGCCACAGATGTGGGATAGAAGTCACGTAAGATTACATTGTCTGCAGATGATGGTCTTAAATTTTTGGTAAATCCCACAGTTTTGGTCCCTCACCTCATGCAATGCATCAGCTCGTTTGGTGCCTTTTCCGGCTATAATATTGATTTTACGAAGTCAGAGGCCATGCCTCTGGGCAAACTCAGGGAAACACCTGATGCCGTGGGAGAATCCTGATTTCCTTTTCAATGGTCCGGGGGTAATGGGGATGCTCCCTATTTGGGTATATTCATTAATCCTATCTTTGGACTTATATTTAAAGTGTGATTTGTCCATTTGTTTGACAAAATTAAACAAGATCTTTGAATACTTCCAATATCCTGGCTGGGTCAGATAGCTCTTATTAACATGAATTCCCTCCCTTGTTTGCTATACCCCGTGTGAATGCTTTCTTTGATGTTTCTCAGGCAGACACTTAGGAGATTAAATGGATGATGTAGCTCTGATTTGTCACCATAAGCGACCTCTTATCAAAAAAAACCCCAAATTATAACAACCCCACAGTTTGTGGGGAGTAGATCTCCAGGATGTTAAAAGCTATCAATTAAGCTCTTCTTTACCCGATGTTAGTGAGGCCTCGGTGTCAATATAGTTAGATATTGAAGCTTCTCAGGCAAAGTGCTCCCTTATTAGTCTGCTATTCATAGACAAAATGAGGACAGTTACGAAGTGTAACCATTTCCCAATAAATATCAACAACTTTAAAGTAGGGATGGCAATGTGTCCGATAGAGGGCAACATAGCCAAACCTCATTTCTTACCCCAAAGCGTGGTGTACCATGTTTCCGAAGGGGAATACTGGATTCCATGCTTAAACTATGGACAACTCGTGCGTGTATCTTTCTTTGATTGTTTATCTGAGGGAGAAACAAGAATGTCCTTTGATCAAATAAGTCTTAACTATAGACTACCGAGTAGAGATCTCTTCTGTTTTCTTTTTATCAGATCAGAGATGTTATTCAGAAAAGAACCACGCTTTTAACAGACCGGTACAGATCCGATACAGAGAAGAGGGTGCTTATTGCTAAGAACACACTCTCTGTCAGTACCCTTTATCATTTGTTGGAGAGTGACCTCTCAGACGAGACATTGTGACTTACTGAGGTCTACAAAGAGAGTTGGGGATTCAGATCTCTTTGGACATAGGGGAGGATATTTGTGTAAATGCAAGAAGGATTTCAATCTGCAAGAAGACTCTTGCCATGTAGTTGAAGATTCTTCATAGAGTCTATCTGGCCCCAGACACTCTCTCAAAATTCAAGATGGAGTATGTCTTAAATACAAAATGACTATGGACACTCTTACTCATTGCTTGTTGAACTTCAACCGGCGCTATAGGAGCGGTGTGCTCGCTGGGATGGAGAGGATCTTGTGGACCGAATTGGAGATGGATCAGGTTTCCCTTTTCCTGGGCCTGCCCAGTCTACCTTACTCAGATGTGCATAAGAAAAAATACTTTAATACCCTCACTCTCTGAGTTCAGAAAAAAAGTTCTGTTGCATTCGGTGTCTGAAAACCCCCTGGGTCTATTGTTTTGTCATAAACTCGTCATGGAGCATAGCCCTTTGGACTTTTGTAAAGGTATGTTGCACCATAAAATAGAGGATTTTTATAAGACATGGCAGCCCTTTTTGAATTACCAAGATACAGGCTGATCTGCCACTCTAATAAGGACTTTTATATAGCTATGACGAACTTGACTAATGAATCTAATGTCCAGAGAGGAGGAATTACGAACAAATGAACGTGTATTAGTTAATGTTCTTGAAGGTTGAGAGCTATAGTTTTTTTACACTGAGTTCTACTATTCGTTTTTTTTTTATTTTTCTTCGGTCCTTGATTTACCTTTTCTTTATGTACATGCACATGGGTGTAATTGTGTTCAATTTGCATTGTTTTTTGAGTTGGGTACTTATTCGTTCATCGAAGCATTAAAAAGATTTTCTCTGAATAAAAATATTTTTGAAAAAATTAAAATATTAACATGGATAAAATAGAGTCCCAAAGGACCACTTTCTCGTTAGTGAGACCACAAATTATGGTTTATCTTAAGGGTCATCACAACTCGGGTGACAGGATGATGTTGAGTGGGTGTGCCCTTCGTGGCAACCTCTGTTTTTGTGGGGAATTGAACATGCGCTGTTGGTCCATAATACCACCAATTTTACTGTCACCTTCAATTTTACTAATCATGCCTTATACAGACTGAAGAATATCATTGAAATAGATAATAAGCAACAATGGGCCCAGCACTGACCCTCGAGGCATTTCATGTGTTACAGGCCTCCAGTCAGACAGCATCGTTCCCTATAACCCTCTGTTTACTACCATCAAGCCAATTGTGCATCCAATTTGTCATCTCCCTCAGGATTCCATGCGAATCTAACCTTCCAGACCCACCTATCAAGAGTAATCTTATCCAAGGCCTTACTGAAAACCATACAGACTATGTCTACTGCGCTACCCTCATCAACATTCCTGGTCGCTTCATCAAAGAACTGAAACAAATTTGTGAGGCATGATCTCCCACTCACAAAGTCATGCAATCGTTCCAGTCTAAAAACAACTATCAACAATAATTATTAAAATAAATAACAACAAACAATAATAAATAATAGTAAGATGACATTTTCAATGGACAATAAATTATCCATGGTTTGTGGCATTCGAACGTGCAGAATAGATTTTGTGGAGAAAGTGAGAACTGCAGGTGCTGGAGTTCAGAGCTGAAAATGTGTTGCTGGAAAAGCGCAGCAGGCCAGGCATCATCCAAGGAGCAGGAGAAGCGACCTTTCGGACATAAGCCCTTCTTCAGGAAGGGCTTCAGGATGATTCCTGAAGAAGGGCTCATGCCAAAAGTCGATTCTCCTGCTCCTTGGATGCTGCCTGACCTGCTGCACTTTTCCAGCAACACAGAATAGATTTTGTACCTGTGTCATTGAACTGCGTTGAAAAAAAGCAAGGGTGGCATGGTGGCTCAGTGGTTAGCACTGCTTCCTCATAGTGCCATGGATCCGCGTTTGATTTCACCCTCGGGTGACTCTCTTTTGGAGTTTGCACATTCTCCCTGAGGTTGCGAGGGTTTTCTCTGGGAGCTTCATTTTCCTAACACAATCCAAAGATGTACAAGTCAGGTGAATTGGCCACCGCCTTATTTGCATTAGTTAGGGATAAATATAGATTAGAGGCATGGGACCTGGTGGGTTGCTATTCAGAGGGTCGTTGTGGCCTTGTTGGGTCAAATGGCCTGTTTCTGTACTGTAGGAAATTGAAAAAAATAAACTATTTCTCATCAAACCCTGTCTTTCCAAACGTGTGCATATCTTATCCCTCAGAATCCTCTCAAGTAACCTACCTACTGCAGATGTTAGGCTTCCCGGTCTATAGTTCCCAGATTTTTTCTTTTCTTCCCTTCTTGAAAAATGGCACAACGTTTGCTACACTTCAATATTCTGGAACCTAACCTGCGGCTAACGATGATGCAAAAATATCACGCAGGTCGCCTTAGTTTCTTCTGGAGCCTCTTGCAGTATTCTTGGATGCATCTGTTTAGGAGAAGGAGATTTATCCACCTTCATACATTCTAATGCATCCAACAAGTCCTTTCCTGTGATATTGACTCACCCCAAGATATCACCACGACCTTTGTTAACCTCCCAAGTCTTCTTGTATTTCTCCATAGGAAAGACAGAGGAGAAATATCCATTGAGAATCTCACACATCTCCTATGGTTCTAGACATGCATGTCCAGTTTGGAACTTGAGGGGTCATATTCTCATGTAGTTATTCATTTAACTTTAATATACTTAAAGTACCTCTTTGGATTCACCCTAATCTTCTCAGACAATGCTATCGTGTGCACCCTTTTCGCCCTTCTGATTTCCCTCTTCGGTAAACTCCTGTATTCCCTGTACACCGCCAGGGATTCCCTTGATCGCAGCTGCATGGACCTCAGCCACACCTCCTTTTTGCCTGTCAAAACCTCAATATCTCCTGCCATCCAGGATTCCCTCTTCCTGCCAACCTTGCCTTTTACCCTCACAGGAACATATAGACCTTGAACTCCAGTCATTTCACTTTTAAAGGCCTCCCACTAGCCGGAGGTCCCTTCACCTCTAAACAAATTCCTCCAACCAACCCCTACAAGCTCCTATCTAATTCCATCAACATTCACTTTCCCCCCATTTAGAAATTGATCTCACAGGCCAGTTTTGTCCTTCTCCATAAGTATTTTAAATCTAGGGTCACTGGTCCCAGCGTGCTCCCCCATTGTCACCTCAGTCACCTGTCCTGCCCTATTTCTTAGAGTAGGTCAAGTTTTACCCCTTTCCGAATTGCTCCCTGTACATACTGCTTGAGGAAACATTTCTGAATACAGTTAATAGATACACCCCATCTCAATCCTTAATTCTATGTAATTCTCAGTCAATGTTAGGAAAATTAAAATCTACGACTATGGCAATCCTATTGGCCCTGCAAGTCTCCCCAATCTCTCTACATATTTTAATTATTCTAAGTCCCGTTTACTATTAGGGGTCCTATAGTACAACCCAAATAATATCATAATTCCATTTTTATTTCTTAGCTTCCCCCACAAATCCTCAATGGATTATCCATTATTTATTTTATCTCTGATTACTGCTGTGGTACTCACGTTAATCAAAACTGAAACCCCCCACAGCTCCTTCAACCAACTCTGTCTCGCATAAAGCACCTGTACCTTGGTGCATTAAGCTGCCAGTCCTGTCCCTCCCTTAGCCATGTTTCTGTAATGGCTATAATATCGCAGTCCCACGTACCTCTTCACGCACTGAGTTCATCGGCCTTACCTGTCAGCCATCTTACATTGAGATAGATGTAATTTAATCCAACAGGCATTCCTTGCTCCCTGTCGTGTTCCTGCCGAACCTGTCTCTGCACTTTATTGTTTGTGAGTACGGTATCTCCTTCCAGCCTCGCACTTGTATCCCTGCTGTTGAGGATCCCACGCCGCCCCCCCACGCCAGCCAATCTAGTTGAAACCCTCCCTTGTTGCACTAGCATTCCTGCCTGCCAGGATATTAGTCCCCTTCCAATTCAGGTACAACCCGTCCTTCCTGAACACGTCACCTCTGCCACACAAAACATCCGAGTGATCTAAAACCCTGAATCCCTACCTCCTGTACCAATTATTTAGCAACGCATTCCTCTGCCACGTCCGCCTGTTCTTACCCTCACTAGCACGGAACACTGGAAGTAATTGATATGTGGAACTTGTTCAAGGAGCAACTATTGAGTGTCCTTGATAAGTACGTACCTACCAGGCAGGGAGGAAAGGGTCGTGTGAGGGAGCCGTGGTTTAATAAGGAGTTGGAATCCCTTGTTAAATGGAAGAGGGCGACCTTTGTAAAGATGAGGCGTGAAGGTTCAATAGGGGCGATTGAGAGTTATAAGGTAGCCCGGAAGGAGAGAGCTAAGAGCAGCAAGGAGGGGACATTAAAGGTCCTTAGTTGGTAGGATTAGGGAAAACCCCAAGGCTTTCTATAGGTATGTTAGGAATAAAAGAATGACTAGGGAAGGAATAGGTCCAATCAAGGATAGTAATGGGAAGTTGCGTGTGGAGGCTGAAGAGATTGGGGAGGCACTGAATGAATACTTTTCGTCAGTATTCACTCAGGAACAGGACATTGTTTTCGATATGAATACTGAGGCACGAATAAGTAGAATGGATGGCTTTGAGATATGTAGAGAAGAGGTGTTGGAAATATTGGCAAGGGTGAAAATAGATAAGTCCCCTCGGCCTGATGGCATTTATCCTGGGATTCTCTGGGAAGCAAGGGAGGAGATTGCAGAGCCATTGGCCTTGATTTTTGTGTCCTCTTTGTCTACAGGAGTAGTGCCAGAGGACTGGAGGCTAGCAAACGTAGTTCCCTTGTTCAAGAAGGGGAGTAGGGATAATCCTAGTAACTATAGGCCAGTGAGTCTCACTTCTGTTGTGGGCAAAGTCTTAGAGAGAATTGTAAGGGATAGGATTTATGCACATCTGGATAAGAATGATGCGATCAAGGATAGTCAGCCTGGTTTTGTGAAGGGCAGGTCGTGCCTCACAAACCTTGTTGAATTCTTTGAGAAGGTGACTAAGGAGGTAGATGAGGGGAAAGCGGTATATGTGGTATATATGGATTTTAGTAAGGCGTTTGATAAGGTCCCCCATGGTAGGCTACTGCAGAAAATACAGAGATATGGCATTGAGGGTGAGTTGGAGGTTTGGATTAGGAATTGGCTGGCTGGAAGAAGACAGAGGGTAGTAGTTGATGGCAAAATTTCATCTTGGAGTGCCGTCACTAGCGGTGTTCTGCAAGGATCTGTTTTGGGACCATTGCTGTTTGTCATTTTAATAAATGACCTGGAGGAAGGGTTAGAAGGTTGGGTGAGCAAGTTTGCGGATGATACGAAAGTCGGCGGAGTTGTAGACAGTGAGGAAGGATGTGGCAGGTTACAGCGGGATATAGAGAAGCTGCAGAGCTGGGCAGAAAGGTGGCAAATGGAGTTCAATGTAGCTAAGTGTGAGGTGATTCACTTTGGTAAGAGTAACAAAAAGATGGATTACTGGGCTAATGGTAGCCTACTTGGTAGTGTGGAAGAGCAGAGGGATCTTGGTGTCCATGTACACAGATCTCTGAAAGTTGCCACCCAGGTAAATAGTGCAGTGAAGAAGGCATATGGCGTACTGGCTTTTATTGGTAGAGGAATTGAGTTCCGGAGTCCTGAGGTCATGCTGCAGTTGTATAAGACTCTGGTGCGGCAGCATCTGGAATATTGTGTGCAGTTTTGGTCGCCATACTATAGGAAGGATGTGGAGGCACTGGAACGGGTGCAGAGGAAGTTTACCAGGATGTTGCCTGGTATGGTAGGAAGATCCTATGAGGAAAGGCTGAGGCACTTGGGGTTGTTTTCATTGGAGAAAAGAAGGTTTAGGGTTGACTTGATAGAGGTGTACAAGATGATTAGGGGGTTAGATAGGGTTGACAGTGAGAACCTTTTTCCACGTATGGAGTCAGCTATTACAAGGGGGCATAGCTATAAATTAAGGGGGGGGGGTAGATATAGGACTGATGTTAGGGGTAGGTTCTTCACTCAGCGAGTCGTAAGTTCATGGAATGCCCTGCCAGTAGCAGTAGTGGACTCTCCCTCTTTATGGGTATTTAAGCGGGCATTGGATAGGTATATGGAGGATAGTGGGTTAGTGTAGGTTAAGTGGGCTTTGATCGGCGCAACATCGAGGGCCGAAGGGCCTGTACTGCGCTGTATTCTTCTATGTTCTATGTTCTATGTTTTATAAACCGGATATTACCACTGTCGTGGTCCTGTCTTTTACCCTTGTTCCTCGCTCTCTATAATCACTCTGCATGACCTCATCACTACTTCTACCTGTGTCATTTGCACCAATGTGCACAATGACTTCTGGCTGCTCCCCCACCCCGGTGAGAACGTTCTGCAGCCGGTATGAGACATCCTGAACCCTGGCACGGAGAATGCTATACATCATCTTGGATTCCCATTTGCAGCCATACAATCTCTTGTCTGATCCCCTCACATATCGAGTCTGAATAATTACTTCTGAAGTTATTTGTCACGCATAACCTTCTGACAATAGGATTTCTTCCTGAAACAGTTGGATTTGGCTGAATTGCTTTGCTTCAGGTAGTGGGGAGATTCCAATGAATCATCATCAGGAATCCTCCATGAGTAGAAAAGGCGACTAGGCTTTTTTTCACTCCCACACATTGCTGTGCTGAGCGGCAGGGAGGGAGAAAGGGAGCAATAGGGTGTTCGTTCACAGATAGGCTACATTTTTCTATCTGTAAGTTAAATCACTAATGTTATCAGGCCCCAAATGGGACAATGTGAGCTCTCCTTGAATATTGTCTGAACTATATGGCTCCATCACATTCTCGACTCCAGGTCAGTGCATTATTGCTGTTGTCATACACCGAATCAATTCATTAACAATAAATGGCCCTACTTGTTTTGAAGATGTGTTAATATGTGCCTGCATAATATAAACATAAGCGTTTGATGACTTCACAATATTTGTGTTAAGATGAATATGTTTTATTCTTAAACAAATACAGAAATTGCTGGAAAAGCTCAGCCTGTCTGGCATCAGTTATGAAGAGAAATCAGAATTCAATTTTTCGGTCCAATGACCTTTCCTTTGAACCTGACTTGTTCTTAAATTATTTCCCCAATTTTATTCTCCCACATAAGAAGAAATATCCATCCGGTATTCACCAACTACACTCTTCTCAAGATGTTACATGGTCAATAAAACATCTCTCATTCTCAGGTCGAACTGTTCCTTCTTCGTAACATAAGGCCTTCATCCCAAGAATGAGTAAAGAGAAAAATCTATGAAACGTTTCCAAAGCAATTTTGTTTTTATCAGTTAAGGCAATTGTAACGACACATAATACATCAGATGTGATCTCAGCAATGCCCTGTACTGATGCAAAAAATCATCACTAAGATCAAACACAACACCCCTTGCACGGAACAGAATAATTCCATTTACCTTTCAAATCACCAGCTGCATATTCAGGTTAATTTGATGTGATACATGTACTAAGACACACATATCCCTCTGTACCACTCTGTTCTGCATTCTCCTTGCATTTAAATAATTTTCTGCTGTTTTGTCTTTTCCCCAAAACAGAAAATTCCCATCACAGAAATGTACTTTTTTTCTGCTGAAGGTTTGCTCAAAACTGTCCTCTGTCTTGTATGCTATTGCTTGATTCTCTGCCCCTCCCCCGTCTGCATCCCAATGCAGATGATCCGCCCTCTCCCTGTCTGTATCAAATTGAAGATGATCCGCCCTCCCCCTGTCTCTATCCCATTGCAGAGGACCTGCCCTCCCCCTGTCTGTATCCCATTGCAGAGGACCCGCCCTCCCCCTGTCTGTAACCCATTGCAGAAGCTCTGCCCTTTCCCGTCTGTGTCCCACTGCAGACGTTCTGCCTTCCCCCTGTCTGTATCCCATTGCAGACACACTGCCCTTTCCCGTCTGTGTCCCATTGCAGGTGATCCGCCGTCCCCTGTCTGTATCCCATCCAGATGCTCTGCCCTCCCCCCTTTCTGTGTCCTATTGCAGATGCTTTGCCCTCCCCCTGTCTCTATCCCATTGCAGACGCTCTGTCCTCCCCCTCTCTGTGTCCCATTGCAGACACTCTGCCCTCCCCCCGTCTGTGTCCCATTGCAGATGATCCGCCCTCCCCCTGTCTCTATCCCATTGTAGACGCTCTGTCCTTCCCCTGTTAGTGTAACATTGCATACGCTCTGCCCTCCCCCCATCTCTATCCCATTGCAGACGCTCTGCCCTCCCCCTGTTGTATCATATTGTAGGCGGTCTGCCCTTTCCCTGTCGGTATTCCACTGTAGACGCTATGTCTTCCCCGTCTGTATTCCACTGCAGACGCTCTGCCCTCCCCCTGTCTGTATCTCATTGGAGACGCTCTGTCTCCATTTGACATTTTATTGATTGACTATCCTGATGTATGAGCAAACTGAGCTCCATCCTCTTCATCCAACTCATTGGTGTGGATTGTAATTTGTTGATGACCTCACACAGATCCCTGAAGAATTCCAGATTGCCAAAAATAAAATGAGTAATGATCTCTTCTCTGTATTTCCTGAGGCTGCCCAAGGTGCCCCTGCTCCTGCGTAACAGCCTGGGGTGTTTATATGGCGTCTTCCTGTGCTGTGTAATTTACTGAAATGATTTGAATACTTCATTCTATTCCTGTTTAACCCCATGGAAGTTCATTATGGCCACCCCCTGCTGTATTGTCACGATGCTGACTGGCTCAATGGGATCATTCTCTCCCTCTGTAACAGCCTCGAAGGGTGAATTGACAGAAGAACGAGTGAGGTAGGAGCAGCAGTTGGCCATTCGTCCCCTCCAACTTGCTGCTCAGTTTAGAAACATCATGGCTGGTCTGATTGTAGCTGAATACCCCTTTTCTGTCTGTTACCAATAAACATTGACTCCTCTGTCCATCAAAGGTCAGTCAAGGTCAGCCTTGAATATCCTCAATGACCCAAACTTCACTGTTCCCGGGGGATGAGAACGCCACAGATCGCACAATCCAAAAAGGAGCAACGTTATCTCAAATGGAAATGGGAGACACCTTTTATATTAAAGCGTGTTAACCTCACAGCAAATCACTTACTCTTTTCAGAAACAAGGGCACAGCAAATAGGAACAAACATATACCATTCAGCCCCTCAAACGTATCCACAGTCCCATTGACTGTCCAGTCAAGTATTTATCAAACTTGGCTTCTACTGCACCCTTGGAAAATAATCCTGACACCTTAGGCTGCAGAGCATAGGGAATCGGAATTAGGCCATTTGGCCCATCAGGTCTACTTTGCAGTTTGATCCTGTCTGGTGTGTATCTCAACACAATTTTCCCGCCTTCTCACTTAAATCTTGATCGTGGCTTTAATCTAACCTTTGTCTTGAAAAACATGGTTGCATCAATGTCTCTGTATGTGTGTGTGATTGCGTGTGTGTTTCTGTGTATATCTGTTTAATGGCAGGAGACAGGGTGGTGGTGGATTGTTGTTTTTTGAACTGGAAGCTTGTGGGCAGCGATGATCCAGAGGCAAAATTGTTGGGTCCACTTTTGTTTGTCATTTATATAAATGATCTAGATGAGAATTATAGAAGGTATATTTCGCAAATTTGAGGATGACATCAAGTTTGGGTGTACATTGGACATTGCTTGTATAATGGTGAACAACGGAGGATTACAAAGAGACCTTCATTAATTAAATCAGTGATTCATAGAGATGTGCATCAGGGATCAGACCCTTCAACTCGTTCATGCCATCCAAATATTCTAAAGTAATCCACTCCCATTTGCCACCATTTGGCCCATATCCCACTAATCATAAACCCACCCAGTTGCCTGTTAAATGCTGTAATTGTTCCAGCCTCTACCAGTTTCTCTGCCAGCTTATTCCATAGAAGCACCACCCTCTGCAGGAAAAACCATGTTGCTCTTCATTGTCTTTCAAATATTTCTCTTCCCAGGTGCAGGTGTAATGCTTTGATGTCTGTGGCACAGGGTGTTTCAGGTTACTTCAGTGCTCAGACCATTGAGTTTAGAAGCTGATCAGGCATGCTGAGATTGTTGTGCCTCTTCTGGAGTTCTGTGTGCAGTTCTGTTATAGAAAGGAGATTGTTAAGCTGAAGTAGGTTCAGAAGAGATGTACCAGGATGTCACCAGTAACACATCATCTTCTGCCTCGGGAGCCAACAAACACGCGGCATGAACATCGGATCCACTGATTTACAAATTTCCCCTGGCCAACCCAGATCCCAGATCCAACCCACAAACTCACATCTGCCCTCCAGAGGAGACCTAATGTCCATCTTAATTCCCACCGCTCCGTCCCACACTCCCCATCGATCTATCACTATCATCTCCTCCCTTCGCTCACCTATTACTTACCTTTCCCCAAGCCTCATCCCATCACCCATTTTCCTTTAACCCCCTTTCCCCTCGCCTGTCCTGAAGAAGGGTTCTGCCTGAAACATCGACTCTCTTGCTTCTCGGATGTTGCCTGGCTTACTGTGCCTTTTCCACCTCCATGCTTAACATATTCTGAATTTTCAAACAGCTGCAGTCTCCATTATCTCTAAGGTACAATTCCCTGTTAACATAACCGTGTTGTTGTCTGTTACAACCGCACGTAGTCTTAGGGACAGTTTCTTCTCAGATCACGGACGATAAAAGTTCTTTTAACATTTTACTGATATTGTAATGCCTGATCAGTAGTTAAAGAGCATACGTTTCAATTTATAAACAGAGAAGCTTGCTCATGTTCTAATAAACGCCTGGCATTGCTCCTATATCCAAGGCAGATTGAATACTTACACATGATTGATCTACCAGCCCTAACATTTGTTCCCTCTGTCACGCCCACATATCCCACCCAGAATGCGTAAATTTTAATCATATTTTTTAAAAAAATTTTAATAAGAAGTATTGAATTGAAATGGGTTAACTGGAGATATTTGTTCAGCGACTGAGATTGATGTCAGTCTCCCGTGGATCCTAAATATGTCACTGGAGGACTTTCCTCTTCTATTAATGAGGGAATCAGTTCAATGTGTTATCCCATAGTATCAGCGGGAGCATCACCGACAGCACTAACTGGGATCAGCAGATCTAGAGAGAGGGGAAGGAGAGATCAGAATCTGAGAACATTAGATTGGAATGTTCCAACAATGGATCAGAATCTGAGAACATTAGATTGGAATGTGACAGCAATGGATCAGAATCTGAGAACATTAAACTGGAATGTTACAGCAATGGGCAGGAGTTTATCCGATGGTCTTTACTTGCTTTCTCAACCTTAGATCTCATTAGCATTGTGGTTCTATGGTGCACTGATGGTTATTCAAAATGGTTACTATCCCATCCTCATTATAGTTGGTGTTCCTGGTAAGTCATTCTATCTGTTCATAAAGCCAGGTTGGACTGAATTGCTGCTCATATTATTTAAAATTTAGAAAGGTGGACGTCAATATTTTCAATTCCACTGAAATATTCTATTCCTCACAAATTATAACGTGCAAATTACTCATGACAAATTGCTCACCAATATGCGAGGAGGAACCAGACTCTTCTCAAACTCCATAATCCTTCTAGCCCTGCACAGATCTACATTTCTATATCTTCCCCACTCACTAATTCTGTCCAATATCACCATCATGATATCCCTGTCTCCTCCTCAGCCTCAGAACCATCGATTGTGCCGTTGTTAAACCTGGATACAACTTATCAAGTCCTTTCTCGCCACACGTCATTGGCAGATTAATTGCTCTTGAGTATGTTGAACTTGTTCACTACACAGATTCTGTCAGCCAGGCAGACACTGCATGCAGCTTAAATCATTGACACATAATCGAGAGGCACAGAATAATAATCTGTTGATACCCAAGAAGGAAATTGATGTAATTGAAGTGAAAACATCATCATTTGTGATAAAAAAAAGGCCCATCTGCTTAATTCCTGTCCTTCAGAGAAGTCAATGGTTATTCTTCCCCAGTCATGTCAGTGCAACCCCAAATCAATATGTTTTACTCTTTACTGTGCTGTGGAGCAACTGAACAAGGCACTAAGTTCAAGATCCGTATAACATGCTGGCCTTGTCAGGGCTGCACACATTCCGTGAGGGAAGAACTAAAGTAAAGTTAGCTCCCTTCCTCTGCTTGCTTCCATTATTCCTACACTCCATTTCCATTCAGGTAGGTGACCATTCCTTATTTCAAGTGCAATCTTTCTGACTGAGTCTCTCCCCAAGAGTGATGTTCATCTCCACAGGCACCTTTGGTGCTGGATTTACTGATGCTGACATACAGATGTAAGGAACTTTTAAATTCCACAACAGTGACAGTGCATAGAGACGGAATGGGTTTTTATGTCATAATAAAGATACGGAGACCGTAAGTGTGGGAAAGGAATTATAATGATCATCACTGAGAGTGTGGTTGAGACAGTATTTGGGGTATTATGGACAAATGTTTTATCCTGAGAACGAATGTTCTCATTGCTCTAGAGACAGTGTCAAGGAATTACACCAGAATAATCCCTGAGCTGATGGTAAAAGAGGAGTGAGTGAAGGTTAATCTGTAGCACTGTCAGAGAATAAGAGGTAATTGCATTGAACCTTGATGGTGATGGACAATCACACGTTATCTTCTACACAGACACTAAGAAGATGATAAGTTCCATGGCTTGTATTTTTATTTCACTCGGGATGCATGATTCTGAATATTTAAGTGCCTCTGAGGATAAAAACTTCAGTCAAATCCTGCCTTGATATCGGGGTCAATCCCTCTTACCTGAGCAGGTCAGTTAACAACTTTTGTTAATGTTAATACATGATGGCGTCTGTGTGGAGAGTGTTTTCTTCTTATAGAGGGTAGTGAATGTCAGGAATTCTCAGGTATAGAAAGTTAGGGGAGGTAGATCACTGCAAGTATTTAAAGAGGAGGTAGATTGATTTTTAATCTGTCAGAGAGCTCAGGGGAGGGAAGAATTGGGCATTAAAGATGAGTTAATGCCAACAGTAGGTCAGACATGATCGCATACAATGGCGAGAGCATCGGAATTATCTACTCCTGTTTCTTATGCACTCATATTCTGTCATTGGAAAGTGAATGGTTGTAATTTACCGAGAAGTGCTGTTATTGAATGTTGAGGACAGTGAGAGAAAAGTATCTGGTGAGCCATCTCTGGGCGAGATATGGACCTGATATTCACAGTGAATCTGGGTCGACAACATGACCAACAAATGAAGCACCAGTTGCAGCAAGGAGACACTCTGTAAAGAGGTGAGAGGCCTCTTTTGTATCCAGCGTGGATTTCCCATCACATTTTCCAACCCACACCAAATCACCCAGTGTTGAGGGACTGAATGAAATCCTGTAATACTGTGGACCAGATATTTGGTGCAAGTGGTCTCTATCTGCTCCTGTTCTGGTGGTGTTAAGGACTGAATGGAACATAGGAACACAGGACGAGGAGCAGCAGTGGGTAATTAGACACTTTGTCATTGCTAGAACAAACGGGGTAAGATCGTGGCTGATCTGAGTGTGGTCTGCGCAGCACTTTTCTGTCTGTCCACAATTTTCCTCCATTCACCTGTCTGTCAAATGTTGCAAAACACAACTTTGAATAAATGCAAGCACCCAGGCACAATACTAGGGAACTGCACAAAGTCAAAGTACACAGCCAGCACAATTCTGGATGGCACCAGGCAGTGGTCTAACAGTCTTGTTCCCATCCAATTAATTCTGCTGCAGTTTATCATTTTTTTATTTATTCTTGGAATGTGGGTGTTGTTGATAGGCCAACTTTTATGGGCCATGTTTAATTACGCTGGAAATAGTGGTGTTGACCTGCCATCTTGGGAATAAACGTCTATAGAAGAGAATTCCCATTTTAACAGCCCCATGAGAATTTCTCATTCCTGCTCTGTTGGAGGGTCACTGCTTCCTTTTCCAACACCACTTTTCCACTGGTTACATCAAATTCGGAGTGTAACCTAGGTCAGTTTCTCGAAAAATGTGAGACACAGAGTCATACACATACAGACACATACACAATCGCACATGTCTGAAGATGATAAAGAAGAAGGAATGGTTTCCAGAGTTTCATAATATTTCAACTCATATCAAATGGAAAAAGAGATAATGTGTCTCAACTGCTATTCTGTCTCCGACGTTATTCTACTCAAACAAGCTGCTGGTATGAGACTTCTTCCTGGAACAGTTGGAATTGGCAGAATTTACTTTCCTTCAAGCAGTGGAGCGATTCCCATGAATACTCATAAAGAATGCTCCACGCTTGTTAAATATTACTCAGGGATTTTTTAATCTCACACTTTGCTGTCAGGAGGGACAAAGAAAGAGAACGGGAGCATCAGACTGCAGCTTACGACCATAAGATCATCGAAAATAAGAACATAAATGACGCCATTGAGCCCACCAAGTCTGTTCCGCCATTCAGTTATGCTGACAAGTTTCTCAACCCCATTCTCCTGCTTTCTCCCTGTAACCCATGATCCCTTTGATACTCCAGAAGCAAACTATCTCTATCTTAGATATACTCAATGATCTGACCTCCACTGCCTTCTGTGAAAATGAATTCCATAGATTTTCCACTCTCTGGCTGAAGACATTTCCCCTTACCTCCTTTCTAATAGGATCTCCCTTTACTCTAAGGTTGTATCCTTGGGTCCTAGAATCTCCTACCAATGAAAGTCTTCTCTATATCCACACTGTGCAGGCCATTCAGTATTCTGTCTGTTTCAATTAGATCCACTCACATCCCTCTGAACTCCATCAAGAACAGACCCAGAATCTTCAAAATTCTCATATGTTAAGCTTTTCATTCCTGGGACCATTCTCGTGTACCTGCTGTGAACCCATTCCAAGGTCAGCACATCCTTCCTGAGACATGGGGCTCAGAACAGCACATAATACTCCACATATGGTCTGACCAGAGCCTTATAGATCCTTAAAAATACATCCCTGCTTTTAAATTCAAATCCTTTCAAAATAAATTCCATCACTGCATTTGCCTTCTTAACCACTGACTCAATCTGCAAGTTTACATTGAGAGAAGCGTGGAGTCGAACTCCCAAGTCCTTTTGCACTTCAGGCATCTGAATAGTCCATGTTTTTATTCTTCCTACCAAAGTTCATGTTCCCACAATTTCCCAGTTTGTACTCCATCTGCCACGTCTTTGTCCATTATCCTAACCTTTCCCACATCCTTCTTAAGCCTCCATGCCTCTTTGACGTTAGCTGTCCCTATACCTATCGTTGTATCACCTTCAAACTTAACCAGAATGCCTTCAACTTCTTCATCTGGTTGGTTAATGTATAAAGTGAAACGTTGTGGTCCCGACACTGAGCCTTATGGAACACCACTTGTCACTGGCTGTTTTTTTTTAGATTAGATTACTTACAGTGTGGAAACAGGCCCTTCGGCCCAACAAGTCCACACCGCCCCGCCGAAGCGCAACCCACCCATACCCCTACATATCCCCCTTACCTAACACTACGGACAATTTTAGCATGACCAATTCACCTGACCTGCACATCTTTGTGACTGTGGGAGGAAACCGGAGCACCCGGAGGAAACCCACGCAGACACGGGGAGAATGTGCAAACTCCACACAGTCAGTCGCCTGAGGTGGGAATTGAACCCGGGTCTCTGGCTCTGTTATCCTGAGAAGGACACTATTATCGACGCTCTCTGCTTCCTGCCAGACAGCCAAATTTCTATCCATGCTAGCACTTTGCCTCTAATACTATGGGCCCTTGCCTTACTCCGTAGCCATTGTCAAAGACCTTCTGGAAGTCCAGGTGAATGACATCCATTGGTTCTCCTTGTTCTAAGCTGCTCGTTACGTCCTCAAGGTTTTCTAGCATGTTTTCTAGCATGTCCCCTTGATGAAACCATGGTAACTTTGTCCTACTTTACCATCCACATCCAAGTATTCATAAATCTCATCCTTCACAATGCATTCCCGGGTCTTACCTAGAGCCAAGTTTTGATTAGTCAGTCTGTGATTTTCCCTTTTTTGCTTTACTCGCCTTTTAAACAGGGGTATCACGTTAGCGATTTTCCAGTCCATTGGGAATCTCCCTGATTCGAGAGATTCCTGAAAGATCACCGCCAACGCCTCCCCGTCTCATCAGCTATCTGCCTTAGAAATCTGGAGTGGAGTCCATCTGGCCCAGGTGATTTACTTACCATCAGGCCATTCAGTTTTTTTCCAGCACCTTCTCCTAGGTGATGCCCACCTTACTCAGGTCTGTCCACTAAGTCTTTTGGGATATTACTCGTGTTTTCAACCGTGAAGACTGACACAAAGGAATTTTTCAGCTCCTCAGCCATTCCCTTGTTCCACATTACTATCTCTCCTGTGTCAATCTTTACCGATCAGATGCCCATTTTTGCCTCTCATTTGCATTTTACATATCGAAAGAAGCTCTTACAATTTTTTTTTACTATTTAACCTTCTCACTCCTTACTTGTGTGTTATTTTTTTGCTCTCCGTTGGTCTTTACAAATGTTATGACATGGTGGTGAACGCCTCTATTAATTAAACAAAACACCCAGGAAAGTTGAACTCACCTCGAAATCTGTTGCAATATGAGTGACAGAGAACTCCCAAGTTCCACTATTTAAAGAAAATAACGCCAATTTATTTTTAAGTGTAAAAGTGAACATTACACCACAACTATTTATAACTTTATCCAGCCCCCCCCCCCAACCACACAACTGCCCCCAACTCTATAAAAATATGCTGTTTCAATTAGACGCTTATGAAGATTACATCAACTTAATTTCACAACCACACAGCCACTGCCGTCCTCTGTGATGTTACTCTTCTGGCTGCTGAATTCCCTGGGTCGTCGTATTTCTGTTTACTGTGAATATGTTTCATATGAAAAAATATATATGATTAGTGAGTATTTCCTAATTTCTTGCGGAGCAAAATGGTTGATGCCCAAGCTTCTTCTTTCTCGATGGCATCTGCTGCCTCCCCAATTTTCAAAATGTTCGCATTTTTATGTCCCCAGCATCAAATTGTCTCACTGGTTCAATGTTGGAAAACAATAAATTCAATTTCGATTAGCTTTCAGTGACAGAGAGAGTGAAGGAATGAGGGTGTTGCATGCAAAGGTGAGAGTGGTGTAGCAAGAGCCTTGTTCGGGTACAGGTGCTGGAACAGATATTCAGAGAGTGTGAGGGACTAGAGAGAATAGGGAGAGATTTGTCCTGGCCGAGCGGGGAAGATTATTGATGCTTGTCCTGTATTGATTGGCATTCCTTCAGATCATCTCAGCATCGGGGTGAGCCTCCCCAATGTCTTGTCGACGTCTATCACGCATAACACCACACACCACATCCCTCAGATTCTTCAGAATATGTTTGTGTGGATCTTGCAAACAACAAGGAGGAACACACATTCGTGCCTTTCATATCTAAACCAAAACTGTTGTGCATCCGATTCTCTGAAACTAAATATGCAAATATCGTGGGTGCTGCAGTAATAGTGGATGATCTAAAATTGCATCTAAGCTGCGTTAACTAAATGATTGCTAATGCTGTGAAAAATCTATTTCATGTGTATATGAGGTAGGCTGAAGGGTATGTTGTGAACCAAAGTAGAGAGCAGGTTATTTCGGGCGTGATGTTGTGTGGTCAGAAGGACTAATTACTTACCGTGCACTGAAGCAGCTATTGGGCAATCGTGACATTAATATGTTGCATTTTACACCGCGCCTGCAAGCAATATAGAATGTTTGAACATTACACTCAAATATCATGGAAACCCGAAGGCTAGACGGTCAAGTGAATTGGAAAAATACAATATGACATCTAGTGTGAGACATACATTGGCTGTTAGTGATAGAAATACTGTAAAGTCTGAAAAATACGTACATATCACTCATTACAAACACCAACGAAAAGGAAAGTGACTCATTAATAGTTTACGTAAGAAATTAATGATTACATTAAATCTAAGGAAGCAGCTTCAGAAGAATTCCAGATATTGTGGAAACCTGAACTTTCTGAGAGATTTACTTTTCTGATAATAAGGACGAAGAAAGTGTTAACGAAATCAAAAAGAACATGAATATAAACAAACAGGAAACACAAACACTGCTTAAATCTGCGATCCATACACCAAAGAAATCGAAAGTAAGGCCAAAATGTGGAAATTTGTAAGGTAATGGAGAATTTATTGTGGGGAACAAGGAAATGGCACAGAACCTAACCAGCGACTTTGTATCTGTCTTCATGGAGACAGCGCCAGGAAATCTCCGTGTAAAGCAAGTGATCACATGGGACTTGTGAAACTAAAGACATAAAGTCGATTCATATCAGCAACAAGGTAGTACTTGAAAATGGAGCTTGATTGATCATTGCTAAGTCTGATGGGCCAGATATACTTCATATCAAAATGTCAGAAATAAAAGAGCATATTAATTGAACTGTCGGTGACTGTTTTATTTTTTGCAGATCCTGCAATGGCCATAGCCATTGTAGATAACTGAAAGGTAGTAAACATGATCCATCTATGTACACAGGGAAGAAGAGATAATGTGGAGGACTGCAGACCAATTAATTTGACATATGTAGGGAAACAGTTGGAATCCATTATATAAGATGTGATATTGGGTACTTAGAAATGAACAGCAAAATTGCAGAGAATCACAATGCATTTCTGACAGAGAAATCATGCCTGACAAACTTCGGAATTGTTTGAAGTTGTCTCTTGCAGCATAGACAACCAGTGGAAGTAGTGTATTTGGATTATCAGAAGTCTGGGCGGGAAAAATGTCTGGTTGTAGCAGCTGCTCCTTTTTTGAGGTAATTTCCTCGAATTCCAGGAGCAGCAATTACTGTTTTGTAAATCTTGCATTGTTTTGGAACTTTGGGAAAAAAAGTCAAAGAAACAGCAGTTTTAAGAGGGAAAACAACGGATAAAGGAAGCACATGGTGAGGGGAAGAAACTGACAGGACAGCGTACCACACAGTTACTATCTTTGCTGTTTGAATTCATGTATCACTAGATATCGGAGTGCCTTCAGGAAAATTAACAAACAGTGAAATTTACAACTGGTTTGGAGGAACTGTTTGAGCAAAGTTCCCAGCCAGATAGTGGATTGTTTTAACTGTGTCCTACAGAAAGTCTGCAGAAGTAGAGTGGGTTAATCCTTATTAATATATTTTTGAGATATGTCTTTTGCTTAATCTTAAAATATAAGCCATAAATATTAATATAGCCTTGGGCAGTGTTTTGTAGAGGAATAAGACAGTTTTCTTTTTCTGGGTCTGTAGATTGTGAAGGAGCACAAATGGCCTTAGTAGAATCATATGCGCTTTTTGTCAGATGTGGGAGTTTAAAGAGGATTTAAGGGTTACTGCGGATTATATCTGTAATAAATGCTTCTGGTTGCGAATTCTATCAGATCGAATGGATCGGTTGGAGAGACAGTTTAAGACAATGAAGAATTGGTAACAGCAACAGTATGTGATGGATGGTAGTTATAGGAAGGGGGAAAAGTCTCAGATACAGTTACATAGGTGGGTTAACTGAAAGAAAGGCAAGATAATGAAGTAGCTAGTGCAGGAGCCTTCTGGGGCTGTCCCCATTTCAAACAAATATGCTGTTTTGGAAAATGTTAGCGGGTGATGGATTCACACGGGAATGTAGCACAATCAGGCAAGTTTGTGGTATGGAGACCGGCTCTAATGCAACAAGGGATACGTCGGATTCCACGAGGTCAATTGTATTAGGGGACTTGCTAGTCTGAGGTACAGACAGACGGTTCTGTGGACAGCAGAGAAATAAGCAGAATGGCGTGTTGCCTCCCTGGTGCCATGATCAAGGATGTCTCAGAAAGGGTGCGGAATGTTCTCACGGGGGGGAGAGGCAAACAAGAGGTCATTGTCCAAATTGAAACCAACTACAAAGGAAGGGTAAAGTTTGAGATTATGAACAGAGATTGCAGGGTGATAGGCAGAAATATAAAAAGGAGGTTCTTCAGAGTGGTCATATCTGGATTACTCCCGGCGCTATCAGCTAGTGAGGGCAGGAATACAGGGATAGAGCAGATTAATGCATGCCTGTCGAGCCGGTGTATGGGAGAGGTATTCTCATTTTTGGATCACTGGAATCTCTTTTGAGGTAGAAGGAACCCGAACCAGAAGGACGGATTGCATCTAAATTGGAAGGGGACGAATACACTGGCAGGGAGATTTGCTACAGCGGCTCGGGAGGCTTTAAGCTAGTAAAGCACGGGGGTGGGGCGGGGGGATGCAGGGGGCAGGGAGATAGTGAGGAAATAGATCAATCTGAGATTAGTACAAGTGAGAACAGAAACGAGTCAACAGTCAGAGCAGGCAGGGACAAGCTACGACGAATAAAGTAAACTGTATTTATTTCAATGCAAAGGGGTCGAACAGGGAAGGCAGATGAAATCAGGGCATGGTTAGGAACATGGGATTGGGATATCATAGCAGTTACAGAAACATGGCTCAGGGATGGGCAGGACTGGCAGCTTAATGTTCCAGGATACAAATACTACCGGAAAGACAGAAAGGGAGGCTGGACAGGAGGGGGTGTGGAGTTTTTGATTAGGGATAGCATTACAGCTGTGCTGAGGGAGGATATTCCTGCAAATACATCCAGGGAAGTTATTTAGGTAGAACCGAGAAATAAGAATGGGATGATCACCTTATTGGGATTGTATTATAGACTCCTTAATAGTCAGAGGGAAAACAAGAAACAAACTTGCAAGGAGATCTCAGCTATCTGTAAGAAAATAGGATGATTATGGTAGGAGATTTTAACTTTCCAAACATAGACTGGGACTGCAACAGAGTTAAGAGTCTAGATGGAGAGGAAGTTATTAAGTGTGTACTAGAAGATTTTCTGATTCAGTATGTGGATGGACCGACTAGAGAAGGTGCAAAACCTGACCCACTCTGGGGAAATAAGGCAGGGCAGGTGACTGAAGTGTCAGAGGAGGCGCAATTTGGGGCCAGCGACCATAATTCTATTAGATTTAAAACAATTATGGAAAAGGATAGACCAGATCTTAAAGTTGAAGTTCTAAACTGGAGAAAGGCCAATTTTGACAGTATTTGGCAAGAACTTACAAAAGCTGATTGGGGGCAGATGTTCATAGGTAAACGGACGGCTGGATAATGAGAAGCCTTCAGAAATGAGATAACAAGAATCCAGAGAAAGTATTTCCTGTTAGGATGAATTGAAAGGCTGGTAGTATAGGGATTGCTGGCTAACTAAAGGGTTTGATTAATAAAAAGAAGGAAGCATATGACAGGTATAGACAGGATAGATCGAGCGAATCCTTAGAAGACTCTCAAGGCAGTAAGAGTATATGTATGCGGGAAATCAGGAGGGCAAAAAGGGGACATGACATAGCTTTAGAAAGTAGAATTAAGGAGACTCCAAAGAGTTTTTACAAATACATTAAGGACAAAATCATAACTGAGGAGAATGGAACTCCTCAAAGATCAGCAAGGCAGCCCTTGTGTGGAGCTGCAGGAAATGGGGAAGATACTAAACGAGTATTTTGCATTAGTATTTACTGTGGAAACGGATATGGAAGATATAGAATGTCAGGAAATAGATGGTTACACGTTGAAAAATGTTCATATTACAGAGGAGGAAGTGTTGGATGTCTTGAAATGTGTAAAGGTGGATAAATCCCCAGGACCCGAACGGGTGTACTATAGAACTCTGGGAAGCTATAGAAGTGATTGCTGGGCTTCTTGCTGAGACATTTGTACCGTTGATCGTCACAGGAGAGGTGCCAGAACACTGGAGTATGGCAAACGTGGTGCCACTGTTTAAGAAGGGTGGTACGGACAAGGCATGGAACTATAGGCCAGTGAGCCTGACGTCGGTGGTGAGCAAGTTGTCGAAGGGAATCCTGAAGGACAGGATGTACATGCATTTAGAAAGACAAGGACTGATTAGGGATAGTCAACATAGCTTTGTGTGTGGGAAATCATATCTCACGATCTTGATTGAGTTTTTTGAAGAAGTAATGAAGAGGGCAGAGTGGTAGATGTGATCGATATGGACTTCAGTAACACCGTGGACAAAATTCTCCATGGGAGACTGGTTACCAAGTTGGCTATGCTAAATTGCCCATAGTGTTAGGTTAAGGGGTAAATGTAGGGGGATGGGTCGGGGTGGGTTGCGCTTTTCCAGGTCAGTGTGGACTTCTATCCACACTTTAAAAAATCTAAACGGAATACAGGGACATTTAGCCATTTGGATACAGAACTGGCTCAAAGGTTGAAGACAGAGGGTGGAGGTGGAGGGTTGTTTTTCAGACTGGAGGCCTGTGTCCAGTTGAGTACCACAAGAATTAGTGCTGGTTCCTCTATTTTTTATCATTTACATAAAAGATTTGGATGCGAGCATAAGAGGTATCGTTTGTAAGTTTGCAGATGACGACAAAATTGGAGGTGTAGTGGACAGCGAAGAAGGTTTCCTCAGAGTACAACAAGATCTTAAGGGTTCAGGAAAGGGTTCAGGAAAGATTTACAAGGATGTTGACAGGGTTGGAGGATTTGAGGTATCAGGAGAGGCTGTACAGGCTGCGGCTGTTTTCCCTTGAGCGTTGGAGGCGGAGAGGTGACCTTCTAGAGATGTAAAAAATTGTGAAGGGCATGGAGAGGATAAATGGATAAAGTCTTTTCCCTGGCGTTGGGGAGTCCAGAACCAAAGGGCATAGGTTTAGGATGAGAGGAGAAAGATGTTGGGTGGCAATGGTTAGCAATGTTGCCTCCCAACGCCAAAGACTCGGGTTCAATTGCCGCCTCAGGCTTGAATCAGTTGATGTGATGAGGATAAATATTCAACTAAATTCTATGTTATGGACAAACTGCAGTAGATGAAATCATATTCTCATGTCTACCTTGAATTGGAAGCAAATACATACTGTTAAAAAAAATCAAAAATGTTGAGACACAACACCAGGGGAGATAAAAAAACACGTCACCTGCTTTTGTTGGAGATACAAAACCACAGAGTGAATATACAATCTGAGAAAGAATCAAGTGACAGAAAAAGAAGTACATCAAATCTTAGTTTTCAATGGAATTAGATCCCAATTTTCCTGAACAGTGGTGGTTTTTTCCCAATCTCACTTTTCCAAAAACAAGCTTTACCCAGTCACTAAAGCTTCATTAGCCATTCTTCCTCCCCTTCCTACTCTTTCTTTACACTCCTACTTCCCTTGAACTACCCCTTCTGATGTCACATACTCTTCGACTGATGATATCTCTTCAGACCATTCTTCTGCCACTCCCATTGTAAGTTACACCAGTTCCCTCGTTACTCCCACTTCCACTGGCCATCCCTTACCCCTTTTTGCTTTCCAACTGGGGTGATGGGAGCTCCTGGCTTCTGTGCTGCTATTGGTGAGAATGAGATGATCAATGCCCAATAGGAACAGACAATAGTGTATATCTGTCATTGTCCAATGCACCGTGAATAGGGTTTTCTTTCCCCCATACAGAGTGGAACTTTTTTTCTGTCTCTCTCTGTCACAGCGCTTAACCAAACAACCTCATCCCAAATAGGAAACACCTCTCCTCAGAATCAGAAGTCCATGCATCTGTTTGTCCTTAAACATTTCGAGGACAGTGACCACATTGTTCAATAAGCCGTCTTCTATCCTTTTCCTCTTTAGTATTTTAACTGATTTTCCAATGTCAGTTGAGGTGAGATCAGAGTAACTTCCCTTGCCATCAAAGTAGCATTTGACTCATGAAGCATCATTCCCTCTCGTCAAACTGTGGTTATTGGAAATCAGAGGAACTTCCGTGCTCATAATTTCCTCAATGAACAATGACACCTTCCCCAGAGCTATTGGGAATGACAAATAAACTCTGCCCTTGCTAATGCCTTCCAAACCCATGGATGGATTTGTCTTATTAATAACATCAAGATACATTCTGTTTTCACAGTTTGGTCTAAAGTCTCAGAAAAGTAAGACCTTGCTAGTTGAGTGTCACCTCAATGAGATCAGAGCATCACAATAAAACAACAATTCCGATTATTTTCAATCTCTTACTTTCCGAGGACTTGTCGTTGCCACTGAGCTCAATATTTTCTCAGTTCAACAGCATCACATCACATTGGCTCAAGGCTGCACCATTCCCGAATTCTACTTCATTCTCCAGCTCATTCACCGTGCTCGCCAGCAACATGAGGCCCTCAATATGGAATAACTTAGAGATGCCTATGAGCCTCTGGAACCTGCCACTCCACCCATGCCCTGCAATCTGAGTCCATCCCCTCCCCCAAGCCTGTCGTGTATTCACAATCCCTCCTAACCTTCCATGCTCTAATACTGAGTGTTCTGTACTCAGAAAAGGTCTCAGCTTTATCCCTCTGTGCCCCACTTTAATGAATTTCAGGAAACACATCATGTTGAACTCCTCTTCCACTATCTTCTCCTCTGAGTCCATTTCTTTGGGCAAGAGTCCACTCCCCATCCCATAGCCCCTTCCCCCAGCTCCAACACTCTCCCTCCAGCTGGATACATTCCTCTGGCATTTACCTGATCTCAATCTGTTCATTGAGGACGCTCCATGGGAGTTTGATGTCTTAAATTCTCTGTATCCCCCTCACCCTATCCAACCTATCACCCTTTGAACAGACTGTATGCTGTATGCTTCGATCCACCTCTGACTGTGTTATTCAGTCTGTGCCGATAAGGGTGGTGCTGCTGCAGTCTGGTGGACTCACCTCTCCATTTCAGAGGCTGAGTGCCAGCTCTCAGATATCTCCACATATCACCTACTGGTCCATAACCCTGCCATGGCACATCAGGCTATTTTATTTACTAAATCTGACCACATTTCATCTGGAGATTCCCACTTACTCGCCCACCACCCCCCCTCAAAACCCACTCACCCCCACCTACCAGTCCCAAAGCTGATGGTCCTCTGATAGCAGAGCTCATTTTTATCTCCTCCTGAAAATCCACAAACAGAACTGCCTGGGTAGACCCATTGCTTCAGCCTGCTCCTGCCATACAGAGGGGGTGTATGGATACATGCGTGGACCCAAGTTATACCTGTTCCTTTATGGGGTACGTAGACCATTCCTTGTTCCAGTTCTATTCCAGCCCCCATCCACAACTCTTTGCCCGGTACGGAGATGATATCATCACTGCTGCTCCTCTCTCTTGTCCATAATTGGAAATGTTCGTCGTTTCCAATTTACACCTCTCCCTCACTTTTACCTGGTCTACCTCTGACACCTCCCTTACTTTCCTCGACATCTCTGCTACTATTTCTGGGGATAGACCGGTCACTGATATCCAGTATTCACCCACCGACTCCCACAGCTACCTGGAGTATACATCCTCACACCTTGTTTCCTGCAAAGACTCCATTCCATTCCCCCGTTCCTCTGTCTCCACGACATTGCTTCTGATGATGTCAACTTCAGAAATGTAGCCTCTGAAATGTCTTCCTTCGTCCTCAACCAAGAACTCCCCAGAACTGTTATTGACAGGCCCCCAACCAGTTCTGACCCATCTCCTGCACTTCTACCCTCACCCTCTCTCCTCTCTCCTGTAACAGCTTTAAGAGTTCCCCCAGTCCTTACCTACCACCTCGCCAGCATTCACATGCAGAAGATCATCAGTCTGCATTCTCCCACCTCCAGCGAGATGCCACCACCAGACACATATTTGCCTCCTCTCCCTTTTCCGCCTTCTGAAGTGACCATTTTGTCCAGGACGACCCTGGGCCGCTCATTATTCACTGCCCACACCTTCCCCCCATCACCTCCCCCAGCCCCCACCACAAGTACACTTCACTTTCCCCTACCGGAGTTGTTACACTTTCCCATTTACCTCCTCCCTTCTCACTATACAAGGGCCCAAACATACCTCCCTGGTGAAGCAGCATCCTACCAACATTGCCCACAATCTATTCTACTACATTCGCTGCTCAGATTGTGGTCTGCTCTACATTGGGGAAACTAAAGGTGGACTGAGTGACTACATCACAGAATATCCAAGCTGTACCTATGCAAAAGACCCTGACTTTCCAGTTGCCTGCTAGTTTAATACCCCATCCTGTTCCCTGACCAATGTCAGGCTTGCTGCAGTGTTCCAGGACATTTCAACGCAAGCTGGAAGATCAACACCTCCTTTTCCGCGGGTAGACCCTGCAGCCATTCAGACTCAAGGTAATGTTCAATAATTTTAAGGACTGAACTCCTCAATGACCCCTACCCATGCACCAGGCCTAGTTCTCACGAGGCCTTCCATTACTCACCCCCTATTGTTAGCTACTAACAGTCTCCGTTAACAGCTATTCAGCCTCTGCTATATATTAATCAACATTTTCAGGGCTACTTTACGTTCTGAGGAAGGGCCACTGAACTAGAAACGTTAATTCTGATTTCTCTGCACAGATACTGCAAACCTTTTGCAGCAACTTCGGGTTTTGTTTCAACAATGTCTCACAATGTTTTTGTATAACAATGCAATGCGTCATGGCTATTTGGAGCTCTGTCAAACATAGGAACTTTGTAATTTCTCATTTAATGTCCATAAACAAATATTCGAGATTCAACTGAGATAGCAGCTTTGCTTACATCGTTCAGATCAGTCAATTTGTCACAGTTCAGAAAGAAAAAGAAATCGACAGAGGGAAACTCAGCAGGTCTGGCACTCTCTGAGCAGAGATACACAGAATTAACCTTTGATTTCAACATGACCTTTTCAGAACAGTGTCACATCATATTCGATATGTTAACTCTGTTTCTCTCTGCAGATACTTCCTCATCTGTTGCGCTTCTACCATCATTTTCTGTTTGTATTTCATGTTTCCGTATCACTATATTTCATGTTTCTTGACAGGGCTACATGCTGAATTTGGTTATATATGGACAATGTAGTCCTTTCCTGTTCCTATTACAGTTGCTGTGTCTGTGACACCTGTGTTACGGCCGAAATCTGTTTCTTCTTTAAGATTCAAAGGAAAAAATACTCTTTTTCTGATTATCCTGTAAATCTCAAGAACTCCACTTTGTTTGAAAAGACCTTTTAGAGGCAGCTGACTTTTTATGAGATAATAGGAATAGATTATTGATGGTGGAGCACTCTGTGTCCTTCGTTGAACTAGCTTGTCTACCCCCTCTCCAAAGGCTTTGATTACACAGAATTATTTACAGCAAAAGTGTGGGCAACTCAGCCCATTGTCTCTTCCAGTTTGGAATGACTATATCTCTGCTGTTAGTCTCCTGTATTGTCCCCATTGCCCTTCATATTTTGTCATTAGTGTCTGCTTTTAATTGTAAGTATCCTGCCAGATATGAACAATATGATCAATCTCAAACAAAAAGAAAACTAGAACTTAAAGGGCAAGCTCAGCAGGTCTGGTAGTATCTGTGAAGAGAAATCAAAGTTAATGTTTCAGTTCCGGTGACCCTACTCAATCTGTATTTCCAATGATTAAATGTGTGTATATAAAACGTAGTTCACTTTATCACATTTAATATTATCCTTTTAGTTCGCATTGTTATTCAGCATTGCATCTCCCAAATGTTGGCTGTTTCCTTGTAATGCATTACATTTAATTCTGTCTATCCGAAAGAGAGATGATGACTGGGGAATATCATTGTATTCCCCATGCAGTCTCCACAGCCACTGCTTCCATTCCGCCCTATCTCCCAGCCAATGTCATGTTCATTCGAACCTGACTCATTAATTCATAAGTCTTAATGAAAACGTTCATTGTAATTATCACATTTAGTTTTGGACTGAGGCCAAAGTGCGTAAAAATACGGTTTACAGCAAATAAAACTGCACTTAGAAGACTGTCAATTTATATAAATAAATTACTGAAGCATATTCCCTTTGGAAGTTCCAAAGTTGCCTTATTAGAGCAGTGAGAGGAACATTCAGAGAAATCCACACTTCCTGTCTATGTTCAGGGCGACTGTGTTGAATGTCAGTCTGTTCGCTAGCGTTTGTTCCCGTGGAGGAGAGATCAGCACAGTAACAAAATCCTGATTGTGGTTCTTTTGGGCGTGGTGGAGGGATTTTTGGAGAGATAGTTACAGCATAGTAAACGGACAAGAGAGCAGAATCATGTAGCCTACGAAAAGAAAATATTCTAATTCTCCCTCACAACTGACTTCACTAGAGCGATTGATGATGGGAGATGTGACCAATAGCGAGCAATGTCAACATGGAGTCCATTCCAGATATATTGTGAACTGAATGTGCTGTATTGAAAGCTGGGACTGTTTGCTCTGATTGTGATTGATGTCAGTCTCCATGCAATGCAACTGTGTCACTGGAGGGTTTCCCTCTCCTATTAGTAAGAGGTTTCATTCAGTGCGCTATCCCACTGTAGTAACAGATGCATCAGCTCCAACAGTAACAGAGATCAACATCTGCATAGATCTGAATCTGAGAATAGCGGACTGGAACATTACTACAATGGAGAGGAGGTTTTCCTTGACTCTTTTCAAGATTTCCCTCTCTTGCGAATTTCTACCATGTCGGATATCAGCAGTGCTGATGATTATTCTGGGCGGGGTGGAGGGTGAGCTACTCACCTATTCTCGCTATTGTTGGTGTTCTCTTCCTCTGTCCATTCATTAATCCCATAAACAAGTTTGAACTCCGTTGTAATTTCTGTTATCTATATTTGTCAGAGAAAGAAACTATTGTCTTCAGTTTCAATTGCAGTCTCCATTCATTACCCATGAATTACAGACCACTCCCTCACAAACATCTGAGAACAAAAATGTGCAAAACCTCGAGATCCCTTTTTGTCCTGAACTGATTTTTGTCTGGTGTTCTCTCTGTCACCAAACCTGTCCTCTCCCAGCTCCTAATATCCCCAATCTCCATCTCTGTGTCAGTATTGTTGCTGAACAAACCATTGGCTGCACGTTGGTAAAATTCAGACTTAATGTTTCAAGCTCTCTTCTGACCACTTTTCCAATTACAAATACTTCAATCACAAAATTGCTCTTGTCTCGGACGTTACTTCTTGATGAGGGCAATGTATGAATGTAGGAATGTCACTAGATGTAATTGTGAGGCAAAGCTTAATAAACGAAAGATATTGTTTCAAGTCCACCACAGCTGATGACAGAACTAAAATAAAAATAATAAGAATCGGAATAAAAGTGAATTTCACGAAAAACAAACATAAAACAACATTGTGTCTGAAAACCTTTTTCTTTCACTGATCACCTTCGGTAAACAAATCTAATGTTATTACCGGGTCTGGGTTAATTGTGACTTGAGACCCATGACAATGTGCTTAACTTTATATTGGCTTGTGGATGGCCTCATAATCAATACAATTAGTGATGGTCACTAATTGCTGCCCTTGGCAGAGATGCCAACATCCTACGAAATAACAAAATTGAAGGTGAAATCAAATAAAGGAAGATGCTGAAAATCTGAAATTATAGAAAGAAATGCACAGACACGAATAGAAAGTGCTGGGGAACTTTCCTGAATTGAAAACAGCTGGAAAAGGGTGTGATTACTACCGTTGACAGGGAAGTCTGCTTTGAAGAGGAGGAGGAATCAATTGAGAAAGAGAGATATAGAAGAAAAAGAGCAAACAAAGAGAATGATGATCAGCTGTGCTGGAAATAAAATGTGAGATTCACCTCATTTATTTTTCACCTTTCATATCTTCCTGAATATCATGCCCGTGCAAATGTGGGTATCCCCGCTTTTCAAAAGTTCGCTTTTCGCCACTTCCCTTTCTGAATAATTAAATTAGGACATTGTTTTGCTAACCATAAGATATCCGAACAGGATTTTCACTTTTACGAAGAAAGCCGATTTTTTTTCCCATATAAGTTAGTGCTCCTGCACTTTACACCATATCAGCTTGCGAACGGTTTCGTAGGAATACTCTGCTTACAAATAGCGACGGAAACCTGTATACATCTAAGATCATGTTCAAAGCAATTTGATTCCCTCTGTCTGTCCTCCTTAAGTGTGGTAACCTTCTTATATTCATGAATGAGATATGGGTATCTCTGACTGGGGCAGCATGAGTTCATTTTTCCAGTTGCCCTTGAGAAAACCCTGAGCCGCTGCAGTCCACGTGCTTGATCTGATTTGGTTTCGTTTATTTTAGTCAAATGTACAATGGAAAGGTTTGTTTTTATTGTAGTGCAGGCACATGATAGAAAACAAGAAAACAGAGATCGTGGGGTACTTACACAGATTGAGTCATACAAGGTTACAGCTTCACAGGAGGTGTGCAAAGTAAGATCGACTTTAGCAAGATTAATATTATTTGAAAAGTGAGAGATGTCAATTTGTCAGTCTAAAATGGTCGGGAAGGAAGTGTTCCTGAGCATGCTGGTCCATGTTTTCAAGCCTCTGTGTCTCCTCCTTGTTGGAAGAGGTTGAAGGAGATCATGACCAGTTTGGGAGAGATCTTTGATGTTGCCAGCCTTTCTGCGACAATGACAAATACAAATGGACGGAAGGTTGTCTTCCGTGTTGGTCTGAGCTGTGCACACAACCGTCTGTAGTTTCTTATGGTCCTAGGCAGAGCAGTTACCATGCCAGGCCATCACGCACCCGAATAAAATGTTTTCAGTTTCCAGTATGCAGAGCACTGGGGGATGGGTGGTTTCAAAATAGTTAGATATAACAATTGTCTGTTAAATGGATACCCACGTTCTGGTTGCTGTTTTGACAACAATTGAAATGTAACTGATAATTTTACATTATGTCCTCTATAACAAAACCTTGTTGGGAGTGTATTGTATTGCCAACATCGAACCAATGAGCCATCACCTGGTTCAAATGAATAGAGAAGCCAACGAAGGAGAAAGAGACAGAAACAACGAAAAGGAGAGAGAGAACACAGCGAGGGAAACTGATGGACAGTCAGTCAAAGAGAGAAAGGAAACAAAACAAGGAAACAAACAGTCACATGTGTAGGGAGAAGGGAAGATAATAGGTTCAGGGAGAGAAACAGAAGACAGGGAGAAGGCTAACACAGGGAAATAGGCAGTGTGAGAGAAACAGTGAGAGACAAAGGTCACAGCGAGCTGGAGATAGGGTCAAGGGGAGCTGGGGGGAATGGAAGGAGCTGACGCTGAGGACCAGAGAGACCTGGGCGTGAGCACTGGAGGGAGATGGGGGTAGGGAGGTGAGGATTTATTTTGTCCTGTGCCAAGATGCCCAGGAAGATCATGGTAATAATAGTTGTATTGAATGATGGCTGTAAAACATGTCTGAGAGGCATATTGGCTACGCTGCACAGGGCGCGCGCTCGGCGAGATCAATATGAACAAAATCAGCATTATCTGAGATTAGAAAGTCCATTCATCAGCTTAATAACAGCTAGGAAGAAGCTGTTCCTGAACTTACTGCTCTGTGTGTTCAAGCGTCTGTATCTTTTAGCCTGATGGAAGAGGTTGTGGGAGACCTTTACAGGCATATGATGGGACTTTGGCAATGTTAGAACAAAGAACATTCCAGTGCAACAGGCCATTTGGCGGTCCAAACCTGCGCCGATCCAAGTCCTCCATCTCAACCTGTCTCCTATTTTCTAAAGGTCTGTATCCCTATGCTCCCTGCCCGTTCATGTATATTTCCAGAAACATCTTAAATGGAGCACCAGTGGTCACAGTACTACATGTTGAGAAACTCCCTTCCCCAACTACACTCTGTCCCGTGTTGCCAAGCCAGTTCTTTATCCATGTAGCTAACACACCCTGGACACCACGTGACTTCACTTTCCCCATAGCCCGACCATGGGAAACCTTATCAAACGTCTTCCTGAAGTCCATGTACATGACATGTACATTCCCTCCCTCATCAATTAACTTTGTCACTTCCTCAAATAATTCTATTAAGTTGGTAAGACATGACCTTCACTGTACTAAACCATGTTGCCTCTCACTGATGATACCATTTTCATCCAAATGAGAATAGATCTTATCCCTCAGTATCTTCTCAAACAGCTTCCCTACCCCAGACGTCAGGCTCACCGGTCTATAATTAACTGGATTATTCATGCTCCCCTTCTTAACAAGGGGATTAGAAATTTTCCTGTCCTACGGGCCCTCAGTTGTGTTCAAGGATGTTACAAAGAAATCTGTTCAGGCCCTAGCTATTTCCTCTCTCCCTTCCCTCAGTAATTTTGGATAGATGTTGCAGCCTTTCTGCGGCAACAGGCCGTGTAAATAGAGTCAATGGTTGGGAGACATGAGACCGCCTTTGTCTGGGCTGTGAACACAATCTTCTGTAGTTTCTTATGGTCCTGGGCAGAGTGTTGCTGTACCAGGCCATTACACACCCGGACAGTACGTTTACAATAGTGCATCTGTAGAAGTAGTGCATGCTAATTATCCTGAGCCAAGTGAGGAAGCAGTGACGTTTTTGAACCATCTTGACTGTCACACCCATGTGAGAGGTTCAGGGTAGATTGCCATTATCATCACTCCGAGGGACTTGACGCTCTGCACTGTCTCGACCGTTGATGTAGATAGGGGCTTGTTCACCTCCTTTCGTTCTAAAGTCAATGATCAGTTCTTTACTTTTGGCAAATTTGAGAGGAAGGTTATTATCATTCCACCATGCCACCAAACCCACTATCTCCTTTCTGTGTTCAGACTCATCGTTGTTTGATATCCCTCCTGCTTTAGTGATGTCATCAGCAAACTTACAGTTGGCATTGTTTGGAATTTGGCAACACAGCCACGTGTGTACAGGGAGTACAGTAGGGGGCTGAGGACACAGCCGTGTGTGTACAGGGAGTACAGTAGGGGGCTGAGGGACACAGCCGTGTGTGGACAGGGAGTACAGTAGGGGGCTGAGGACACAGCCCTGTGTGTACAGGGAGTACAGTGGGGGCTGAGGGACACAGCCGTGTGTGGACAGGGAGTACAATAGGGGGCTGAGGACACAGCTGTGTGTGTACCGGAGTATAGTAGGGGACTGAGGACACAGCTGTGTGTGTAGAGGGAGTACAGTAGAGGGCTGAGGACACAGCTGTGTGTGTACCGGAGTATAGTAGGGGACTGAGGACACAGCTGTGTGTGTACTGGAGTATAGTAGGGGACAGAGGACACAGCCGTGTGTGTAGAGGGAGTACAGTAGAGGGCTGAGGACACAGCCACGTGTGTACAGGGAGTACAGTAGGGGGCTGAGGACACAGCCGTGTGTGTACAGGGAGTACATTAGGGGGCTGAGGACACAGCTCTGTGTGTACCGGAGTACAGTAGGGGACTGAGGACACAGCTCTGTGTGTACCGGAGTACAGTAGGGGACTGAGGACACAGCTCTGTGTGTACCGGAGTACAGTAGGGGGCTGAGGGACACAGCCGTGTGTGTACAGGGAGTACAGTAGGGGGCTGAGGGACACAGCCGTGTGTGTACAGGGAGTACAATAGGGGACTGATGACACAGCTGTGTGTGTACCGGAGTATAGTAGGGGGCTGAGGACACAGCTCTGTGTGTACCGGAGTACAGTAGGGGACTGAGGACACAGCTCTGTGTGTACCAGAGTACAGTAGGGGGCTGAGGACACAGCTCTGTATGTACAGGGAGTACAGTAGGGGACTGAGGACATAGCCGTGTGTGTACTGGAGTACAGTAGGGGGCTGAGGGACACAGCTGTGTGTGTACAGGGAGTACAGTGGTGGACTGAGGACACAGCCGTGGGTTTACAGGATCTAAAGTAGGTGATGCGGACGCAGCTGTGTGTGTACGGGGAGAACAGTAGGAGGCTGTGGATACTGAAGTGGGTGTACAGGGAGTACAGTGGGGGGTTGACGGCACAGCTTTAGGGAAGTAGTTACTCCGAAAGTTATAGAGAGATGGGTGACAGTGAGGGGGAGTGGGAGGAAGCAGCCAGTGCAGGGACCCCCTGCGGTCATTCCCCTCAATAACAAGTATACCGTTTTGGATAATTGTGGGGGGGATGACTTACCTGGGGTAAGCAATGAGGTTCAGGCCTCTGGCACGGAGCCTGTCCCCGTTGCTCAGAAGGGAAGGGTGGAGAAAGGTAGAGCGATAGTTATTAGGGACCCAATAGTGAGGGGCACAGATAGGCGGTTTTGCGGGGGTGCCAGAGACTCACGATTGGTATGTTGCCTCCCAGGTGCAAGGGTACGTGATGTCTCTGATCGTGTTTTCCGGGTACTTAAGGGGGAGGGGGAGCAGCCCCAGATTGTGGTCCACGTTGGCACCAACGACATAGGTAGGAAGAGGGGTGAGGATGTTAGACAGGCTTACAGGGAGCTACGTTGGAAGCTCAGAGCTAGAACGAACAGAGTTGTTGTCTCTGGTTTGTTACCCGTGCCACGTGATAGAGAGTTGAGCATAGGGAGAGAGAAGAGTTAAATGCGTGTCTACAGGGATGGTGCAGGAGGGAGGAATTCCGGTTTCTGGACAACTGAAGTTCTTTCTGGGGAAGGTGGGACCTCTATAAACAGGACGGTCGACACCTTAACCTGAGGGGCACCAGTATCCTTGGGGGGAGGTTTACTAGTGCTCTTTGGGAGGGTTTAAACGAACTCTGGAGGGGCATGGGAACCTGGACTGTAGCTTTAGGGTACAGGACCTTGAGTGTAGGGAGGTTAGGAACATGGCATTGATCTCGAAGGAGGGTGCCTGTAAACAGGAAGGTGGCTTGAAATGTGTATACTTCAATGCCAGAAGTATAAGAAATAAGGTAGGTGAACTTGCAGCATGGGTTGGTACCTGGGACTTCGATGTTGTGGCCATTACAGAGACGTGGGTAGAACAGGGACAGGAATGGCTGTTGCAGGTTCCAGGGTTTAAATGTTTTAGTAGGGTCAGAGATGGGAGTAAAAGAGGGGGAGGTGTGGCATTGCTTGTCAAGGACAGTATTACAGCAGTAGAAAGGGTGATGGAGGAAGACTTGCCATCTGAGGTAATTTGGGCGGAGGTTAGAAATAGGAAAGGTGAGGTCACCCTGTTAGGAGTTTTCTACAGGCCTCCTAATAGTCCGAAAGAAGTAGAGGAAAGTATTGCGAGGATGATTCAGGATAAGAGTGAAAGTAGCAGGGTGGTTGTTCTGGGGGACTTTAACTTCCCAGATATTGACTGGGAAAGCTAGAGCTCAAGTTCGTAAGATGGGTCGGTGTTTGCCCAATGTGTGCAGGAGGGTTTCCTGACACAATATATAGACAGGCCAACAAGAGGTGAGGCTATACTGGAATTTGTTTCTAGGTAATGAACCAGGCCAGGTGTAGACTTGGAGGTAGGTGAGCACTTCGGGGGCAGTGACCACAACTCGGTGACTTTTACTCTAGTGATGGAGAGGGATAAGTGTGCACTGCAGGGCAACAGTTATAGCTGGGGGCAGGGAAATTACGATGCGGTGTGGCATGACTTAGGATGCGTGGATTGGAAAAATAGGCTTCAAGGGAAGAACACAAATAATATATGGAGATTGTTCAAGGAACAGCGAATGGGTGTCCTTGATAAGTATGTACCAGTCAGGCAGGGAGTAAAGGGTCTAGTGAGGGAGCCGTGGTTTAATAAGGAATTGGAATCCCTTGTGAAAGGGAAGAGGGCGGCCTATATAAAGATGAGGCGTGACGGTTCAGTTGGGGTGATTGAGAATTATAAGGTAGCCAGGAAGGATCTAAAGAGAGAGCTAAGAGCAGCGAGAAGGGGACATGAAAAGTCCTTGGTTGGTAGGATTAGGGAAAACCCAAAGGCTTTCTATAGGTATGTCAGGAATAAAAGAATGACTAGGGTAGGTATCGGTCCAGTCAAGGATAGTAGTGGGAAGTTGTGCGTGGAGGTGGAGGAGATTGGTGAGACACTAAATCATTACTTTTCGTCAGTATTCACTCAGGAACAGGACACTGTTGCTGATGTGAATATTGAGTCACAAGTGATTAGAATGGAAGGCTTTGAGGTATGTAGGGAAGAGGTTCGGGGAATACTGGAAAGGGTGAAAATGGATAAGTCCCCTGGGTCTGATGGCGTTTATCCTAGGATCCTCTGGGAAGCTAGGAAGGAGATAGCGGAGCCATTGGCCTTGATTTTTATGTCGTCGTTGTCTACGGGAATAGTGCCAGAAGACTGGAGAATAGCGAATGTGGTCCCCTTGTTCAAGAAGTGGAGCAGGGATAGCCCGAGTAACTATAGGCCAGTGAGTCTCACTTCTGTTGTGGGCAAAGTCTTAGAGAGATTTCTAAGGGATAGGATTTATGAACATCTGGATAGGAATAATGTGGTCAAGGATAGTCAGCATGGTTTTTTGAAGGGCAGGTCATGCCTCACAAACTTTATTGAGTTCTTTGAGAAGGTGACCAAGGAAGTGCACGAGGGTAAAGTGGTAGATGTGGTGTATATGGATTTTAGCAAGGCGTTCGATAAGGTACCCCATGGCAGGCTAATGCAAAAACTACGGAGGTATGGCATTGAGGGTGCATTAGAGGTTTGGATTAGGAATTGGCTGGCTGGAAGGAGATAGAGGGTAGTAGTTGATGGTACAGGTTCATCTTGGAGTGCAGTTACTAGCGGTGTTCCACAAGGATCTGTTTTGGGACCATTGCTGTTTGTCATTTTTATAAATGACCTGGAGGAGAGGCTTGAAGGCTGGGTGAGCAAGTTTGCAGATGACAGGAAAGTCGGGGGGGTTGTGGACAGTGAAGAAGAATGTGGCAGGTTACAGCGGGATATAGATAAGTTGCAGAGCTGGGCAGAAAGGTGGCACATGGAATTTAATGTAGCAAAGTGTGAAGTCATTCACTTTGATAGGAGTAACAAGAAGATGGATTACTGGGCTAATGGTAGACTACTTGGAAGTGTGGATGAGCAGAGGGATCTTGGTGTCCATGTACACAGATCTCTGAAAGTTGCCACCCAGGTAAATAGTGCTATGAAGAATGCATATGGCATACTGAGCTTTATTGGTAGAGGAATTGAGTTCCGGAGTCCTGAGGTCATGTTGCAGTTGGATAAGACTCTGTTGCGGCCTCATCTGGGGTATTGTGTACAGTTTTGGTCGCCATACTATAGGAAGGATGTGGAGGCATTGGAACGAGTGCAGAGGAGGTTTACCAGGATGTTGCCTGGCATGGTAGGAAGATCGTATGAGGAAAGGCTGAGGCACTTGGGGCTGTCCTCATTGGAGAAAAGAAGGTTTAGGGGAGATTTGATAGAGGTGTACAAGATGATTAGGGGTTTAGATAGGGTTGACAGTGAGAACATTTTTCCGCTAATGAAGTCAGCTGTTACTAGGGGACACAGCTTTAAATTAAGGGGTGGTAGGTATAGGACAGATGTTAGGGGTATATATTTTACTCAGCGGATTGTGAGTTCATGGAATGTCCTGCCAATAGCAGTGGTGGACTCTCCCTCTTTATGGTCATTTAAGCGGGCATTGGACAAGCATATGGAGGTTATTGGGCCAGTGTAGGATAGGTAGGCTTCGGTCGGCGCAATATCGAGGGCCGAAGGGCCTGTACTGCGCTGTATTTTTCTATTTTCTATGTTCTATGTACAGGGAGTACAGTAGGGGGCTGAGGACACAGCCGTGTGTGTACAGGGAGTACAGTAGGGGACTGAGGGCACAGCTGTGTGTGTACAGGGAGTACAGTAGGGGGCTGAGGATACATCTCTTGGTGCTCAGGGAGTACAGTAGGGGGCTGAGGGCACAGCCGTGTGTGTACAGGGAGTACAGTTGGGGGCTGAGGGACAGTGCCATGTGTGTACAGGGAGTACAGTAGGGGGCTAAGGGACACAGCCGTGTGTGTACAGGGTGTACAGTAGGGGGCTGAGGGACACAACCCTGTGTGTACAGGGAGTACAGTAGGGGGCTGAGGACACAGCCGTGTGTGTACAGGGCGTTACAGTAGGGGGCTGAGGGACAGTGCCATGTGTGTACAGGGAGTACTGTAGGGGGCTAAGGGACACAGCCGTGTGTGTACAGGGAGTACAGTAGGGGGCTGAGGACACAGCCGTGTGTGTACAAGGAGTACAGTAGGGGACTGAGGGCACAGCTGTGTGTGTACAGGGAGTACAGTAGGGGGCTGAGGATACATCTCTTGGTGCTCAGGGAGTACAGTAGGGGGCTGAGGGCACAGCCGTGTGTGTACAGGGAGTACAGTTGGGGGCTGAGGGACAGTGCCATGTGTGTACAGGGAGTACAGTAGGGGGCTAAGGGACACAGCCGTGTGTGTACAGGGTGTACAGTAGGGGGCTGAGGGACACAACCCTGTGTGTACAGGGAGTACAGTAGGGGGCTGAGGACACAGCCGTGTGTGTACAGGGAGTACAGTAGGGGGCTGAGGACACAGCCGTGTGTGTACAGGGCGTTACAGTAGGGGGCTGAGGGACAGTGCCATGTGTGTACAGGGAGTACTGTAGGGGGCTAAGGGTCACAGCCGTGTGTGTACAGGGAGTACAGTAGGGGGCTGAGGACACAGCCGTGTGTGTACAGGGAGTACAGTAGGGGGCTGAGGACACAGCCGTGTGTGTACAGGGAGTACAGTAGGGGGCTGAGGATACATCTCTTGGTGCTCAGGGAGTACAGTAGGGGGCTGAGGGCACAGCCGTGTGTGTACAGGGAGTACAGTAGGGGGCTGAGGACACAGCCGTGTGTGTACAGGGCGTTACAGTAGGGGGCTGAGGGCCAGTGCCATGTGTGTACAGGGTGTACAGTAGGGGGCTGAGGGACACAACCCTGTGTGTACAGGAGTACAGTAGGGGGCTGAGGACACAGCCGTGTGTGTACAGGGCGTTACAGTAGGGGGCTGAGGGCCAGTGCCATGTGTGTACAGGGTGTACAGTAGGGGGCTGAGGGACACAACCCTGTGTGTACAGGAGTACAGTAGGGGGCTGAGGACACAGCCGTGTGTGTACAGGGCGTTACAGTAGGGGGCTGAGGGACAGTGCCATGTGTGTACAGGGAGTACTGTAGGGGGCTAAGGGACACAGCCGTGTGTGTGCAGGGAGTACAGTAGGGGGCTGAGGACACAGCTGTCGGTGTACAGGGAGTACAGTAGGGGGATGAGGACACAGCCGTGTGTGTACAGGGAGTACAGTAGGGGGCTGAGGACACAGCCAAGGGAGTACAGGGAGTACAGTAGGGGGCTGAGGGACACAGCCATGGGTGTACAGGGAGTACAGTAGGGGGATGAGGGACACAGCCGTGTGTGTACAGGGAGTACAGTAGGGGGCTGAGGACACAGCCATGTGTGTACAGGGAGTACAGTTGGGGCTGAGGACACAGCCGTATGTGTACAGGGAGTACAGTAGGGGGCTGAGGATACAACCCTGTGTGTACAGGGCGTACAGTAGGGGACTGAGGACAGTGCCATGTGTGTACAGGGAGTATAATAGGGGGCTGAGGGACAGTGCCATGTGTGTACAGGGAGTACAGTAGGGGGCTGAGGACACAGCCGTGGGTGTACAAAGAGTACAATAGGGGGCTGAGGGACACAGCCATGTGTGTACAGGGAGTACAGTAGGGGGCTGAGGACACAGCCGTGGGTGTACAGGGAGTACAGTAGGGGGCTGAGGACACAGCCGTGTGTGTACAGGGAGTACAGTAGGGGGCTGAGGACACAGCCGTGGGTGTACAAAGAGTACAATAGGGGGCTGAGGGACACAGCCATGTGTGTACAGGGAGTACAGTAGGGGGCTGAGGACACAGCCGTGGGTGTACAGTGAGTACAGTAGGGGGCTGAGGACACAGCCGTGGGTGTACAGGGAGTACAGTAGGGGGCTGAGGACACATACTCCAGGAGCTCCAGTGTTGAGTGTTATTGTGGCGGAGGTGCGGATACCTACCTTCACTAATTGTGGTCTGTGGGTCAGAAACCATGGGATCCAGTTGCAGAGGGTGGAGCCATGAGTAAGGTCACAGAATTTTGAGATCAGTCTGGAGGGGATAATGATTTTTAAGGTCGAGGTCAATGAGCAGGAGTCTGGTGTAGGTGTCTTTGGTGTCCAGATGTCCTAAGGATGAGTGCAGGGCTCGGGATATGGCATCTGTTGTGAACCCGTTACATCAGTCGGCATATTATAAGGGATCAATCAGGCTGGGAGATTGGAGGTGATGTGGGCCATAACCAGCCTTTTAAATCACTCCATGTTTATTGAGGTTAGAGCCACTGGGCGGTAATCATTAAGTCATTAAAACATGAACTTTCTCACTTACAAGGTTGATGTTGGTCTTCTTGAAGCAGGTTGGGACTTCAGCTTGTGGGAGGGAACGGCTGAAATTGTATATGAATACCTCTTCCAGTTGGTCCTCCCAGGATCTGAGAGCTCAGCCGGGAACACTATCCAGGCCCGTCGCTTTCCTTGATTTGACCTGCAGGAAGACTGATCATGCCTGCAGCGGTGACAGCGGGCACAGGCACATCCGAGGCTGTCGGGGCAGGTTTCAGCCTGGCAGTCACACAGTCATTCATCGCAGACATCTCCTCGCTGACCTCCCTCGATCTTCATCAATACACAGTGACATATTTGGTGTGAGCACCACTCAGTTAGTGTTGAGACGGAGTGACATCAATAGACTGAGATTAAGCGCCATAATGAAGTAAACTCACAACAAAAGGTGGTAGAGTGTGCTTCCACTGAGAGTCAGTGACGCAGGGAGTGAAGACTTTTCAGGTGTAATTCAAGTGAAGCCATTGCTTCAACCTGAATGGAGTCAAGCATCTTGACTGTTGTGCCTTGTAGATGGTGGGCGGTCCTTAGGAAGCCAGGAAATATATCATGTAAGAACAATCTGAACAAAGGACTTGAGGGCAGTTTTGCTAAGTTTGCAGATGGTATTGAGGAAGTGGGGAAGCTGGAGAAAAGCTTGAACAGTTTATGACTGTGGGAAAACACGTGGCTGATGGAACGCAATATGGGAATGTGTGAGAATATGCACTTTGGTAGGCGGAATAGAGGAGACGCTATGTTCCAATGGGATCCATTAAATCTGAAACACAAAAGGATTTTGAAGCACTCGTTCTCTCTTATGGTTAATGTGCATGTTCAGTTGGCAGTTAGGAAAGCAAAAACAATGTTCGCATTTATTTCAAGAGAGCAAGAATGCAAGACGGGAGACATACTGCTGAGAATGTAATGGGCTATGGACAGACGGCATTTGGCCAATTGTGAGCTGTTTTGGACACTATCTCTGGGGAAAGATCTGCTGGTGTTGGAGGTGATCCATCCTGGGGACGGTGGCTTGTCATATGAGCGGCTGTGTGTGTACACGATGGAATTTAGATGAATTGTGGGTGGTGGTGGGGGGGGGGGTCTGATTGAAACTAATGGATTACTGCAAAGATTGATACTACAGTCAGTGTGTAGAAAATATTGCCAATTTTCATAGAGACAATGACAAAATGGCACAGTGTCAGAATGAAGGAATGGGCTGAATGGCCTAAATCTATTGCTATATCTCATTTTGTTTCGGTCATAGGATCTATTATTCAGTAAAGACTTGTAAGTCTCTGACCTGCTCTTGTAACCCTGTATTTGTATGTCTATTTGACTTCACGTTCTGGTCAATGTTAACCCCTGTGATATGGACAGTAAGAAGATTCAGTGTCAGCCAGGACTCCATTAATATTTTGATTATAGAACATAGAACATAGAACATAGAACAATACAGCGCAGTACAGGCCCTTCGGCCCTCGATGTTGCGCCGATCAAAGCCCACCTAACCTACACTAACCCACTATCCTCCATATACCTATCCAATGCCCGCTTAAATACCCATAAAGAGGGAGAGTCCACTACTGCTACTGGCAGGGCATTCCATGATCTTACGACTCGCTGAGTGAAGAACCTACCCCTAACATCAGTCCTATATCTACCCCCCCTTAATTTAAAGCTATGCCCCCTTGTAATAGCTGACTCCATACGCGGAAAAAGGTTCTCACTGTCAACCCTATCTAACCCCCTAATCATCTTGTACACCTCTATCAAATCACCCCTAAACCTTCTTTTCTCCAAAGAAAACAACCCCAAGTGCCTCAGCCTTTCCTCATAGGATCTTCCTACCATACCAGGCAACATCCTGGTAAACCTCCTCTGCACCCGTTCCAGTGCCTCCACATCCTTCCTATAGTATGGCGACCAAAACTGCACACAATATTCCAGATGCGGCCGCACCAGAGTCTTATACAACTGCAGCATGACCTCAGGACTCCGGAACTCAATTCCTCTACCAATAAAAGCCAGTACGCCATATGCCTTCTTCACTGCACTATTTACCTGGGTGGCAACTTTCAGAGATCTGTGTACATGGACACCAAGATCCCTCTGCTCTTCCACACTACCAAGTAGTCTACCATTAGCCCAGTAATCCATCTTTTTATTACTCTTACCAAAGTGAATCACTTCACACCTAGCTACATTGAACTCCATTTGCCACCTTTCTGCCCAGCTCTGCAGCTTCTCTATATCCCGCTGTAACCTGCCATATCCTTCCTCACTGTCTACAACTCCTCCGACTTTCGTATCATCCGCAAACTTGCTCACCCAACCTTCTAACCCTTCCTCCAGGTCATTTATAAAAATGACAAACTGCAATGGTCCCAAAACAGATCCTTGCGGAACACCACTAGTGACGGCACTCCAAGATGAATCTTTGCCATCAACTACTACCCTTATGAGCTGCTATCAGTGAGTCTCATCTGGCGGGAGGACATTCTCTCCACGATGATTGCCATTTTCTGTCTGGGATTTTCGAAGGATTGATCCTGATACACCAGTATTGTTGATTTAAGCAAAACAGGTGCAATTTATCACAGCACACAGCAACAATATGTCATCGAATACTGAACACTCTTCTAATAACAGAAAAGACTAAAATGTTCAATATTCGAAACACTGCTTTCCTGTTCGTGTTCAAATCAGATAACCTGTCCCATCGAGATGCTCAACTTCGGACTATTCATTAAAAAGTTCTTTTTTTTTCTGTGGGCATCGCTGGATGAAACCGCTCACATTTCTTGCCCGTCCCTAGTTGCCCTTGAGAAGGTGGTGCTGAGATGCCTTCTCGAACTGCTGCAGTCTACCTGCTGTGCGGTGGCCCACTAGTGATTACAGAGGGAATTCCAGGGTTTTCACGCAGCAACAGTGAAGGAACGGCAATACATTTCCAAATCAGGATGTTGACTCGTTTGGAGGGGAACTTGAAGGTGGTGGTGTTCCCAAAAGTCTATTGCCCTTGTCATTCCAGATGGAAGAGTTCTAGAGATTGGAAGGAGCTGTCTGAGGATCTTTGGGGAATTTCTCCATTGTGTCTTGTAAACAGTGAAAACTGCTGCTCCTGAGTGACCGTGGTGAAGGGAGTGAATGCTTGTGGATGTGGTTCAAATCAAATGGGCTGTTTTGTCCTGGATTGTGTCAAGCTTCTTTAGTGTTGTGGGGCCTGCACCCATTCAGGCAAGTGAGGATATTCCATCTCATTCCTGACGTGTGCCTTGTAGGTGATGGACAGGCGTTGGGGAGTCAGGAGGCGAGTTTCTCGTGCAGTATTCCTAGCCTCTGATCTGGTCTTACATTCATGCGGCGAGCCCAGTTGAGGTTCTGGTCAATGAAACCCCCACCCCCCAGGATATTGACAGTGGGGGAGTTTAGTGATGATAATGCTGCTGAATACAAAGTGGTTATATTGTTTCTTATTGATGACTGTCATTGTCTGAATTTATGTGGTCCAACCGTTACTTGCCACTTACCAGCCCAAGCCTGGATATTGCCCAGATATTGTTGCTTTGGGCATGGACTGCTTCTGTATCTGAGCATTTGCGAATGGTGCTGAACATCGTGCAGTCATTATCAAATATCCCCACTTCTGACCTTATGATGGAAGGAAGGTCATTGTTCAGCAGCTGAAGATGTTTAGACTGAGGACATTAGCCTAAGGGACTACTCTGGAGATGTTCTGGAGCTGAGATGACTGACCTCGATAAACAATGACCATCTTCCTATCTGTCAGGTATGACTCCAATAATGGAGTGTTGGCCCGCGATACCATTTTTGCTTGGGGTCCTTGATGCCACTTTTGCAGAATGCAGCCTTGGTGTCAAGGCTGGAATTCATTTCCTTTTTCGATATTTGAACCAAGGCTGTGATGAGTTCAGGAGCTGAGTGACCCTGGTGGAACACAAAATGGGCGTCCCTGAGCAGGTTATTTTTGAGCAGGTTCTGCTCGATCGCTCTGTTGATGACACCTTCCATCATTTTACTGATGATGGAGAGTAGACTGATTAGGCGGTATTTGGACGGTTCAAAGTTGTCCTGCGTTTTATGTACAGAACATATTTGAGCAGTTTTTCCCCATTATCGGTTTGTAAACATACTGGAACAGCTTGGCTAGGGGAGCGGGATGTTCTGGAGTACAAGTCTTCAGGGCTATTGCCGGCATATTATCAGGGCCCATAGCCTTTGCAGTATCCAGTGCCTTCAACCGTTTCTTGATATCAGTTAATCGAATTTGCTGAAGACCGTTATCTGTAAAGATGGGGACCACTGGAGGAGGCCGAATTGGATCATCCACTCAAAACTTCTGACTGAAGATTGCAACGAAAGCTTCAGCCTTATATTTTGCACTGATGAGCTGGGCTCTCCCATCATTGAGGTTGGGGATATATGTGGAGACTCCTATTCCGGTGAGTTGTTTAATCATCCGCCACCATTCACGATCAGATTAGCAGGACTGCAGAGCTTAATTCTGATGCATTGGTTCTGTGATCTCTAAGCTCTGTCTGTCCCTTGTTGTTTATGCTATCTGGCACACAAGTATTTCTGTTTGGAAGCTTCAGCAGATGAACATTTTATCTTTATATATTCCTGGTTCTGCTCCTGGCATGCCCTCCTGTATTCTCCATTGAACCAGGGTTAATCCTCTGGATTGATGGTCATGGTTGAGTGGGGGACATGCTGGGCCGTGACGTTACTGATTGTGCTGGAGAATAGTTCTGCTGCTATTGATGGTCCACATTGTCTTATGGGCGGACAGTCTTGAGTTGCTAGATCTGCTAAAAGTCTGTGCCATTTAGCTTGGTGATAGTGCCACACAACACGATAGAGTTTATGGAGACAATAGACATCGTCTCCACAAGGACAGTGTGGTGGTCACTTTTACCGATACTGTCATGGACATATACATCTGCAGTTGGCAGATTGGTAAGGATGAGGTCAGATATGCTTTTTTACCCTCTCGTTCATTCCATCACCACCTTCTGCAGACCCAATCTAGTAGCTATGTCCTAAGGAGCCGACCAGCATGATCAGTAGTACTGCTGCCAAACCACTCTTAAAAGTCGACTTTGAAATCCCCCAACCAGAATACACTTTGTGCCCTTGCCGCATTCAATGCTGTCTCCAAGTGTTGTTTAACATGGAGGAGGACTGATTCAGCTGAGGAACGACGTTACGTGGTAATCAGTGAGAGACTCCTTTGTCGATGTTTAATTTCTGTTATTTCTGTAAGGTATGATTCCGTGAGTATGACATTGTCAGGCTGTTGCTTAACTAGTCTGTAAGGCAGTTGTTCCAATGTTGGCACTAGACTCCAGATATTTGTAAGGAAGACTTTCCAGATTCTATAGTGATGTTTCTAATGTTGACTTTTCCGGTGCCCATTTCAATGCCAGATGGTGCATCCAGTTTCATTTGCTTGAAACATTGTAGCGATTGGAACAACTGAATGACTCATTAGACCGTTTCAGAGGGCGATTGCGAGTCAATGACATTGCATTGGGTCTGGAGATATATGTCAGCCAGGCCAGGTGAGGACGGAAGATTCCTTCATTGTAGGATATTAGTGAACCAGATAGATTTATCTGACAGTCAGCAATGACTTCATTCTCATCAGAAGATTCTTAATTCCAGGAATATTTTTTACATTATTGAATTGAATTTCCACCGTCTGCAGTGGCGGCATTCAACTTGGATACACAGAACAGGAGCTGATTTTTCTGGATTGATAATCTATTGGTAATACCATGAGACCTACTTGGAACCACATGTTGTACTCAGCTGCCATTTCTTGTGTTACCCTGTTTTTATTTCATTGCTTATGTCATTCTGGAATCTCATTCTTCATAAAATCCTGATTGAAATACACACTCATGAACGTCTTCTCGACTGCTGGAAGTTCATTCAGTCTGTTTTGTTTGAACAGATATTTCAAGGCACCTGTACACCAGAGAAGAGCAGGAAAAGAGAATGGGTGATTGTGCACTGTACCTGTTACCGGACCAGCATGTCTGTCCAGGAAGTATTTATTGTGGGTCAGAGAACGTCAATTATTATGGCATGGATGGAGGCCATTCAGCCCATCGTGGAGTCACAATCTCTCCAACTGCACAATTGGAAATAGAGAGAGTGTGTTAAGAGAGATTGTGTGAGAGAGAAATAAACAGAGAGAAAGCAAGTGAAGGGAGATAATCAGAGAGGATTGAAAGGGGAGCGACTGACTGAATGTGAGTAGAAAAGGTGTTAGATGAGGGTGAAGTCAGATAAATCAGAAGACTGCAATACGATAGATAAATATGAACAGACAGAAGTTAGAAGCTTTATTTAGAAATTCCTCTGGACGGCAAGCCCTTTGTCTGGGCTCCATACACTGTCAGCACTGTGCTGGTACTGGCTGTCATCCCAGATTATTTATTTCCAACAATATCACACAGCTGGGTTACTGACAGCTAAACAGAACCCAGTAGGCCAATAGATTGGTTCCATGGAGAAAGCAGAGGTTTTAAATAGACTCTGCCAAGAGCAGCAGGAAATAACAACCACCACCCCGCATCCACGACCACCCCCCCCCTCCCCCCCGGCCACACCGATACTGTATGAGAGACGAGGCCAGAGAATCTTACTGACAGAGGTGAAATCACAATCTTAGCTGTGGGTCAAATAATGATTGATAAAGTTTGCATACCACCTTCCTAGTTATGTAAATCACATTTCAATTTATATAGCTCAAAATCAGGAGTGTATTTTAACAACCTTATCTCTTTGTACTTTGCATATGTTGGTGGGTGCAGAAATTCATTTTGTTCCTGTATTTTATATTGCATAAACACATTTCATTAATATTGTCTCTGCTAATTCCTCATTGCAGATGTATTCTTGAATCTGATCTTCATATTTGTAATAAAGAGTAACATTCCAATACTGGTAAATGGGGAACATCACTGTCCCTCCACCCAGTCTAATCAGCCATGTTCCCCAGTCTTCTCCGTCTTCTCTCTTTTCCCCAATATCATAATCACAATGTAATTGAAGTCCATTAAATGACACTTCATGACAGTTCCTTAACATCGATAACATCAACAGCCTGACCCACACCTGCCCTCTCTGATCCTGGAATAACAATCTGCACTGTGTTTGCCATGTGCAATTCTCTGTTAACGTATCCATGCCGTTTGTTTGTTGTAACCCACGTTTCTTTTTTGGCACATTTTACGATCAGATCATGGATGATAGATATTTTCTCAATGTTTTACAGATTTTGCAATGATATCAGTAATCAGTAGTTACGGTATTCATTTCTGTACTTATTTACAGAGAAGCATGTTTATGTTCCGTTAAACCTCTGGCATTACTTCCATACCCAAGGCAGACTGAATGAATACACACAATCAATCAGCCATCTTCAACATTCCTTCCTTCAGTCACACTCGCATACCACACCCAGAATGCATAAATGTTCAACGTTATTTTGAAATTCAATAAAGTAGCATTGAATTCAAAGGTGTGAACTGGAGCTATTTGTTCAGCGATTGTAATTATGTCAGTCTCTGTGGATCGTATGCGTCCCCAGAGAGTTTCTCTCTTCTATTAATAAGGGAATGCTTTCAGTGTTTTATCCTATAGTGTGAGCGGGAGCATGTCCAACAGCAATAATAGGGATTAGCAGTTTCAGAGAGAAGGGCAGGAGAGATGGAAATCTGGGAACATTAGACTGGAATGTTCCAACAATGGATAGGAGTTTATCCTATGGTCTTTACTGGCTTTCCCAACCTTGGATATCATTAGTATCGCGGATTGAAGATGTACTGATGGTTATTCAAGCTGGTTACTACCCTATCCTTGCTGTAGTTGGTGTTCCTGGTAAGTCACTCTGTGTGTTTAGTGAAATGGTCTGAACAGATTCATGATATGCAGATTTTGGAAAGGTGCACTCCAACGTTTTCAGCTCCAATCAAAGATTCCAGTCCTTAGAAATTATAACTAGCAAACTATTATTTACAAATTACTCACCAATACGCGAGGATAAAACACACTGTTCTCAACCTCTTTGATTCATTTTCTCCTGCAAAGTGTACATCTCCATATCCTCCCCACATACCAATCCTGTCCAGTACCACCATTAAGACGTCTCAGTCTCCTCTTCAGCCTCACGTCAATTCCTGAATAAACCATCGTTTGTGCCTTTGTTAATTCCAGATACATCTGTTTCAAGTCCCTTCTAACCACGTGCCCATCGGAAAATAATTTTCTTGAGACGTTTGACTTGTTCTCTTCACAAAATATGAAAGATGGGCAGACAGTGTATGGTGGATCACGTCATTGGCTCGTATGCTAGAACCACAGAATAATAACCTGTTGATATCGGCTTGCCTTATGCCCATTAGAGAAGGCAGTGGGTCATCATTCTCTGGTCAAGACTCTGTTTAACTGCAACCCACGGCAATTTGTTTTACTATTTATTGTCCTGTGGAACAGCTGAAACAGCCACTCAGTTCAAGATCGGCATAACATGCTGGCCTGACCAGAGCTGCACACATCCCGTGAGGGCAGAATAACAGGAAAGGTAGCTCCCTTCCTCTGCCTGCATCCCATATTCCAATGGCTCGTTTCCGTTCAGGTAGGTAGCCATACACTATTTTAGATGCATTCTTTGTGACTGAGTCTCTTCCAAGAGTGATGTCCATCTCCATGGGCACCTCTGGTGCTGGCTTTATTGATGCTGACCTACAGATGTAAGGATGTTTTTAAATTCGACATCAATGGCAGTGAGTTGTAAATGAATGGTTTCCTGTTTCACACGAAAGAAATGGAGCCAGCTAAGTGAGGGAAAGGAATTATTGTGATCAAACCTGAGAGTGTTGTTGAGACAGTATTTGGCATATTATGGACAGATTTTCTTTCCTTTATCTGGAGTGATCTCCTTAACACAGAGAGGGTGAAGAGGAGTTCCACCAGATTAGTCCCTGGGATGATGGCACCATGAGGAGTGAGCGAAGGTTGATCTGTAGTGCTGTGAGAGAATAAGCAGTGATCGCATTGAACCCTGAGAGAGATGGACAATTGCTCCTTATATTCTAAACAGACAATGAGAAGGTGATAAATTCCATGACTGCTATTTCACTCAGGATGCATGCTTCTGGATAGTTAAATTGCCTGGGCGGACGTTACACCCACCCACCCCAACGCCTACTGCCAATTGAGAGAGACGGACAGGTCCAAGTTTTGAATAAACATTCCCCACATTAATACAGTGCAGTTGGTGTGTGATCCTGCACTGAATGTCATATTATCCACCACTCTGACAGCAGCCACAATACCTTCATTCTAAAACAGTTAACTATTCCCAACAGCTTCTGACCTTTATGAAGAACATGAATCTATCTTCTCAGAGATGCAAGGTACTTCCTTAAGGTTTAGACCAGAAGACTATAAAACATTGGAGCATAAATTAGGACAGTTAGCCCATCGGGTCTACTCCGTTATTCAATCATCACTGATAGGTTTCTCAAACCCATTCTCCGACCTTCTCCACATAACCCTTCATCTCCTGGATAATCAAGAATATCTATCTCCGCCTCAAATATACTCAATGGCCTGCCCCCACAGCCTTCTGTGACAATAAACTTCAAAGATTCACCATTCTATGTTTAAGTAACTTTCTCTTATCACTGTTCTAAAAAGTGTTCCCTTTCATCTAATGCTGTGCCCTCGGATTCTAATCCAATGGAAACATCTGCAAAACTTCCACTCTCTCCGTGTTATTCAGTATCCTGTCTATTACAATTACATTCCCTCTCATCCTTTCAAACTTTATCAAGTATAGACCCACAGTACTCAAACATTCCTCATGCAATAAGCTTTTCATTTCTGTGAAAATTCTCGTGAAAATCTTCTGAATACGTTCCAGTACCAGTACATCCTTCCTGAGCGATGGAGCTCAAAAATGAGCACAATACTCCAAATGTGGTCTGACCAAAGCCGTATACAGTCAGTTCTTATATTCAATTCTTCTCGTAGTAAATGCTCCCAATCATAATTGCAATTGCCCTCCTAACTACTGTCTCAACCTGCAAGCTGACCTTGAGAGAACCCTGCACGAGAACTCCCAAGTCCCTTTGCACTTCAGATTTCTGAATTTTCTCGCCTTTTAGAAAATAGACCATGCCTCTAAACTTCATGCCAAAGTGCATGACCTCACACTTTCCAACGTTGGAATGCATCTGACGATCTCTTTGCCTGTCCAAAACCTGGTTTAGCATCTCCGCTTCCTCAATACGACCATGTGCCTATCTTTGTATCGTCTGCAAACCTAGCCAGAGTGCCCTCAATTCCCTCATCTAAATTGTTAATGTAACAAGTAAAAAGTTATGATTCCAACACTGAGCATTCTGGATCACCACTTGTCACCGGCTGCCATCCTGAGAAGTACTTTTTTATCCCCACTCTCTGCTTTCTCCCAGACAGACAAGCTTCTATCCATGCCACTACCTTGCCTCCAATACCATGGACCCTTATCATACTCAGTAATCTCCTGTGTGACACCATGTCAAAGCCCTTCTTGAATTCCAGGTGGATAACATCCATTGGCTGTGCTTGGTCGAGCCTGCTAATTTCCTCTTCAAAGAATTCCAATAGATTTGTCAGGCATTAACTTCCCTTGATGAAATCATGCCGACTTTGCCCTATTTTACCAAACACTTTCAACTATTCAGAAATCTCATCCTTCACAATGGATTCCAGGATCTTAGCCATGACAAAGGTTAAACTATTCATGGTCGGATTTTTATTTGTCTTTTTTCCTTACTCCCTCGTTAAAAAGTAGTGTCACGTTAGTGGGTTTCCAGAGCTCTGGGATCGTTCCTTACTCTAGTGATTCCTGAGAGATCACCACGATTGCCTCCACTCCCTCTTCAGCTATCTCCCTTATAACACTGGAATGTCGTCCATCTGGTCAAGGTTATTTACCCACCTTCGGGCCATTACATCTTTTTCTAGCATGTTCTCCATGGTGGGGGCCATCATACTCAGCACTGGCCCCTCAATCTCTTGAATATTTAAGGTATTACTCATGCATTCCACCATGAAAGCTGATGCAAAGTAATTATTCAGTTCCTTGGCCATTTTCTCGTTCCCCACTACTCTCTCTCCAGTATCATTTTCCAGCAATCCAGTGTTCACTTTTGCCGCTCTTTTGTACTTTATATATCGAAAGAAACTGTTACAGTCTTCTTTTATCTTACTGGCGAGCTTACACCCATATTCAATAATCTCCCTCCTTATTTTATTTAGTTTGCCCTCAGTTTTGTCGTTGTAAGCTCAGGTTTCCCACTGCACTTTCCAAAATTATATCCTTTCTCTTTTGCTTTTATGCTATACCTGACTTCCCTAGTCAGCTATGGTTGTCCCATCCTCCCTATACAAGCCTCTTTTTCCTCAGAATAAATCTTTTCTCTATCCTGAATTACTCCAAAAATCTCCTGCCATTGCTGTTGCACTGTCTTTCCTGCTGGGCCCGTCTCCCAGTCAATTCTACCCACCTCCTCACTCTTATCTGTGTAATTGCCTTTATTCAGCTGTAATGCTGTTACTTCTGATTCTAACTTCTCCATCTGAAATTGCAGAGAAATTCAATCATATTATGATCACTGTCACCTTAAGCTCCCCTCATTTACTCTGGCCGCACAAGCTGCTCCAAAAAGCCATCTCGTAGACATTCTACAAATTCCTTTTCCTGCCAACCACCATCAGTCTGAATTCCCAGTCCATCTGCACAATAAAATCCCACATGATCACTATAACTTTGCCTTTCCAACAGATCTTTCGAGCGCCTGGTGTATCATACACACCAGCTCCCTGTATATAACTCCAACTGCATTTTTTCACCTTTTTGATTCCTCAATTCTACACCATCTGACCTTATTTCATTTCTTATTATTGATTATTGATTCAATTCCATTCTTAATACTGAGCCAACTCTATCTCTGTGCCCACTTGCGTATCTTTTCGACAGGATGAATATCCTTGAATATTCAGCTCCCAATCCTGATCCTCTTGCAGCGATGTCACTGTTCTGCCCACTATGTCGTACCTGCCAATTTATGGATAAGTCACAAGCTCACTTACCTTATTCCTTAAACTGCATGCATTCCGAAATTATAGTTCAGTCCTGTATTACCCGTCGCTCTTCTCATTGTCATTTGTTTGTCCAGCCTTTGGTACCTACACAGACCCTGACCATTGGATCATTCCCCTCCTACTCCATGTTCTGCAACCCTGATGATATATCCCAAACGCGATAGGCAACACGATCTTCAGGAGTCTTAACCCTGATCATAGAGAACAGTTTCTATGCTTTTAACTATACTATCCCCAATTATCCATCATTGGGCAACGTGGTGACACAACAATGCTGCCTCACAGTGCTGAGGACATTTGGTACATTTCCAATCTCTGGACGCTGTCTGGGTGGACTTTGAACATTCTTCCCGTGTCTGCATTGGGAGCATTAACTCTCTTCTCTCTCCACAATACATTTCTATGTTTGCTTCAGGTTTCTACCATCTATGGAATTTTTGCTTTTGTTCGATGGAGAAATGCAGCAAATGTGACAGTAATTTTGTAAAAGAAGCCGTGGTTCGCGGGTTCCTCTGGGTATTTAGGAATCTTGCCCTGCCACTTCTCTGAGTGCAGTGTCCCTGGATGCCCATTCCTTCTCGCTCAGTTCCCTCAGTCCATCGTCACTACATGCAGCATTTCCTTGTGCCACCCCTGGACTCCCCACACCCCATTGCCTGGCACTGGATACTCCCTTCGCAGGTGGGCGGCACGGTGACACAGTGGTTAGCACTGCTGCCTCACAGCGCCAGAGACCCGGGTTCAATTCCCGCCTCAGGCGACTGACTGTGTGGAGTTTGCACATTCTCCCCGTGTCTGCGTGGGTTTCCTCCGGGTGCTCCGGTTTCCTCCCACAGTCCAAAGATGTGCAGGTCAGGTGAATTGGCCATGCCAAATTGCCCGTAGTGTTAGGTTAGGGGTATGGGTGGGTTGCGCTTCGGTGGGGCGGTGTGGACTTGTTGGTCCGAAGGGCCTGTTTCCACACTGTAAGTAATCTAATCTAATCTAAAAATGTCACGTGCGAGTGAGGTTAGGAATCATAAGGTAGCACAGTTAAAGACACGATCAAAGTGCTGGTCGGGGAGGCAGCACTTCCGATATGTGGATCATTGGGATTCACGGGTCAGTAGGATACACACAAGAAGATCGGGATGCACATGAACTGATAACAATCTCCGATATGTGGAACATTGGGATTCCTGGGTTGGTAGGATATACGCGAGATGGAGTTGAACTGGCAGCAATCTCCTGGCAGGCAGATTTCTATTGTCCTTTACGAGGTTTTAAGCTAGTGTGAACCGGCGGTGGGGGAGGGGCGTGTGGAACCACAGCAGTAGGTCCACAGGTACATTGACTGAGGAGAAGTTGGAGACTAATCCCATAACAATAAGACCAACAAAAAAATAAAACAGAGAACAGTGTTCAGTGGCCTGGCAGTCTGAAGTGTGTTGATTTTAATATGAGGAATCTGTTTGTTTGAACAGAAATATCGATGTCGCTGCATGTCTGAAAATAGGAAGAGATAATGGTTAATTGTCCACTGTGTCCTTCACTGGACCAGCTTGTCTCTCCAAGCACCAAAATTTGTTACTGTGGGTCGGAGAACGTCAGAGTTAATGCAACACAGAAGGAGGCCATTCAGCCCACCATGCATCCATGAGCTCTTCAAATTGACAACTTGAAAATAGAGGGAATGATCGGAGCTAGACTGAGAGGGAGAGAAATAAACAGAGAGAAAGACAGTGAAGTGAGATAAAGAGAGTGAAAAAAAAGCGACAGAATGAGTGAGAGAAAGGGGTGTCAAACGAATGTGAAGTTAGATCAAGAGACAGCATGAAGAGAAATGCACCAAAACTTTTCTTAGAAACTCTCACAGACTGTAAGCCCTTTGTCTGGTGCCATACCCTGTGAACGCCATGCTGATACTGGCAGTCATCCCAGGTCATTTATTGCCAATAACATCCCAGAGCTGAGTTGCTGACAGCTAAACACAATCCAATAGACCAATAGATTGGTTCCAGGGAGAAGGTGGATTAATTTAAATATTCTGGGCCAACAGGAACTTGTAGCCCCTCTAGACACTGCGTGAGAGGCAGGGTGGAATCTCAGTGAAGGGCATCACTGGCAGAGGGGTAATCAGGATCTCAGCTCTGGGTCAAATAATGATTGATAAAGTTTGCACACCAGTTCCATGGTTTGGTAATTCACATTACAATTTATATAGCTCCACATAGTAAGTGTATTTTAACATTATTGTCTTTTTGTTGTTTTCATGTTTTGGTATGCACAGAAAAGCTTTTTTGTTCTTGTATTTTGTGTTGAATAAACACATTTTATTACTGAGGAAGAAAGGACCTGCTCCGATGGGACAGTCATCATCTGAACCGTGCTGGGACCAGAATCCGAGTGAATCCTAACCAGGGCTATAGACAGAGCTTTAAACTGATTAGGATGTGTGTGTGTGTGTGTGTGGTGGGGTGCAGTTATAGGGTTTATTTAGAAAAGCCGAATTAAAAGAGGAGGTAAGAGTACAGAACTCAGGAGAGGTTATTAAAATCTCCAGCACAGACACGAATAGGATAGAGCATCTGGAAATGTTTAACATATCACACTTCAAGTACACTGCACAAATTAATGACAATGAGAAGAGGGATGGTTAATGCAGGACTGAAGGGGTTATAACTGAATGCATGCTGTAAAAGGAATAAGGTAAATGAGCTTGTGGTGCAGAATTAAATCGGCAGGTATGAAGCGATGGGCATCACGGAGATGTGGCTGCAAGGGGATCTGAATATTTACGGATATTTATCCTATCGAAAAGTTTGGCAGGTGGGCAGAGGGAGTGCATTGCATTATTAGTAAGAAATGAAATTAAATCAATAGTAAGAAAGGAAGTAAGGTCAGATGGCGTAGAATTGAGGAACCACAAGAGGTAAGACAACCACAGTTGAAGTCTTGTACACGGCTCCAAAGAGTAGTCAGGAGCTAGGGCACAAGATACGCCAGGAGATAGAAAATATGTGTAGGAAAGGCAAAGTACAGTAATCATGGGTGATTTCAGTTTGCAGGGGAACTGGGAACATGAGATTGGTAGTGGTTCGCAAGAAAATGTAATTTAGGAATGTTTACGAGATGGCTTTTTGAAGCAACTTCTCGTGGAGTCCACTCGGCAACACATGATACTGGACTTAATGATGTAAGATTCGGAAGGGAGATTAGGGTGAAGGTAAACTTCGGAGGCAATCATCAGCACATGGACGAATTTATTCCATAATTTGAGAGAGAGAAGATAGAATCAGAGGTAACAGTATTTCAGCTGAATAAAGGCAACTGCAGAGGCACAAGGGAGAGGCTAGGTAGAATTGACTGGGACAGGGGTCAAGCATGAAAGGCGGGGGAACAGCAATGGAAGCAGATTCCAAGACTAATTCAGGAGACATAGCAGAGATACTTGCCGAGGAATAGAGGCATAGTACAGGGAGGATAAGACATTCAGGGCTGACGAGGGAAGTGAGGGATTGCATAGAAGCAAAAGAGCAAGCGTATAATATGGTGAGGGGCAGTGGGAAACTAGAGAATTAGGAATCTTACAAAGACTAACAGAGGGCTAAAACTGACAGAGAAGATTTGATATGGAGGTAAGGTAACCAGTAGTAGAAAGGAGACTGTAAGAGGTTCATTAGATTAGATTACATTACAGTGTGGAAACAGGCCCTTCGGCCCAACAAGTCCACACCGACCCACACCCCTACATTTACCCCTTACATAACACTACGGGCAATTTAGCATGGCCAATTCACCTGACCTGCACATCTATGGACTGTGGGAGGAAACCGGAGCACCTGGAGGAAACCCACGCAGACACGGGGAGAACATGCAAACTCCACACAGGCAGTCACCTGAGGCAGGAATTGAACCCAGGTCTCTGGCGCTGTAAGGCAACAGTGCTAACCACTATGCCACCGTGCCGTGCCAAAGTGAAAAAAGAGAGGCAAACGTGAATATGGAACACTGGAAATTGATGCTGGAGAAACAGTAGCGGAAAACAAAGAAATGAATGAGGAACTTTGCATCAATGTTCATGATGCAAGACACAAGTAATTTCCCAAAAATTGAAGACAGTGAGAGGACAGAGCTGAGTATGGTGATCATCATCAAGAAGAACATGCTAGAAAATTAAATGGCCTAAATTTGGATAAATCATCTCCACCAAATGGACTACATCCCAGCATTGTAAGGGAGATAGCTGAAGAAGTAGGGAAAGTGAAAGTGGTAATCTTTCAGAAATGACTAAAATCAGGAAAGGCTGGAAAATTGCTAACGTGATTTTCCATTTAATAAGGGAGTTAGGAAGAATATGGAAAAGTACAGACTGATTAGCCTAACCTTGGTTGAAGGTAACATCCTGGAATCCATCGTGAAGAATGGGATTTCTGAATACTTGGAAGTATTTAGTAAAATAGTGCAAAGTCAGCATTGTTTCATCAATGGGAGGTCATGCCTGACAAACCTGCTGGAATACTTTGAGGGAGTAACGGGCAGATTTGACCAAGGAGAACCAGTAGATGTTATCCACCTGCTTCTCTAAAATCATTTGATAAGGTGCCACACAGGAGGCTATTGAGAAAGATTAGGGCCCCTGGTGTTACAGGCAAAGTGCTAGCCTGGATAGATGCATGGCTGTATGACAGAAAGCAGAGAGTGGAGATAGAAGTGTCCTTCTCAGGATGGTATCCAGTGACAAGTGGTTTTCCTCAAGACTCAGTGTTGGGACCACAAAATTCGCTTTTTGCATTAATGGTCTACATGAAGGCACTTGAGGGAATTCTTGCTAAGTTTTCAAACAGTGCAAAGATGGAATAGAGGGATAGGTAGCATAGAAGAGGTTGTTCGGATGCAGGAGGGTGCAGTAGCACCCCTCTGATGCTCGGCTTCCAGACCACCAACCTCAGGATACAACGCATCATCCTCCGCTACCAACAGTCAGACCACACCACCAGAGATATACTTTCCTCCCCACCCCTATCAGCATTCTGCAGAGACCATTTCCTTCACGACTGCCTAGTTAGGTTCACACGTCCTCCCTCCCACACCCCAACAAGCCACCTTCCACTCCCGGCACTTTCCGTTGCCATTGCAGTAGGTATGAAACCTGTGCCAACAACTTCCTCCACACCTCCATCCAAGGCCCCAAAGGATCCTTCCAATCAGGCAGAGAAGATACTGTGAATCCAAACACCTCATCTACTGTGCCCCCTGGTCTCCTCTACACTGGGGAGACTGGACGTCAACTTGCAGAACGTTTCAGGGAACACTCTCCATCATGAACCCAACAATCCCACTTCCCTGTGGCTAAATACTTCGCCTCCCCTACCACTCCTCCAAGGACATGCAAGTTCGTGGCCTCCCCCACTGCCATATTCTAGCCACCAGCGAATCGACTTCCAACTTGGGACCCTTCAACCACATGGTATTCAGCGCAATGTCACCAGTTTCCTCATCTCCCCTCCCTCCACCTTATCCCAGATCTAACCCTCCAACTGAGCAGCGCCTGTTGAACTATCCTACCTGACTATATTCCTTCCCATCTATCCACTCCACCTTCCACTTTCACCACTCACCTTCATTTAGCCATCGCCTTCCAAGCTACCTTCGTCCCAGCCTCTCCCATTCATCTCTCAACCGCCTTCCGCCCACCCACTTCATTCCTGATAAAGGCTTTATGACGGAAACGTCGAATATCCGGCTCCTCAGTCTGCCTGACTGGCTGTGCTTTTCTAGCACCACACTTTTTGACTCTGATCTCCAGCATCTGCGGTCCTCACTTTCTCCTGCTGAAGGATTTGCACAGGTTAGGGGAGTGAGCAAAGAAGTGGAAGGTGGAGTATAACGAGGGCAAGTGTGAGGTCATGCAGTTTGCCCAGAAAAATAAAAGCGTGGAATATTTTCTAAAAAGCGAGCAAATCCAGAAGACTTGGGGAGCAGTGGGAGGGTTCTAGTCCAAGGATCTTGAAAGGCAAAACCTGCAGGTTGTCAGCAGTTGGGAAGGCAAATAAAATGACTCCATTTATTTCAATAGGGCTTGAATAGAAATGCAGGAATGTATTTCTGAGGCTCTATAAGATTTTGGTCAGACTACATTTGGATTATTGTGCTGGATCTGGAACATTTTCCGATGATATTCACGACAGTGGTCCCAGGAATGAAAAGCTTAACATATGAACAACATCTGAGGGCTCTGGGTCTATATTTGATAGAGTTCAGAAGGATGTCAGGAGGTCTACTTGAAACTTACAGAATATTGAATGACCTGGACAGGGTGGATTTTGGGAAGATATTTTCCAATGGAGGGGAGACTAGGACCCGATGGGACAGAGTAAAGAGAAGACCTTTTCAAACACAGATAACGACGAATCTCTTCAGCCAGAGAGTGGTGAATCTAGGGAATGCACTGCTACAGAAGGCTGTCGAGGCCAGTTAATTGGGCATATTTAAGACAGATAGGTTCTTGATTGTAAAGGGGATGAAAGGTTACAAATAGAAAGCGGAAGATTGGGGTTGAAAAGTTTAACAGCCATCATTAAATGGTGGAGCAGGCTCAATGGGCTGAAAGGCCAAATTTCTGATCCATTGTCTTTTGGTCGTATGGTTAATATTAGCTCTCCTCATTCCTCATTGGAGATGTATCCTGGAATTTGATCTTCTTATGCTTTATAAAGAGTAACATCCCAATACTGCTGACTAGGAAATATCATGTTCCCTCCCTCCAGTCTCTGCAACCATGTCCCCAATATCATAATCACACTCAAATTGAAAACTAGTGCATGGTAATTAATCACAGTTGATTGATATCGACAACATTAACAGCATGACATTCACCTGCCCTCTCTGATCCTCGACTAACCATTTGAATTGTGTGTCAAATCATATTCTCTGTTAACATATCCATGCCATTTGTCTGTTATAACTCATGTTGTCGTAGGCACATTTGCCTGTCAGATTATGGACTAGAAAAGTTGTCTTCGTATTTTACTGACATTATAATCACTGATCAGTAGTTACAGACTGTATGTTTCCATTTATAAACGGAGAAACATGTTTATCCTGACAATCCTTTGACATTACTCCTATATCCAAGGCAGATTGAATGAATACACGCAATCAATCTGCCATCTCCAATATTCCTTCCCTCAGCCACCCCCAATATATCCTAAGCTAAATGAGTAATTTCTAAACTTTTTTTTTAATTTTAACTTTTTAAATTTTGAACTCAAAGGGCTGAAATGAAGATATTTGTTCAGTGACTGAAATTAATGCCCACCTCCATGGATCCTAATTATCACATTGGAGAGTTTCCATCGTTGAGAGATAATGGACTCTATTCAATGTGTTATCCCATAGTTTGAGTAGGAACATCACTAACAGCACTAACAGGGATCAGCAGCTCGAGAGAGAGGGCGAGGAGAGATCAGAATCTGAAACATTAGGCAGGAGTGTTACAATAATTGTTCATAATCTGAGGACCATGGATTGGAATGTTCCAACAATGGATCAGAATCTGAGAACATTAGAGTGAAATGCTCCATCAATGGATAGGAGTTTATCCTTGAGTCTTTACTGACTTTCTCAGTCTTGGATATCATTAGCATATTGGAACCAGGATATCCTTTGGATTATTCGAGGTGGTTCCTATCCCATCCTCACAATAGTCGGTGTTCCTGGTAAGTCATTATATTTGTCTACTAAACCGGGTTGAACTGAATTTCTGCGCATGATATATACATTTTGGAAAGTGCAAGTCAATATCTTCAGTTCCAAAGCAAAATTCATTTCCTTATAAACTATAACAAACAAACCACGATTTATAAATTACTGATATGCGAGAAGGAACCAGACTCTTCTGAAACTCCATAATCCATTTTGTCCTTCAGAGATTTACATCTCCATGTCCTCCCCACTCACCAATCCTGTCCAATATCACCATCATGATATCCCAGTCTTGTCCTCAGTCTCAGTGCGATATCTGAATAAACCATTTGTGCCTTTGTTCAATCCAGATGCAACAGTTTCACGTTTTTTGTGACCACACATCCGTCACTAAATAATTGCTGTTCAGAATGTTTAACTTGTTTTCTGCACATAAGGGAAGACAGTTTATGGTGGTCAAGGCACTTGCTCATAATCTAGAGCCACAGAATATTGGTCTGATGATATCTCCTGAAGGAAATTGTGGAGTTTAAAAACAACCATTATCATTTGTTATAAAAACCAATCTACTTGCCTCAAGTCCTTTAGGGAAGTCAATGTGTCATTTTTCCATCGTCAGGTTTCCATGTGACTTCTGTGATGAACACGTTGGTGTACTGTACCTTTGAGAGAATTAAAAACCAACACTAACTACCTGTCAGCACCAAGAGTTCTGAAAAATAGATATAATGTAACTAATGTAAAATAGATATAATAGATAGAAGGCCTATGGAGTATTATCGTTCATTAGCAGAGGGATTGAATTCAAGAGTCGTGAGGTGATGTTGCAACTGTACAGGACTTTGGTTAGGCCACATTTGGAGTACTGTGTGCAGTTCTGGTCGCCTCACTTTAGGAAAGATGTGGAAGCTTTGGAGAGGGTGCAGAGAAGATTTACCAGGATGTTGCCTGGAATGGAGAGTAGGTCATACGAGGATAGGTTGAGAGTTCTCGGCCTTTTCTCGTTGGAACGGCGAAGGATGAGGGGTGACTTGATAGAGGTTTATAAGATGATCAGAGGAATAGATAGAGTAGACAGTCAGAAACTTTTTCCCCGGGTACAACAGAGTGTTACAAGGGGACATAAATTTAAGGTGAAGGGTGGAAGGTATAGGGGAGATGTCAGGGGTGGGTTCTTCACCCAGAGAGTGGTGGGGGCATGGAATGCGCTGCCCGTGGGAGTGGTAGAGTCAGATTCATTGGCGACCTTTAAGCGGCATTTGGATAGGTACATGGATGGGTGCTTAATCTAGGATAGAAGTTCAGCACAACATCGTGGGCCGAAGGGCCTGTTCTGTGCTGTATTGTTCTATGTTCTATGTTCTATTTGTTCAAACAACCCGATTAGCTCATTGCATGAAAACAAATTCAGCAAAACATTTTAAATTATAACACAAAATTCCCACCTACCAAGTTTCAATTTCTTATATTGCCAATCTTAACCGCCAATGAACAATCCAATAGGTTGGCAGTACAAGACCATGGAAAATTGAACAGTTGAGACGAGAACTTCCAAGCTACCAGCATCCAAAGACAGCCTTAAAAATAGCTCTCCTATAGGTACATTTATTGATTATTAACTGGTGAAGCAGAGTCCCCAAGAAGAAAAGAAGACAGAGATATGGAGAAGAAAAGAAAGTTTCCTAGTTTTGAGATAAGAAGTTTTGTTTTGTAAATCTTAATTAGGTGTCTTATCAGACTAGTATTGTGGAGGGGGAATGTAAATGACAGGTTAGAGGAAGAAGTTGGAAATAGTCGTTCGTTTATTATTCTCTGCTATACTTTAAGAAATAAAGTTGTTAATTTTTAGTTAAAATAGATTTGGACTCTAGAATTATCCCAGATTACTGCATGGGATAAATCTTTTCTCTGTTGCTGGTTTTAATTAAGCAGGAAGATTTATCCTGTGTTGTAACACTACAAACCCATAGATATGCGTTTTACTTTTTACGATACTGTGGAACAGCTGAATCAGCCACTCAGTTCAAGATCTGCATAACATGCTGCCCTGACCAGGGCTTCATACATCCTGTGAGAAAAGAACACAGGTAGATATTGCTCCCTTTCTCTGCCTGTTTTCTGTATTGCTACATCCCATTTCCATTCAGGTCCGTGATCATCCCCTATTTTAGGTTCAATCTCATTGAAATTCTCCCCGAGAGTGATGCACATCTCCATAGGTATCGCTGGTGCTAGCTTTATTGATGCTGACGTACAGATGTAAGGGACCTATAAATTCCATGTTAGTCATAGTGCACAGAGAAGGAATGGCTTTTTGTGGGACAGGAAAGAAATGGCGATGTCTAAGTGAGAGAAAATATGTTTTTGACAATCCCTGAGGCAGTATTTGGGGTACTGTGGATAGCCTTTCTCTCAAGTTTCACCAGATTAATCGCTGGGATGATGTCACCATGAGCAGTGAGTGAAGCTCAGTGAGTGAATAAGACGTTATTGCATTAAACCTTAAGGGGGCTGGACAGTCACTCATGATGTTCTAAACAGACACTGATACGGTGATAAGTTTCGTGGCTTTTTGTCCCACTCAGATTGCATGCTTCTCGATAGTTTAAGAGCCTCTAAGAACGTTTCACCCAACCACCCAGTCCCTATTTCAACTGAGACAGAGAGAGAAAGAGAGCAGAGAGGAGAGACAGAGAGAGAGAGAGAGAAAGAGAGAGGTTCAGGCTTTTGAATAAACTTTCCCAACATTAATACAGTTCAACTGGTTCGTGATCCTGCCATGAACGTCATGTTATCCATAATCCTGACAGCAGCAACAATACCTTCATTATAAAAGTGTTAACTCTTTCCGGCAGTGTAGAGAGAATGAAAGTATTTTTTATGCCACAGGAAAGAAACGGAGATGTCTAAGAGGAAAAAGAGTTGTTGTGATCATCGCTGAGAGTGTTGCTGTTGCTGTTGGGATATTGTGGACAGACTTTCTTTCCTTGAAAAGGAATGATCGCCTTGCCACAGAGAGAGTGCAATGGAGTTTCACCAGACTAATCCCTGGGATGTTGGTTACATGAGGAGACAGTGAAGATGAATCTCTGGCGTTGTGAGAGAATTAGAGGCGATTGCATTGAAACTTGAGGGGGAGGGACAGTCACTCACGATGTGCTAAATAGACACTGATACGGTGAAAAATTCCATGGCTTATTTTTTACTCGGGTTGCATTATTGTCGATCGTTTAAGAGCCTCTGAGAATATTCCCCTCAATCCACAACCAATCCCCATGTCGCATGAGAGAGACAGAGGGCCAGTATTTGAATAAACTCTCTCCACATTAATACAGTTCATTTCCTGTGTAGTCCTGCACTGAAAGTCTCATTATCCGCAATCTCTACAGCAGCCACAATACCCTCATGCTAAAACAGTTAACTATTCCCACCAGATTCTGACCTCCATGGAGAACATGGGTGTGTCTTCTCGGAGATGGAAAATACCTCCTTGAGACTTGACACAAATCATTTGGCTTCCCTCCTCATTACCAGCAAACCATGTCAAAGCAGCACATGTTCTACAAACAATTGAACCATGATTAACATGATGAAGTCCTCTATCCGTGCAGTCTCGGTTTCATTGGTTTGTCATATTGGAATATCAATGACCCCCTCTTGTTCCTGTATAACTGTCTCGTGGGGATGAATAGCCTCCTCCTGGTCTCATGGAACAGGATTAAATGTCTGATTGGGTTCTGCCTGCTCCTATTTAAGAGTTCAATGCACTGAACAGACCGCTCTTCTTCCTGTGTAACAGGCAGGAGTATTGAATGTGCTGTCACTCTTCCTGTTCCTGAACGTTAGCTCATACCTGTGTCCAACCAGCTTGAGATGCTGAATGAGCTCCTCCTTTAACTGTGACAATGTGCAGTGTCTGGCCGTGCTGTTACATAAATGTTACCGACACTTTAACAACACAAAACAGAATGCTGTCTGGGTCTTGCTGCATATAGACACAGAATGGTTCAGGAGCTGATGGGGGAATAAAATGTTCTGAACATTGTGTGATCTTCAGTCATCATACCCACTTCCAATCTTATGATGGGAAAAGACATTGATGGAGCAGCTGACGATGCTTGTGCTGAGCAGTATAACCTGAGGATCTCCTGCAGAGATGTCCTGGGACTGAGAGGATTGTTGGCGACTGACCCTGAACCTCTTTATTTGTGTTCGGAAAGATCCCGTCCAGTGGGAAGGTTACACCTGATCCACATTCAGCTCAAATACGTAGGTGGTCCCGATGCCATCCTCAGTCAAATACCGCCTTGATATCAAGGCCATTCACTCTTTCCCGAGCCCCTGTTGTCACCTCTTGTTCATATCAATAGGTGACGGTGTATGTGTAGAGAGTGTTTTCCACTCACAGAGGGTAATCACTGTCAGGAATGATCTGGGCTGGAGACCGAGGGGAGCTATATCACTGAAAGCAATTAAAGAGGAGTTAGATGGATTTTTGACCTGTCAGAGAGCTAAGGGGTGAAGAATTGGGCATTAAAGAGGAGTTAATGACAACAGTAGATCAGCCATGATGTTATGCAATGGCTTGATCATCCGAATTACCTGATTCTGTTTCTTTTGTCCTCATATTCAGCAATTGCAAAGTTAATGGCTGTAATTTTCCTGAATGTTCTTTTATTGAACATTGTAATCAGAGAGAGTAAAGTATTTTGTGAGTCATCTCTTGTTGAGGTATGGGGACTGTACTCAAGGTGAATCTGGGTCTATAATATCACCAACAAATGAACCACAAGTTGCCGAGAGGAAACACTCTGTAAAGAGACCAGAGGCGTCTTTCGAACCAAATAACATTTTCAACGGACACCAAACCATGTGTGACAGTCCTGAGGGACTGAATGATATCCTGTGTTACTGTTGACCAGGTATTTGGAGCAAGTGGCCTCCATCTGCTCCTTGCAAGAGATGCGGGGGGTTGAATAGAACATAGCAACACAGGACTGAGCAGCAGGAGTGGGCCATTAGATACTTTGTCACCGCTCTGTGTGCTTTTGGTCTCCGCAGCACGTTTCTGTCTGTATACCATTTTACACATACGAAAACAACTTTGAATAAATGCAAACATCCAGAAATCACAATCCTCTGGGGAAGGGAATTTCTACTTGAACATCCCTTTGATTATTTCTCATTTGTGTTCCAACCAATGTTGGAGTGTCACGATGTCCTTTTCCAGTCCCACTCCTCCATTGGTTACACCCATCTTAAATGCAGCCAGTTTAATGAGGTGGCCAATGATTTAGGTCTTAGACTAGACCATTTTCTGGAAAAATGTGAGGCACAGGAAGTTGAACTCATAACAAATGGCAAAATGATAGAGTGCCCCAAATGTTATTCTGTCTTTGAAGTTATGCTGCTCACACAACGTACTGGTAGTGGGATTTCTTTCTGGAACAGTGGGATTTGGCAGAATTCCCTTCGTTTCAGGCAGTGGATAGATTCCAATGAGTCCTCACCAGAAATCCTTCACAAGTAGTAAAGATGACACAAGGATTTTATGGTCTCACACTTTGCTATCTGGCGGAACAAAGTAAGAGAGAGGGATCAATCGGCTGCTCCTTTTCAGTCAGGGAACATTTTTCTCCCTCTCTGTGTTGGAACATACAATTTTGTCAACGGAACACCCAACTGGACCATTCTCTGGAAAACCTGATTATGGATTATATGCAGGTGCGTCATTGCTCTTGTTGTACACAATTCCTTCCAATCGCAAAAAATGTCCCTTCTTTATAATTTGATGACATGCTTACATGTGTCTGTATAATTTGTAAATATTGGTATGTGCCTTCATAGTATGTGTGTTAATATAAATGCATCTTCTTCTTAAAGTTTTTTCTCTAGCTTTAGTCTCCCTGACAGGAGATAATATGCATCCAGTTGATACACACTTCAGAAAGTCATGGATGGTTCAATACTATTTCTCAGCTAAGATCGAAACTGATAATCCCCGATAACAAAAGGCCGGCATTCCAGGAATGAGGAAAGGGAAACCTCTTTGAAAATCTTCGAAAATAATTATACCTTTTTATTTTAGTTGAGGGGATCAATCCTGCACACAGTGCATCAGGTGTGGTCTCAGCAATGCCCTTGTACCGATGCAGTAAAACATTCCTGCGATTAAACTTGATACCTTTTGCCAAAAACAGCATCATTCCACTTACCTTCCAAATCACTTGCTGCATCTGCAGACTGACTTCATATGATTCATGTCGCAAGAACCTGGAAACCTCCTGTATCACAGAGTTCGGCAATCTCTCTTCATTTATTTTTTTTACCATTGTTTAATCTTTCACGCCAAAATAGACAACTTACCTTATGTTATTTCTGCTGAAGGTTTGCTCACTAAACTTCCCTGTCTGTATCACATTGCAGACTCACTACCTCCATTTGACGACACGTTGAATGACCATCTTGGGATATGAGCTAATTGAGCTCCAAGCCACTCGCTCCCCTTCCTCCAGATCTTTGATACAGATTATTGATCACTGATGACCCCACAGTGATCTCTGAGGCACTCCATCAGTTACAGCCTGAAAATAAACATTTACCTCTACTCTCTATTTCCTGTTAGCGACAGCTTCCCTTTTCCTGTGTAGCGGCTCAGGTGGGTTGAATGGCCTCCTCCTGCACTGTGTAGTGTACTGAACGAGCTGAATTACTTCATTCTATGCTCCTGTGTAATTCCTGACAGGGGCGGAATGGTCTCCTCCTATGTCATTGTAATGATCCTGTCTGACTGAATGGAGTGGTCCCCAACCCTATTGGATTGAGTGAACAACACATGGGGTAGGGACAACAGTATATCTCTGCAAGAGCCTGGAGGAGTGGATTGTGGGAACAACACATGGAATGGGCAGAAGTTGCCCATTCGGCTGCACCATTCAGAATCTTCATGGCTGATCCGAGTGTGTCTGATCATCCATTTCCTGTCTGTTCCCAATAAGCACTGACACTTCTGTCCAGTAAAGATCAGTCGAGCTCAGCCTTGAATATCTTCAATAACTGAGTCTTCACTGCTCCCTGAGGATGAGGACACCACAGGTAGCACAACACTAAAGTGAAAAGGATATTCTTATTTCATTGTGGGACTGTTATTCTAAAACTGTGTTAACTGAACAACAAATCACCACCTCCTTTCAGACATAAGAACAGAATAATTTGGAATAATTAGGAACATAATCCATTCCGGACTCCAAACCTATCCCACGTTCCATCTGTCCCTTTCCAATCAAATATGTATCGTACCCAGCCTCTGCTGCTGTCTCAGGAAGAGAATGCCTGATAGCAGAAGACCTCAGGAGCATTAAGGAAATGATCAGATTGAGGCCATTCAGCCTATCGAGTCGGAAATTCCGGACAATAATTTCTTATATGTACCTCGACCTCATTCGTCTGCCTTCTCCCTAGTATCTTTGATCCCCTTACAAATCAAAACACATCGATTTGTGTCTTAATGACACTAGTGTCTGTGCCTCTGTGTATCTGTATGTAAGTGTTTGTGCGTGTGTATGTGTGTCTGTGCCTCTGTTTGTGTGTGTCTGCATGTGTGTGTGTGCGTGTGTGTCCAAATGCTTGTAATCTGTGTGTTTGCGTGTCTACATCTGTCTGTCTGTGTTTCAGCCTGTGTTTCTATCTATATTTATGTCGATTTGTATGTGACTGTATATGTATTTGTGTGTTTATAAGTGTATGTATATGTATATCCTTGTAAGTATTGTGTGTTTCGTCTGTGTTTTTCTGTGTCTGCGTCTCTGTACAGTGAGGTATCTGTGTTTTTTTTGGAAGTGAAAGAACTATTGTTGGAACTGCCAGTGGGTTTAAACTGAGAATTGTCTTTCACTGAACATTGCTCCTTAACATTGTCAGTTGGACGTGAATGTTTCAGATTCTCCACACGAGGCGTCCTGGTCCTCTCCAGCTCTTTAAGAGTCCTTCCCACATGACGGGGGGAGGGGAGTGAGGGAACGGATATCGGGCACTCCACTACCCGGCTTGGCCCTTTATGAACTATTCCAGGCTGTTTCTCCTGGAATGGAAGAAAGGAATGGAGGGAGAGTGTGAATGGGTGACCTTGCTGTTTGTGCTGGTGTAGGTGGGGAAAGTTGTGAGGTGTCTGGAATGAGTCAGTCGACAGTTTTGAATCCATATAGTGTTATTAGTTGCTGAATTCAATCGTGAGAGTGGTAGTGCCTGAGCCTTATTTGGAGACAGAGCGTGAACCTTGTTCGGGGTTAGGTGCAACAACAGATATACAGTGACTGTGAGGGAGCAGAGAGTATATGGTAACTCTTATCCTAACAGAGCGAGAAGGATATTGTTGCTTCTCGAGTATTGTGGGACATTCCTTCAGATCATCTCAGCGTCGAAGTGAGCCTCCCTGAATGTTTTGTCCAGGTCTATCACTAATAACGACACAGACATGTCCCTCAGGTTCCGCAGTATCAGTTGAGGTAGAATTTACAGATAGCAAGGAGAAGCAAATATTAGTGTATTATTTATCGAAACCAAACGGTAGCAGAAAATCTGAGCATCATATGTTCTGGAAATTAGAAAGGCAAGTATTGTGGATACCGCAAGTCTTATTGAATAGTCACAAGTTGTATCTAAACTACGTTAACTAAGTGACTGCTGAAGCTGTGAAAAATAAGTTCTGGAAGTTTATATGAGGTGGGTTGAAGAGTATGTTGCGAAGCAAACTGGAGAGCAGGTTATTTCGGATTTGATGTTGTGTGGTCAGAAGGACGAATTATTAACTTTGGTCTGAAGCAGTCTTTAAGGAATAATGGCATTTATAAGGTGCAGTTTACAAGGTGTCTGCATACAATATAGAATGCTTGAATAGTCCAGTCAAACATCATTGAAGATTGGAGGCTAGAGTTCAATATATCTACAGTGAATTTGGAAAGTACAATATAACATTCAGTGGGAGACAAGCAATGGTTGTTAGAGTCATAGAGTCCGACATCACGGAGACAGGCCCTTCAGCCCAAACTGTTCCATTTCAACCGAAATGCCCATCCACGCTAAACCTATTTCCCTGCCATTGTCCCGTACCTTTCTAATCTTTTACGATCCATGTATTTGTTCAAATGCCTTTAAAATATTGTCAATGTATCTGCCTCAACAACTTCTCATTCCATATGCATAACAGCCACTGAGTTAAAACGTTGTTCCTCAGATTCCCTTTTGTTGTGTCGCCTCTGACCTTAAACTGATGCTCTCTAGTCTGTGATTGCCCAACCCTGGGAAAAAAGACTGTGCATTCACTCGATCCATGCCTGACATGATCTTATAAACTACAATATGATCCTCATCATCCTCATGCACACAAAAGTAAAAAGCCCTAGCTTGTCCAACCTCTTTCTAAACCTCAGACCATTGTGATCTTGGCAAAATCCTTGCAAGTTTTCTTTCTGCACTCTTTCCAGTTTAATAATATCCTTCCTCTAGCAAGGTGAACAAAACTGAACATAACGTTACCAATATGGCCTCACCAGCATCCTGTATAACGGCAACATAACTCCCTAATTTCGATACTCAATGATATAAACCAATTAAGGCCAGTGTGCCAAAAGCTTTCCTCACTCCCCTGCCTACCTCTGAATCAACTTTCAGAGAACCATGCACCTGAATTCCAAGCTCCCTCTGTTCCACTTAGGACCCAACCATTCACCATGAAACTCCAACCTTGATTTGACTTTCTAAAATGCAAGAACTTATACTGATCTATATTAAAATCCATTTGTTATTTCTCAGCCCACTTCTCCAGCTGATCAAGATCCTGCTGTAAATTCTGAAATTTCTGATAACCTTCCTCACTCTCCGTGATGCCGCCTGTTTTAGTGCCGACTTCAAACTTACAAATCATGCCTGTACATTCTCATGTAAATCACAGATATATGTAATATGTAGTGGTGCCAGTACCAACCTCTGAGGCATTCCACTATTCCAGTCTGACCAGCATGTTTCCAGTATTGCTCTCTGCTTCCTACCATCAAGGCAATTTTGTACCTAATTTGCCAGTTCCCCCTCAATTCCATGCGACCTAACCTTCCAGAGGTTCCAGAGTACCATGTGGAACCTTATTGAAGGCCTTACTGGAATCCATCCAGACTACGGATACCACCCAGACCTCCTCAACATTGCTGGTTACTTTATCAAAGAACTCCAACAAAATTGTGAGTCATGATCTCCCTAGCACAAACTCCCGTGCTGAATTTCATCAAGGGCTTTTGCCCGAAACATCGATTTTCCTGCTCCTCGGATGCTGCCTGACCTGCTCTGCTTTTCCAGCACCATTCTAATCTTAGTCCGAACAACACCCTGTCTTTCCAAATGTATGTATATCCAATCTCTCCGAATCTTCTAAAGTAACCTACCAACTAGATTTTAGGATTACTGGTCTTTAGTTCCCAGGCTTATCTTTGTAGCATTTCTTGAACACAGGCTCAGCATTCGCTATGCTCCAGTCGTCCGGGACCTCACTCGTTGGCCAGCGATGATAGAGAAGAGCAAAGTAGTGCTCCAGCATTTTCTTCTCTATCCTCTTATCCTCCTGCTGTGTTTCTGAATATAACTGGTCAGGACCAGGAGTTTTTAGAAATACTGTAAAGTCTGCAACATGCATCTATTTATGTCAGGTACAAACACCAAAGAGTGAGAAAGTGACTCAATGATGGTTAATATCACAAATTAGAAAATATGTTAATCAGAGGAAGTGACTTCAGAACAATTCCAGCTATTGTGAAAACCCGAGAATTCTCAGACATTAACGATTCAAAAAATAAAGGCCGTGAAACTGTAAAGGAAATCAAAAAGAGAACGTACATGTTAACAAACAGGAACACAAAGACTGCATCAATCTGCGATCTATATTTCAAAGGAAACAAAATAAAAGCAGGGTCAAATGTGGAAATTTGTAATCGGGAGAGGTCATTGTGGAGAACAGGGAAATGGCCGAGAAATAACCAGTTACTTTGCATCTGTCTTCATGGAGGAAGAGCCAGAAAATCTCCCAGGAATACCAAGTGATCATATCGGACTCCTGGAGCTAAAGACATAAAGTCAATTCATATCAGAAACAAGGTAGTACTTGAACATGGAGCTGGCTTGAGCATTGCTAAGTCTGACGAAACAGATGTACGTCCTATCAAGATGTCAGAAATAAACCACCAATAGAAGTATTAATTGCCCTGTCGATGACTGTGTTTTATTTTCCTGTACATTCTGCAGAGACCGGAAACTGTTGTGGATAAACGTGATCCAAGAACGACCGACGAATGGAAGGGATCCAAACAGCAACAAAGGGAAAAAGACATAGTGTGGCTAACTGCAGACCAGTTAACTTGACATTTGTAGGGAAACTGTTGGAATCTATTACACAGGATGGCATTTTTGCTATTTAGAAATTAACAGCAACAATGGAGAGAATCAGCATGCATTTCTGATAGAGAAATCATACTTGATAAACTTCGGAATTGTTCGAAGTTGTTCCTTACATAATAGATAATGGGGAATCAGTAGAAGTGCATAGATTGGATTTTCCGAATGGTTTCTATAAGAACTCAAAAAAATGAGGTTGCAAATGCAATGAATGTGAAGGGTATTTGGAGGAATATATGTAAGTGGAAAGTTAAAGTTTGTTTCGCCTTCATATAAGAGAGTCCGAACATCGATACAAAGACATGTTGAAGCAGTTTCACAGCGTGTTGGTGGGACTGTACCTGGAGTATTGTGTACAGTTTTGGTGACCGAATCTCAGAAAGGATATACTAACCACAGAGGAAGTGCAATGGACATTCTCCAGATTAATCCCTCAGATGGTGAGATTGCCTGATGAGGAAACTCGGCCTGTGTTCGCTAGAGTTTCAAAGAATTTCACAGTGAAATTTAGAAAATTCACAAAACATATGACAAGTTGAAAATTAACATGAACGCTTCCCTCGCTGTCTATTCCACATTCAAGGCAAATAATGGCAGGTTCTGGGACAGACCAGTTAAGACTGCAATAAGGAAGAAATTCATCACTTGGAGGAGACTAACTAACACAGGGGCATGGAAACCTACTGGCTGGCAAGATTAGGGAGAATGTCCTGATATTCTACAAGTGTCTCCAGCAGAACAGAATAACCAGGGAACAGATAGGACTCATTAATGACTTGCCAAGTTGCATCCAAATCAACTTTAGTGGTAGGAGACAGAGGATAGTGGTACAAGGCTGTTTGTGTGATTGGAGGCTAGTGTCCCATGGTTTACCACAGGGATCACTGCTGTGTCTCTTATTATTTTTGATTCAGAGGTGTTGGTGTTGGACGGGGGTGGACAAAGCTAAAAATTGCATAACACCAGGTTATACTCCAAAAGGTTTATTCAGTGGCACGAGCTTTCGAAGTGTTTCTTCAAAGCGCACCATCACCTGATGAAGATGCAGCACTTTGAACGCTCGTGCCTCCAAATAAACCTGTTGGACTATAAGCTGATGTTTTCTGATTTTACACCTTATCATAAAGGATGCAGCTGTGAATATGGACAAGGGGTGGGGAGTGTCATAAGTAAGTTTGTTATTGATATGAAGATTGGTCGGATGGTTGACAGTGAGGAGGAAGGCCTTATGTTTCAGGAAGATACAGATGGAATGGTCAGATGGTCACATCAATACAGGGAAAATGGTCAGATGGGTGGATCAATGGCAGATGGAATATAACTCTGATAAATATGAAGCGATGCACTTTGCAAGAAGGAACCAGACAGGGGAGGACTAAATGAATGAAAGCACACTAGGAAGCTCAGAGGGTGCTTCTCCACACATCCCTGAATGCGACTGGACAGGTTATTGCACAACTTGGGAACGCATAGGGGTGCGTAAACACAGCCTTTATTCATCGAAGCATAGATTATAAGAGCTATGTGGAACTTTGGTTAGGCCAAGATGGAAAACTGTGTGTAGTTATGGGGGCCACATTACAGGAAGGATGTGATTGTACTGGAGGGAGTGCAGAGGAGATTCACCAGGATGTTCCCTGGGATGGAGTATATCAGCTATGGAGAGAGGCTGGATAAGCTCAGGTTGTTTACTTTGGAGCAGAAAAGGCTGCGGGGGATGTGAATCAGAAGGATAAGATTCAGGGTGGATAGACAGCAGCTGTTCCTTTCAGTCAAAGGGCCACATTTTTAAAGTGAAGAGTTTGAAGTTTAGTGAGGATTTGAGGACTGTTTTTCACACAGAGTTTGTGGAGTCTGGAATGCACTGCTTGAGAGAGGAGCTGTCATGGTAACCTCAAAATCTTTAGAAAATACATGGTTGTGCAGTTGAAATGCCATAAGATTCACATCTAAAAGCTTGTGTCGGAAAGTGGGCCGAATGTCGGTCGTGTTGTATTTCTGATGGAACAGAGACTGTGCTTCTGTTATTGTATGGATGTGGGAGGTCAATCATTGAGTAGCTTAAGATAAGAATTTATGGGTTTCTGAAGAATATCTTACCAAAGTATGTAAGAGGGAACTTGTAATATCTTCTGAAAATATGTCAATGGCAAAATTAACAGAAAAAGGTGCAGCTTTCTTACAGTCTGATACCAGAGAATTGAGGACAAGGAAATAGCAGATCAATGGAGCAAATACTTCAGTTAGGCCTTCACAGAAGATAAAAAAAACAATAAAAAATCTTCCTAGAAATACTAGAGAACTTTAGGCTGGTGAGAAAAAGGGAATAGCAACTAAATTAGCAACTAAACAGTTTTAGAGAAAAATATTGGAGTGAAATTAATGGGCATAGACAAAGTCAACAGAGATTTATGAAATGGGAATCATATTTGAGAAAGTGGCTTTTAACAAAATTATGAGAAGGTATCAATGCAATACGATTGAAATCTCAGAAAGACTTTTGATAAAGCCCCAAGCCTATTGTGCAAATTCGAATCCTGTGGGACTGGGGTAATATATGGTCATGGTTTTAGAATGGGAGAGCTGGCAGGAAAGAACGAGTAAGAATAGAACCATGTTTTTTTTTAATGGAACACGTCGAGTATATAACTCGGATATATCAAGATTTGACATCACCTATTCCCAATACACATCATATCTTTGGTTGAGGGGCTCATATTCTATATTCCCCAGTCTGCTGACATTACTAAACGATGTCAGCTTGTGAGTGGATGAGGAGGATGTAAAAAAGATTCCAATGTGATGGAGATATGTGGAGAGACTGGGTAAATACGTGGTAGATGGAGAGCAATCGGAGAGATGAGATGCTGTACACTTTGATGGGAACAATAGAATGGCATCCAATCATTTGCAAAGGGAGTGGTTGACAAATGTTGCACTATAAATGTACTTAAGCTGCATTTTTATTTTATTTCTGCGCAGCCCTCCGAAGCCAGAAGTCAATACTAGGAATAGCATTGGCACGCAGACCAGTGTATATATACCCAACAAGTGGGGAGCTGTAACATTGAAAACGATCTGTATGTCCCTGTGCACCAGTCAGTGAAAGTAATATTGTAGGAGCAGAAAGCAGGTAGGCAGATAAATGGTGTATTCACCTTCATTTCAGGGAGATTTGAATACAGGAGTAAGGGTGATTTACTGCAGCTTTATAGAGACTTAGTGGGGCCCCATCTCGAACATTGTGCAATATTGTTCGCAGTTTTGGTCTCCTTGCCTAGTAAAGGACATTGAGGGAGAGCAGTGGAGGATGACCAAACTGATCTCTGGGTTGACAGACTTGTTGAGGGACCAGCGATTTGGGGTGACTGGGCCTGTATTTTATGGGGTTTAGGAAAATGAGTGGAGATATCATGAGACAATAGACAACAGACAATAGGTGCAGGAGTAGGCCATTCTGCCTTTCGAGCCTGCACCACCATTCATTATGATCATGGCCGATCATCCTTAATCAGTATCTTATTCCTGCCTTATCTCCATAACCATTGATTCCACTATCCTTGAAAGCTCTATCCAACTCTTTCTTAAATGAATCCAGAGACTGGGCCTCCCTCTGGGGTAGAGAATTCCACACAGTCACCACTCTCTGGGTGAAGAAGTTTCTCCTCATCTCTGTCCTAAATGGTCTACCTGGTATTTTTAAGCTGTGTCCTGTGGTTCGGCACTCACCCATCATCGGAAACATGTTTCCTGCCTCCAGAGTCTCCAATCCTTTTATAAATAATCTTATATGTCTCAATCAGATCCCCTCTCAGTCTTCTAAACTCAAGGGTATACAAGCCCAGTCTCTCTAGTCTTTCCGCACAAGGTAGTCCGGCCATTCCAGGAATTGACCTCGTGAACCTACGCTGCACTCCCTCAATAACCAGAATGTCTTTGCTCATATTTGGAGACCAGAACTGCACACAATACTCCAGGTGTGGTCTCACAAGGACCCTGTACAGCTGCAGAAGAACCTCTTTGCTTCTATACCCAATCCCTCTTGTTATGGAGGCCACCATGCTATTAGCTTTCTTCACTACCTGCTGTACCTGCATGCTTGCCTTCATTGCCTGGTGTGCAAGAACACCCAGATCTCTCTGTACTGCCCCTTTACCTCAATTGATTCCATTTAGGTAGTAATCTGCCTTCCTGTTCTTGCCACCGAAGTGGATAACCATACATTTTTCCACATTGAACGGCATCTGCCATGCATCTGACCACCAACCTAAGTTGTCCAGGTCACCCTGTAATCTCCTAATATCCTCCTCACATATCACCCTGCCACCCAGCTTAGTGTCATCAGCAAATTTGCTAATGTTATTACTCATACCATCTTCTATATCATTAATATATATTGTAAAAAGCTGCGGTCCCAGCACTGATCCCTGCGATGCCCCACTGGTCACTGCCTGCCATTCCGAAATGGAGCCGTTTAGCACGACACTTTGTTTCCTTTCAGCCAACCAGCTTTCAATCCAAGTTAGTACTTTGCCCCCCAATACCATGTGCACTAATTTTGCTGACTAACCGCCTATGTGGGACTTTTCCAAAAGCTTTCTGAAAGTCCAGGTACAATACATCTACTGGATGTCCCTCGTCCATCTTCAGAGTTACATCCTCAAAAAATTCCAGAAAATTAGATTTCCCCTTCATAAATCCATGCTGTCTCTGACCTATCCTGTTACTACTCTCCAGATGTGTCGTAATTTCGTCCTTTATAATTGACTCCAGCATCTTTCCCACTACTGCGGTCAGACTAACTGGTCTTTAATTTCCTGTTTTCTCTCTACCACTTTTCTTAAAACGTGGTACAACGTTAGCCACCCTCCAATCCGCAGGAACTGATCCCGAATCTATGAAATTCTGGAAAATAATTACCAACACATCCACGATTTCTCGAGCCGCCTCCTTCAGTCCCCTGGGATGTAGACCATAAGGCCCTGGGGACTGATCAACCTTCAGACCTAACAGTCACTCCAACACCAATTCCTGGCAAATATAAATTCCCTTAAGTTCAGGTCCTTCAGCCACTGTTACCTCAGGGAGATTGCTTGTGTCTTCCCCAGTGAACAGAGATCTGAAGTACAAATTTAATTCTGCCATTTCTTTGTTCCCTGTAATATGCTCCCCTCTTTCTATCTTCAAGGGCCCAATTTTAGTTTTAACCATTTTTTTTTTTGCCTTTCACATACGTAAAATAGCTTTTTCTACACTCATTTATATCTTTGGCCAGGTTACCTTCATACCTCTTTTTTTTTCTCTGTGTATTTCCTTCTTAGTAATCCTCTGTTGTTCTTTAAAAGCTTCCCACTCCTCCGTTTTCCCACTTATCTTTGCTACGTTATACTTTTTCTATTTTAACTTAATATGTTTCTTAACTTCCATCGTCAGCCACAGCCACCCATGCCTCCTCGTAGGAGCTTTCTTCCTTTTTGGAATGAACTCATCTTGCATCTTCTGCATTATACACAGAAATATCTGCCATTGATACTCCACTGTCATCCCTGCTAAGGTATTGCACCATTGAACTTTGGCAAGCTCCTCCCTCATAGCTCCATAGTTCCCTTTATTCAACTGAAATATTGTCACTTCCAATTGTACCCTCTCCCTTTGAAATTGCAGATTGAAACTTATTGTATTATGGTCACTACTTCCTATGGCTCCTTTACTTCGAGGTTCCTGATCAATTCTGGTTCGTTGCACAATACCAGATCCAGAATTGCCTTCTCCCTGGTCGGCTCCAGCACCAGCTGCTCTAAGAATCCATCTCAGAGGCACTCCACAAAGTCTCTTTCTTGAGGTCCAATACCATCCTGATTCTCCCAGTCTACCTACATGTTGAAATCCCCCATAACAACTGTCGCAACATCTTTGCGACAGGCCAATTTCAGAATCCTGATTCAACTTACATCCGACATCTAGACTACTAGTTTGGGCCTGTAGATAATTCCCAAGAGGGGCTTTTTACCCATTGAATTTCTCAGCTCTATCCATACTAACTCTACATCCCCTGATTCTAAGTCCCCCCCCGGGCAAGGGACTGGATATCATCTCTTACCAACATGGTCACTCCACCCCCTCTGCCTGTCAGTCTGTCCTTATGATAGCACGTGTAGCCTTGAATATTCATTTCCCAGACCCTGTCCGCTTGAAGCCACGTCTCAGTTATCCCCACAATATCGTATCTGCCAATTTCCAAAAGAGCCTCAAGCTCATCCATCTTATTTCTAATGCTTCGTTCATTCATATATAGTATTTTTAATTTGTTGCTATCCTCACCCTTCGCAAAAACTCCTATTTCACTCAAGCTTATAGCATGATCCCTTTTTGAGTTTTCTGCGTCGTTGATACAGTTGTCTTTCTTGACTTCCCTTTTTCTACATTTCCCTTCAATTTCCTTCTCAAACATCCAGTTTGTCCCCTCCCCCCAGCTACTTAGCTTAAATGTAGCTGTGTTGCAATAGCAAACCTGCCTGCGAGAATGTTGGTCCCCCAACCTATTAAGGTGCAAACCGTCTCTCTTGAATAATTTATGCTTACCACAAAACATACCCCAGTGATCCAAGAATTTACATCCTTGCTTCCTGTGCTAGTTCCCCAGCCACACTTTCAAGTCCATTATCGCCTTGTTTCTGGCCTCACCAGCCGGAGGAAATATATCAAACTCTGAAAGTGTGAGACAGATTGGAAGCAGGGATGATAGTTCACTTTAAAGAAAACAGTCAAATCGTATTTAATACACAAGCGTTATCAAAGAACCGCGTGTATATCGAATAGAGAAGCAAACTTGATGGGCTGAAAGCACTACATCCGTTCTCGTTTTATATTTCACAATGTTTAAACATATTTTGGGATATGAACATTGTATGGGGAAAACTGCATTGAGGAGATGTTCGGCTCTGAACTAGCATGACGAAAGCTCAACGTATTGAATGACCTCCTCCTTTCCCGATGTTTGTGTACAGTCTGTGGGAAAGCTCTGTAAATGTTGTCACAAGCTCTGAGATGTTAGGAAGGAGATCGCTGCAGGATCGATCGGACTGTGTTTCCCGTTCCCTTTTCTGATAACGAGGCTGGTGCCAGGTGTTCTTTCCGGGTTTATCCTTTAAGACCTCAGAGCAGTTTGATACAATTGAGTGTCTTACTTGGCCGATTCAGAGACCATTGAAGAGGTGATCACATGTCTGTGTGTCTGGAGTCACTTTTAGGCCACACCAGGAAAGCACGGGAGATTCACTTCCTGAAAGTACATTGAGGAAGGAGATCGATGTTTACAATCAACATTGGACACAAGATAACTATTACTGACACCAGATTTTCGGACTCGATATTTTATTAATTGTTTCAAGCTTCTACCAGCTGCTAGAGCATTGACCTGGTCTGAATTCGTAATCCAATGATATTTCCACAACAGCACTATCTCCACTTGGGGGCTGATCGGAAAACACACTGAGCAGGTTATTTCTGTGCTTCTTGACAGCTCTTTCAAAAAGAATTCCCACCAATTTGACTGTCGTGATGGGAGTTCGAGGTGGTAATTGGTCAGATTGCAATTATTCTCCTCTTCGGGGACTGGACATAGCTAAGTAATTTTCCACACTGGCAGGGAGATGTCAGAGTTGGATCTAGAATGAAACAGCTTCACCAGAGATGCTTCTTGTTATGCAGCACAAGTCTTCAGTCCCATTGCAGGAATGGTTTCAGGGCCCATTGCCTTTGTCACATCTACTGTGTCCAGATGTTTCTTCATGTCACATACAGCAAATCGAATTGCTTGAAGACTGGCATCTGTGAGTCTGTGGGCATCATGATGAGTGTGAGTTGGATCATCCAGTCAACACCCTCTGGCTGGGGGTAGTGCAGACACCATATCCTTGACTCTTTTCACTGATTTAGAGTCATTCCGATATTTAGGATGAGGATATTTATGGCGTCCTCTGCTCCATTAAATTGTTTAAAATTCATCGACATTTATGTTTGGATTTAGCAGGACGGCAGAGCTTAGATCCGATCTGTTAGTCTTGGGATCATTTCCCCTTCACCATCAGAAGTTATTTCTGCTGTTTGGAATGCAACCAGTCATGTGTGGGTTGTCAACAGGTTTAGGTGCACGTGATTCCGACGTTGGCATCAGCCCTGTATTCAGTGACCTAACCTGGTTTCTGATGCGGTAACACTTCCATTTTCATATTCTCATTCTGCTGAGAGCATCTCTCTGGTGTCACAGCTCCAATTTGTTACTTTATCTCAATCCATTTAAGGTAATAATCTAAATCTTTTCTTTTCCACAATGTCAACTTCGGTGTTTGAAATGAATGTGTTTCCCTCTGTTATTGTCCTTGACATGATTAAGAGCTCTGCAGTGTCAGTGATGTCAGTCTTATGCAGTTTTAGAATGTAGGAACTTGTACACCTAACATTATCGTTCAGTCCCCAATGTACGGCGCTACAGGTTGGACGGGATGTTTGAGCATCATTGACATCCTTCTTTGGAAATTGTCCAAAAACAGAAATTGCTGAAGAAATTACTGAAAATGTTGCAGAATCTTCTGGAATGAATGCAAAGTTGAACTTTCAGGTCCAGTGACCCTTTACAAAGCTGCCAGTTTTTCAAGCAATTTTTGTATTTTTATTTCCAGTAGCCATAGTTATTTGTTTTAGTGAAAATTTATTCTGTGCCGATTCATTTCTGGAGAAACTCACCAGGTCTGTCAGCATCTGCAGAGACAGAGAAAAAGTGTTAGCATTTCATGCCCAGTGTGACACTTCTTCAGAACTGAAAAGAATTGGAAACTGGGAATTTTAATCCCTTGTCAGAGGTGGAGGATGGGTGACAGGGAAAAGAGGGTGTGGCAAAGATAAACGGGCTTTTAGCAGTGGTGAACGAGGGGATGATGTAAAATGTGTTTAATTTAAGGTGTGAATGGGGGAAAGGGGTTCTCTCAATTGAGTGCAAGATAAAGAAGACACAACCACACAAGGATATAGGGAGGCCAGGAGGGAGAATGTTGACTATGTGGCATTATATAGATCTGGCCATAGATACGTTTTCACTGTCGAGATCATCACCTCCTTTAGACAAAGGAATCCAGGTGTTTGACTTCTTATTGGCGCTAGTAAGCGTTTCATGCTGCCTTAGTATTGTAACATGGAGAAAAACAAATCGCCATATGAAGTTTGGACTGGGTATTGTTTACCTGTCATGTTTAATATTGTTTAAATTTTCAGTGCTTATCTTTAAATGCTTGTTCTTGAAATTAGTATCAGATGGAGTGTAGGAGGTTGGGTGGTGACATTGTAAAAACTTCTAAAATCATGAGAGATATGGATAGGGTGAATAGCCAAGATCTTTCCAACGGCATGGGGGAGTAAAGCCATAGAAGGCACATGTTTAAGGTGAAAGAGGAAAGATTTAAAAGGAACGAAGAGGCAACTTTTTTTCACAGAGGGTGGTTGGGTATGGAATGAGCTGTCAGAGGAAGTGTGGTAGATGCCAGTATATGTACAACATTTAAAACTCATTTGGACAACATATGAATGGGAAACATTTCGAGGCATATGGACCAAATGAAAGCAGGTGGGACGAGCTTAATTTGGTAAACTTGGCCAGCATGGATATTTAGAAAAGCTTCACACAGGGTCCGAGTGGTTTTGTGAAAGGGAAATTATACTTTGCCCTGTAAAATTATGCAAAGTATTTCTGGAGATGCCTGAGAATGTAACGAGCAGACTTGATAAAGGGGATCTGGTCGACACCAGGCTTTCCAGAGATTTTCCACAAGGTATTACAAAATAAAAGTTCTTACACATGACAGAAGGTCGTAGGATGATGGATAATGTATTAACATGGGATGATAATTGGTTCGCTAATCGAAATCGGAGAGTCAGGATTAATGAATCTTCACGATAAAGGTGTATCTGCTGGAGTACCACAGCTCTGAGTCCGATGGCATCAGTTATTTACAAACTATACTGACAGCCTGAAAGAGGGAGTTGAGTGCAACATAACATCCGAGTTTGTGGATGACACTGAGAACCAAAGGCAGGCTGTTATTTAATGGAGAGGACTCCCAATAAAAGAGCAGTACACAAGGATTGGAGTCTTTCTGTGTATGAAACATAAAAGTCAGCATGCTGTGCAGCAAGTAACTGGGTTGGTTCAAAAGATGGGCGGCACGGTGGAACAGTGGTTAGCACTGTTGCCTCACAGCGCCAGAGACTCGGGTTCAATCCCTGACTCGAGCGACTGACTGTGTGGAGTTTGCACGTTCTCCCCGTGTCTGTGTGGGTTTCCCCCGGGTGCTCCGGTTTCCTCCCACAGTCCAAAGATGTGCGGGTCAGGTGAATTGGCCCGTAGTGTTAGGTAAAGGGGTAAATGTAGGGGAATGGGTGGGTTGCGCTTCAGTGGGTCGGTGTGGACTTTTTGGGCCGAAGGGCCTGTTTCCAATCTAATGGGTTCCTGGGACGAAAGGTTTGTGTTAATGAGAATCTCTAAAATGGTGAGGCGAACATTCATTGGGGTTTAAATGAATGAGGAGTGATACTGCTGAAAAATACAAGACACAGAGAGGGGTTGACACTGTAGATGTTGAGAAGTTGTTACCATTCCTGGGTGGAGTCCCGAACTTGAGGACATAGATACCAAATATGGAGCATCAGTCTGAGATGCAAAGTGATGTCTTCTCTCAGAAGGAAGTGAATGTCTGGAATTCCCTAACCCGGAGAGGTGTGAAGGGACAACAAATTTGGACTATACAAACACCCAGCGGGTATATATCACTCATTCACTCTCCTCAAGGAGTCGGCAAGAAAGTGGAGTCGAATCCTGGAGTAGATCAGCCATGTTCGTATTTAATGACAGGACAAGCTTGAGGGGCCGAATAACCTACTCTTGTTCCTACTGTTGTTCCTAATTTCGCATGTTATGCTTTTGTAAAGTAACTGGTTATTTTCCTGGAAGTTGTGTTGTGTAATGCTACATTCGGATGAGCAGAGGATTAGTTTGAGTTTACTCTGGGTGGGGTATGGGGGCTGTAGTCACAGCGAATCTGGGTCTGGGACATGGCTTAAATTTGGAGCAGAAGTTACAGAGATGGGAAGCATGGAAACAGGGATTGGGGGTGAGGGTCACTTCCTGATCCAGGCTAGATTTTCCAAGTACATTTCCAAAACTACACCTAACCATCGGAGTGGCCTCGATTTGCAGGTCCGAAGGGCGGAATGGAACATCAGAACACAGGGCTGAGGGATAGGAATGGGCTATTCGGCCCTTTGACACTACCCCACCAGTAAATTAGATCGTGGCTCATCTCATTGTGGTCCCAGCTGCACTTTTCTCTCCATGCACCATTATCCCTGATTCACCTGTCTGTGGAAAATCAGATGAAGCCAGCCTCGATATAATATAAAGATTCCGCCATCCCAAACTTCTGGGGAAGAAGATTTCCAATTGACTGAATTCCCACTTTGTGAATTTCTTCTCACTCCATTTGTGACTGAGGATGAAGGGTGTCACGATTTTCTTTTCTCGTCCCACTCCTCCACTGCTCACAACAAATTTTAAATGTAACCAGGTTGGTGACGTGGCCGATGATAAAGGTCTCAGACTGGGTTAGGTTCAGTGATAAGAAGTCAGACAGATTTCTTTAGTCAGCCACAAGTTACTAACAGAACTAACGGAGGAGTATGGTGGATCTGTGGGTGGCACTGCTTCCTCACATCACCAAGGAGCTGGGTTCGATTCCAACCGTGGGCAACCCTCCATGTGGAGTTTGAACATTCTCCTCGTGACTGTGTTGGTTTCCTCTCAGTGCTCCAGTTTCCTGCCACAGTCCAAAGATGTGCAGTTTAAAGTGGATTGCCCATAGTGCCCAGGGATGTATAGGTTAGGTGGGTTAGTTATGGGAAATGTAGGGTTACATGGATAAAGTAGGGGGCCACGTCCAGGTAGGATGCAGTTTAGTGCATCGGTGCGGACTTAATGGACGGAATGTCCTGCCTCCACACTGCAGAGGGTCTATGATAATGACAACAAATTTGGCCTATACAAACACCCAGCGGGAATATACCTAATCCACACTTATCAAGGTCTTGTATGTTTCATTCTCATTCCAAGAGTACTCTGTTAAAGCCTTCATAATATAAGCCCTTCACCCCAGGAAGACGTGAAATGAAACATCTCTGAACTGCTTTCAATGTAATTATATCCTTTCTCAGATAAGGAGACACAAAAAAAAATCTCACACTCAGATCATAAAGTTTATATTTGTTTTCTCAATTTGCTGAGAGTCTTTGGAACACTCTTCCCCACAGACCGTTGGAGGCAGAAATATTGAATATTTTTGAGGCGCCGACAGAAGGTTCATGAATAACAACAGAGTCAAGGATTTTGGAGGAATGGGCAGCAATTTGCAGAGTAGGGGAAAATGTAGACAGTGGTATCAAATTGCACGGGTCCGGAACATCTAGGAATATAATGCAAAATGAAATGATAATATCAATAAAACATTAAGGGGGAATCCAAGATACTGGAGATCCGGAAGGTCTGTTTTGCTGGGCTCTGCATCACAGCACGGGCAAAGTTTGTCTCTAACCCATCCCATCCCAGACATTTATGTAAAATTCAACAAGTTATCAAGTGGAAATGACAAAACATGGGAAAGGATCAAGTAAGTCCCAACACGGTGCACCCGTCAGAAGCATCGAGCATGCCTGAGGCTGTAGCTGCAACCCACTCTGCTCGTTCCATAGACCCAGTTACTCACCAGTCCTTGGTCACTGAGTTCACCAAGTTATGTGAAATGATTGAAGTAATGATTGAAGAAGGGTTCAGCAGTGGCTAGAGCCACTCTCAGCCGTGCTCCAATAACATGAGCAGCAACTTGACAGCCTTGGAAACAGAACAGATTATACCAAGCGCCGAACTGCAGCGACAGAGACCGCGATCAGTTCCTTTCAGGAGAGGATCCTCGCCTTTGAAAAGCAGGTCTATACCTTAACTGAACACGTCGACTACCTCGAGAACAGGCATAGGATGAAGAATGTTCACATCGACAGTCTGCTGGAACGGATGGAAGGTGGTCAGCCAGTGAGTTTATTGAGAACTGGCTGCAGCGATTCCTTCACTTCAAAACTGAAAAGGGACGGGTGAGGACTGAAACAGTTCATCGGGTTATGGTGCGGAGGTCAGACGCAGACCCCTGCCTTCGCCCTGTCCTTGTGCAGTTCCATAGTTATGGGGATAAACATAGGCAGATGGAATCTTCCAGAACCCAGTGGAAAGATCCGATGGCTTTAATTCAGAGGGCTCCAGGATTATGATCTTTCAGGACTTTTCAACGGTGGTGATTCAGGAAAGAAAATCTTTTGATGATATCAAGAGAAGAGTAAGGGAAGTCGGAGTCAGTATTCCCTAATATACCCAGCGGTGCTCCGTATTGCTTTCAATGGATCCAAACACTCGTCTGACTCTCCAGAGAAAGCGAAAACTTTGTGGACATTTTAAAGTAAGATGGATGTTTAGATAATCATGTTTCTCTCTTAAAGAAATTTTCTTGGATTTTTCTGGTATGAACCAGTATTAAATTATAGTCGGGGATGAGTAGAGTACTCACTTTTAACTTCTTCATTAGTATTACTACTCTTATTCTCTTTCCTTGCATATGTCCGGGGTGCGGCTCAAGCTGGAGCGGGTTACAAAGGTAGTTGTGATGACTAAATACCGACCAAAGGGCAGTTGAAGCCTGATGTTTGTCGTTAATTGCCCTGGATGTCGTATTGGTAGCAGGCAGAAGTTAAGTTTTTGGGATATGTAACTGTCCCCACTGGACGGGCGTGGTTGGGGTGAGTAAATTCCCTATGGAGTGTCATTGGCACGTTGGATTTTGTTTCATTTTTTTGTTTTTTTTGTGTGTGTTTAGTTTTGGAAAGTTTTGACAGCTTGTTAGATGTAGTAGTCTTAGTTCGTGTTGTTTTGAAGCTCGATGAGTCTTTTTTCATTCATGATCAGCGATGTGTAATTCGAGTTCTTCCTTTCTACAGCTCAAATGTTGGAACAATAAGCGGAGCCATCGTCCAGTCAAGAGGAAAAATGTACTTTCTAGTCTTAGAAAGGAGAGGATGGATGTTGTCCTATTGCAGGAGATGCACCTTGATGACAAGAAACATTTGATATTACAGCAGGGCGGGTTTGATCGAGTTTATTTCTCGTTTTATTAATAATAGGAGTAGGGGAGAAGCCATACTGGATAGGAAGAATCTTCCAGTTAAATTACTAGATTACATTAGACATTCACAGGAGGGTCATAATCCCCAAACCCTTGAACTATGGGAAAGATAGATGGTGAATATTCAGCCTGGAGCCCAGTTACAAGTGGAGTTCCGCAGGGTTCAGTTCTGGGTCCTCTGCTGTTTGTAATTTTTATTAATGACTTAGATGAGGGAGTCGAAGGGTGGGTCAGTAAATTTGCAGATGATACGAAGATAGGTGGAATTGTGGACAGTGAGGAGGGCTGTTGTCGGCTGCAGAGGGACTTAGATATGATGCAGAGCTGGGCTGAGGAGTGGCAGATGGAGTTCAACCCTGCCAAGTGTGAGGTTGTCCATTTTGGAAGAACAAATAAGAATGCGGAATACAGGGTTAATGGTAGGGTTCTTAGTCAGGTGGAGGAACAGAGGGATCTTGGGGTCTATGTTCATCGATCTTTGAAAGTTGCCACTCAGGTGGATAGAGTTTGTAAGAAGGCCTATGGAGTGTTATCGTTCATTAGCAGAGGGATTGAATTCAAGAGTCGTGAAGTGATGTTGCAGCTGTACAGGACTTTGGTTAGGCCACAGTTGGAGTACTGTGTGCAGTTCTGGTCGCCTCACTTTAGGAAAGATGTGGAAGCTTTGGAGAGGGTGCAGAGAAGATTTACCAGGATGTTGCCTGGAATGGAGAGTAGGTCGTACGAGGATAGGTTGAGACTTCTCGACCTTTTCTCGTTGGAACGGCGAAGGATGAGGGGTGACTTGATAGAGGTTTATAAGATGATCAGAGGAATAGATAGAGTAGACAGTCAGAAACTTTTTCCCCGGGTACAACCGAGTGTTACAAGGGGACATAAATTTAAGGTGAAGGGTGGAAGGTACAGGGGAGATGTCAGGGGTGGGTTCTTTACCCAGAGAGTGGTTGGGGCATGGAATGCACTGCCCGTGGGAGTGGTAGAGTCAGAATCATTGGCGACCTTTAAGCGGCATTTGGATAGGTACATGGATGGGTGCTTAATCTAGGTTAGAAGTTCGGCACAACATCGTGGGCCGAAGGGCCTGTTCTGTGCTGTATTGTTCTATGTTCTATGTTCTATGTTCTATGTTCTAATACAGTATTTTGAATGGTTATTGCCTCCCGGCGCACCCTCTTAAAACCTTGGTAGATGCATTTCCCAAATTAAGTTATCGTATCTCATGGTGCATTAGTGCAGATGATTTCAACTGTCGTATGGACCCCACAGTGGACAGAATGTCCAAAGGTCACCCAATACCCTCGTCATAATGTAAGCAATTAGTTGGTTCTTGTTCAGAACTAGAGCTGGTGGATGTCTGGAGGCATATCCACATCACAAGAAGGGATTTTATATTCGCCTAAAACCCGCATAAATGACACACGAATGTTCATCTCTTCTCCATCCCTGCAACAATCTTAGATTCGGTGGCGTCCTGCACAATTGGGAAAATTACCATTTCTGACCATGAAGCAGTATAACAGTTTCGAGACGCTGGCAAATGGATCCTTTTTTTCTTAAGGCTGGTTAGTTAATTGGGTATTTCTGTAAAGATTTCAGATCTTTCTTAGCCATTAATGCAGATTCAACCAGTAACACATCCATTCTATGGGAAACTGCTAATGCTCATGCCAAGGGAATAGTTATTCATCTGGAAGCGGCAGAAGGGGGAGCAGGAACGCTGGCTTTAGGCACAGCTGAGGACAGCCAAGAGTGCATACTGTGATAGCCCCTCAGTGCCTAATCTGCAGAGGATCACAACACTTCTGTCTACAGTGAATTCCTCGCTCACACAGACAGCCAGGAATGAACATACTTTTGAATAACAAAGGCTGTTTGAACATGGAGATAAGCCAGGCAAGTATTTAGCCTAACTTGCCAGGAAAATGAGCGCCCCGTCAAGCCATTACCTCAATTAGGGAAGGTACTGGGATCCTTCCCTCCGATTCCAAAAAGATTAATGCAGCCTGTCCGAGAGTTTTCTCCGAATTATTTCAGACTGAACATTTTGAGGATAGATGGATTAAGATGGAGTCATTTTTCAAGAACCTGGGTTTTCCAGGAGTAACCCCTGAAGAAGTGATGTGCCTTAATGCACCATTGTCAGCGCAGGAGGGTGTGAAGCAACTTCAGCATGTAAAGGTGCACGTTCCTGACGGATTTCTGAGTGAATTTTATAAATAATTTATAAACCTATTGTCACGGCTGATGTTTGACATGTTCTGTCACTCATACAGTCACGAACACCTCCCTTTTCCTTAAGAGAGAGGCTCATATCTCTCTGATGCTTAAGAATGGAAGACCCTGGAGGATTGTGCTTCTTACACGCCAATCTCACTTTTAAATGTTGGTTTCAAAATCCCGTCTGTGACCTGTACATTAAAGTGGAAACTTTGCTCCCTTCCGTTACCAAAGAGGACCAAACAGGATTTATAAAGGGCCCCAGATCTTCCTAAAATGTTAAGAGTTTTCTAAATATGTTCCAAGAGTGTCAACAACAATCTGTCCAGGGATTAATGATCTCTTTAGATGAGAGAAGGCATTTGGTTGGGTTGAGTGGCCGGATATCTTCTGTACATTAGAACAGTTTGGTCTACACAAACTTTTTATCAAGTGGATGAGGGTCCTTTACCGCAATCCTCTGGCTGCAGTTCTCACGAATGGTGTGGCCAACCAGTAATATTAATATTTCTCCAGGCAGCCGCCAAGGTTGACACCTTTCACCATTGTTGTTTATGTTGGGGATTGAGCCACTGGCGGAGGCCATCCGTAGGGATGCCCACATATCTGCCCCAGAAGTAGGATAGAAGTCACGTTTCTTTTCATCCTATGTGAGTGCGTGGGCGACTGAAGTCTCGGCATCAATATGGCTAGACATTGAGCCCTCTCAGAAAAAGTGAACCCTTATTAGTCTGTTGTTCTGAGATAAAATGACAACATTTATGGAGTATTGTCATAAACTAATGATGAACAATACTGTTAAAACTTGAAGGACAATGCATCAGATCGAGGGCAATACAGACAAAACCATGTTTCTTACCCCTATAATTGATATACCGGGTTGTCAACCGGGGGTGATGGATTCCAGGTTTAAACTATGGGCAGTGAGGGGGATACCTTGCTTGCGTGATTTAGAATTAGTAGAATCCCTACAGTGTGGAAACAGGTCATTGGGCCCAGCAACACCACTTCGACCCTCCGAAGAGTAACCCACCCTCACCCATTCCCCTACCATCTTATATGTACCCTGACTAATGCCCCAACGTACAGATCCTGGAACACTATGAGCGATTTAGCAATGGCCAATTCATCTAACTGCACATGTTTGTGACTGTTGGAGGAAACCTATGCAGACACAGTTGAGAATATACAAACTCCACACAGTAGTCACCCAAGGCTGGAACCAAACCCGTGACCCTGGTACTGTGAGTCAGTGCAAACCACTGAGCCACCACGTGTTACTTGAGGGAGAAACAATGATATCATTTGGTCAAATAACTCGTTAAGGATGGACTACCTAGTAGAGACTTCTTCTGATTTTTTTCCAGATTAGAGATTTGATTATAAAAAAAACCGAGACTGATAGATCCAAGACACAGAAGTGGGTTCTTTTTGCTAAGAATACACTCTCTGTCAGTACCCTTTATCATCAGTTGGATAATGTCCCCTCAGACAAGACTGTGCAGCTTCGTGACGTCTGTGTGAGAGAGTTGAGGGTTTAGATCTCTTCGGAGACATTTGAGGATATTTGTGAAAATGCTCAAAGGATTTTAATCTGTAACAGGACACATTCCATGCAGTTGTAAATTTCATCGGGTGAATCTGACACCAGTGTTTCTCTCAAAATTCAAAATGGGATTATCTTCAGCATGTCCGAAATGCAGAATGACTACAGGCACTCTTACTCATTGCATGTGGTCTTGCTGCAGGCTTCAGGTACATTGGAGCACTGTGTTCGGTGTGGTAGAGTGGGTCGTGGGGACCGAATTGGAGATGGACCCGGTTTCTCTTTTCCTGGGCCTACCCAGAGTATCTTACGCATGGGAAAAAAATCCTTACTTTCTGTGCTAGGAAACTTATTCTGTTGTGTTGGATGTGTGAAAACTCCTCGGGGCTGTTGGTCTTTGTAAGCTCCTCATGGAAAATATCCCTTTGGACTTTCTCACCAATATGGTGCACCAAAAAACAGAGATTCGTACAAGTCATAGAGTCAGAGAGATGTAAAGCATGGAAACCTTCGGTCCAACCCATCCATGCCAACCATATATCCCAAACCAATCTAGTCCTACCTGCCAGCAACCGGCCTAAAAGGCTCCAAACCCTTCGTATTCATATACCCATCCAAATGCTTCTTAAATGTTGCACTTGTATCAGCCTCCCCCACCTCACCTGGCAGCTCATTCCATACACGTGCTACCCTCTGTTTGAAATAATTGCCCCGTAGGTCTCTTTTATATCTTTCGCCTCTCACCCTAAACCTATGGCCTCTCGTTCTGGACTCCCCGACTCCAGGGAAAAGACTTTACCTATTTACCCTATCCATGCCCCTCATAATTTTGAAAACCTTTATAATGTCACCCGTCAGCCTCCGGCGCTCCAGGGAAAACAGCCCCAGCCTATTCAGCCTCTCCCTGTAGCTCAAATACTCTAACCCTGGCAACATCCTTGTAAATCTTTTCTGAACCCTTTCAAGTTTCACAACATATTTCCGATAGGAAGGAGACCAGAATTGCACGCAATATTACAACAGTGGCCTATCCAATGTCCTGTACAGTCGCAACATGATCTTCCCACTGCTGTACTCTATACTCGGACCAAAAAAGGAAAGCATACCAAACGCCTTCTTCACTATCCTATCTAGCTGCGACTCCACTTTCAAGGAGCAATGAACCTGCACTCCAAGGTCTCTTTGTTCAGCAACACTCCCTGCGACTTGACCATTAAGTGTATAAGTCCTGCTAAGATTCGCTTTCCCAAAATGCAGCACATCGGATTTATCTGAATTAAACTCCATCTGCCACTTCTCAGCCCATTGGCAATTTGGTCAAGATCCTGTTGTAATCTGAGGTGATCTTCTTCGCTGTCCACTACACCTCCAATTTTGGTGTCATCTGCAAACTTACAAACTGTACCTCTTATGCTCGCATCCAAACCATTTATGTCAATGACAAAAAGTAGTGAATCCAGCACCAATTCTTGTGGCACTGCACTGGTCACAGGCCTCCAGTCTGAAAAACAACCCTCCACCATCACTCTCTATCTTCTACCTTTGAGCCAGTTATGTATCCAAATGGCGAGCTCTCCCTATATTCCATGAGATCTAACCTTGCTAATCTGTCTCCCATGGGGAACCTTATGAAAACCCTTACTGAAGTCCATATAGATCACATCTACCCCTTTCCCCTCATCAATCCTCTTTGTTACTTCCTCAAAAAACTCAATCAAGTTTGTGAGACATGATTTCTCACGCACAAAGCCATGTTGACTATCCCTAATCAGTCCTTGCCTTTCTAAATACATGCACATCCTGTCCCTCAGGATTCCTTCCAACAACTTGCCCACCACCAACGTCAGGCTCACTAGTCTATAGTTCCCTGGCTTGTCCTTACCACCCTTCTTAAACTGTGGCACCACGTTATCCAACCTCCAGTCTTCCGGCACCTCACCTGTGACTTTCCATATTACACATATCTCGGCAAGAGGCCCAGCAATCACTTCTCGAGCTTCCCATAGAGTTCTAGGGTATACCTGATCAAGTCTTGGGGACCTGTTTCAAGACATCCTTGGGTATCTATCCACCTTTACCCATTTTAATACATCCAGCACTTCCTCCTCTGTAATATGGACATTTTGCAAGGTGTCACCATCTATTTCCCTGCGTTTTATGTCTTCCACAATAAATACTGATGCAAAATACTCGTTTAGTATCTCCCCCATACTTCCTGTGCTAGGAAAAAAATATTCTGTTGTGCTGGATGTCTGAAAACCCCCCGGGCCTGTTGGGTCCTTGTAAGCTCATCATGGAGAATATCCTTTTGGACATTCTCACCAGTATGGTGCACCAAAAAGCAGAAAGTTATATAAGATATGGCAACCCTTTTTGGATTACCCCGATACAGGCTTATCTGCCACTCTAAAAAGGGCTTTTACATAGCCATGACGATATTGTCTTATGAATTTAGTATGAAGAATTACGAACGTATGAATGTGTATTGCTCTCGAAGAACGAGAACTATCATTTTGTTATGCTGAGCCATATTATTTATTTATTGTTTATTGTTTATTTTTTTGTTTTTCTTCTGTCCATTTAGAGACTTTAACTTGTTTTGTATGTACATGCAATTGAGTGTAATTTTGTTCAGTTATTTGAGTTGTTTTGTTATTGGTTTAATATAATAATAAAAACCTCTTTTTCAATAAAAATGTTTGTTAAAAAATTAAAATGCCAGAATTGATTACCAAAGAACTCTCATTAGAGAGCCGACTCATCGTGGTTTATCCTGAATGTCACCACACCCCAGTGACAGGGTGAGGTTGAGAGAGCGTCCCCTTCATGGTAACTTCTGTCAGTATGGGGAATTGAACCTGCCCTTGTGTCCTCCCTCTACATCACAAACCAACCATCCAGCCAACTGAGTGGGAGACTGTGTAACTGTTACACACAGAATCAGTCACAGACAAAGGGCAAGAGAAACTTTCATGACACAAAAAAGGTATATTTGAGATAATCGTCATGGTAACGGCTGAGGATGAAAACGTTCTCTGCCAGAAATTGTATTTTATAATGAGTCAAGTGTTTGGAAGCTTTCTTTGGCTGAATACAATAAGATGAGACAAGTGAAATAACCAGAATGTCTAATTGTGGTTTGATATCGATAACCATAAAATAAGTGCATGTTTTTGATTGGTCTGTGGAAAGCATGATGACTGTTGCATGAATTTATAAATCAGATGAAATATGTTGTTAGGATAGTCCGTCCCCATGAGAAATACCTTCTGAACACGTGCTAGAAGAAACCCGGGGTATGAAGTGTCTGAGAATCGTCTGCTCGGTAACAGGAACCTGGGGGTTGAATGACTGAAAGTTCCTGTAACATGGAGCTGAGAAAACCATCACATCACCCCCAGACGTATTGAATGTTGGAGCATATTTGAAGTCATGAATGGCCTCATGATGGATTTTAATTGTGTGTGATTTGAAAAACGTACATCTCTACTCCATCCTCTTACGTGTTACACACTGGGGCACAGCCGTTTTCCTGAAACTGGGAATAAGTTGGAACATTATCTGGAACATTCCATAATTGGCATTCTCGAGAATATTTTATAACTGTGTGTGTGTGGGAGGGGGGGGGGGCATTAGAAAAGCAAGAGAGAAAGAGAGGGAAGATGCTGCATGCAGTAGTCAGAGTGGAGGAGCATGAGCCTTGTTTGGGGGGTCGGTGCTATAATTGATATGCAGTGAGTGTGAGGGAGCAGAGAGAATATGGTGACCCTTATCCTGACAGAGCAGGGAAGGTTATTGATGATTGTCCTGTTTTGCTGGAAATTTCCTCAGACCGCACACTGCACTGAGCTGGGTGAGGAGTTCAGACCATGCGCGGTGGGTCTGGTGGTGTGATCCCTCTGGTAAGAGAATGGTCTCCCTCTGTACTAGCCCATCCACCACGACCTCCGTGCCCCTGTTGACAAACTGTGGCGTAATTTCCCCTTAGCTGCTATGCTCGGGGTAAACTGTGCAGGGCAGTTCTGAACTGAGAAAGCACAACCATGTGCCCATTGGCTTTTTAAAGATGGCACAAGTGTCAGGGATCACAGAATATCCGGGGCATCCCGGCAATGGTGAGTATCTCCAGTCTTGATGGGTTGGAGAATCGGGCTGGCATTGTATGAGAGGTACACTATGGAGTGGGGTGGGTAGTTAATGAGGTGAGTTTGGTAAGATTGCACCAGGAAACTAGCTCGGCCTCGTGCAGACAACCCTTCTGCTACACTTAATTAAAATGTCACTGCGACAGTTTTTTGTTAGATTCAGCCCAGTGAGGCGAAGACTCTGCTGTCCTCATTCCCAGTTACAAAGCTGCAGAACAAATGCTCATCCAAAACTCTTCATCGCCTGAACTCACAGCAATATCCCTTTCACTCATAATTCTTCAAAATACAGACCTGTGTTGCATGATACTATCGAAATGTCTTCATTCTGAAACCTGTGAACATATCCTTCCATGACATTTTATCTCAGTCTCTCCACCCCCCCCCCCCCCCCGCATCCTATCTCCACCCCAAAACACATTCATTTACATATTACACGAGACTGCCAGTATGACTGGTCATTTGGCCTAGCTGGTCCATGGCAACCAAAATGTTCATCCAGACTCACCCCATTTCCCTGCCCTTGTTCTGTATCCCTCTAATCCTTTCCTATCTGTGTATTTGTCCAATTGCCTTTTCAATGTTGTTATTGTACCCACCTCAATCACTTCCACTGACAGCTCAGTCCATATGAGTACCACACTCTATGTAAAAAAGTTGCCGTCAATTTCATTTTTATATTTTTTATCCTTTCCAAACATTAATGGATGTCCTGTACTCATCGATTCACCAAACTTGAGAAAAAAGTTTGAAGTATTCACCCCATGCACGCCTCTCATGATTTTATAAGGGCTACACTTCTATAAGAACCACCTCGGTTTCCTACGCTGTAAAGAAATAAGTTCTAATCTGTCCAACCTCTGCCTATACCTTAGAGCTTTTAGCCCAGGAAACATCTTTGGAAATTTGTTCTGCATACTTTCTAGTTCAATAATATCCTTTCTAGAGCAAGATGAACAAAGCTGACACAATACTCCAACTGCAGCCTTACCAACATCCTGTACAATTGCAGCATAACGTCCCAACTTCTATACTCAATGCTTTGATGACGGCCAATGTGCCAATAGCCTTCTTCACTGTCCTGTGTATCTGTGACTCAAATTTCAGACAACAGTGCACCTGATCTCCAATGACATTTTGTTCCACTACACGTCTTAAGGCACTATCATTCATCATTAAACTCCTACCTGGATTTGACTTTCCAAAATGCAAGACGCCACACTTATCTAAATTAAACTCCATTTGCTATTTCTCAGCCCACTTCCCCAGCTGATCAAGGTACTGCTGCAATTTCTGATAACGTTCCTCACTGTAAATGATGTCTCCTAATTTAGTGTCATCTGCAAACTTACTAACGTTGCATTGTGCACTCTGGTCCAAATCATTGATATAGATAACAAACAGCAATGGGCCCAGGACCGACCACTAAGGCACTCCACTAGTCACAGGCCTCCAGTCTGACAAGCATACCTCCACCATCGCCATTTGTTTCAGAACATTAAGCCAATTGTGTCGCCAATTTGCCAGTTTACATTGGAGTCCATGCGATCTAACCTTCTAGAGCGGCCTACCATGTGGAACCTTATCAAAGGCCTTACTGAAATCCATATAGACTATATCCACCATCTTTCCTCGTCAACCTTCCAAGTCACTTCCTCAAAAATCTTGATCAAAATTTGTCAGGCATGATCTGCCACGCACAAAGCTATGCTGACTGCTCCAAGGCAAACTCCGTCTTCCCAAATGCATCTATATCTTATATCTCCGAACCTTCTCAAGTGGTTTCCGAAACAGATGTGAAGCTTACTGGTCTATATTTCCCAGGTTTTTCTTTGCAACCCTTCTGAATAAGGGCACTACATTTGATACTGCCCAGTCTTCTGAGACCTTGCCCCTGAACTACCTTCTCTCGCCTTGTGCAGTGATCTTAGATATATCTGGTCAGGACCAAGAGATTTATCTGACTTTGTGCATTCTAGTATGTCCAACAGCACCTCCACTGTGATATGGACTGTACCAAGATATCACAACTAACCTCCCAAAGGTCACATGTCTTTCTTCATGATAAACACAGAGGGGAAATTGAAGACCTCACCCATCTCTTGAGGTTTTACACATGCATGCCTATTTTGGATTGTAAGGCGTCCTGTCTCTCTCTAGTTGTTCTTTTTATTTACTACACTGAATTTGGATTCATCTTAATCTGCTCAGCCAAGGCTATCTCATACCCCATTTTAGCCCTGCCGATTTCCTTCTTCAGTAAACTCCTGTAACCCCTGTGTACCTCCAGAGATTCCCTTGGAACCAGCTGCCTGTACTAGAGTGACGCCTCCTTTCATTCTGGTCAGAGCCTGGATATCTCTTGTCATCCAGGGTTCTCTCTTCCAGCCTCACTTTCCCTTCACTCTCACAGGAACATGCAGACCTTGAACTCGAGCTATCTCACTTTGAAGCCCTCCCACTTGCCCTGGATACTTTTACCTGGAAACACACTACTCCAATCAAGCCCTACAATCCCCAGTCGAATTTCAACAATATTCGCCTTGCCCCAATTTAGAACTTGAATCTGTGGGCCACTTTTTTCCCGACCATACCTATTTTAACATTAATACATCTCTGGTCACTTTTCCCAAAGTGCTCCCCCACTTTACCTCCGTCACCTATCCTGCCCTGTTTCCCAACAGTAGGTCGAGTTTGTCCCTTCCCGAGGAGTACCCTGTATATGCTGCTTGTGGAAGCTTTCCTGAACACACTTAACAAATTACGTTCCATCTAAGTTCTTAACCCTCTGGAAGTCCCCATCTATGTTAGGATAATTAAAACCACCTATTATGACAACCCTATTGTTCCTGCAAGTCTCGCCAGTCTTCCTGCATATTTGTTCTTCTAATTCCCATTGATTATTTGAAGGCTTATAGTGCAACCACTATAACGTTACCAACCCCTCTTATTGTTTACATCATTTACAAAATCTCATTGGATATTATCTCAGTTATTTCTCTTTAAATACTAGAGTGATGTGCGCCTTATTCAGAACTATTGGTATTTAAATTGTTTCCATTGACATCTCTTCCTCGCAGTGACTTTCACATTCGCAGCATCCCTTGTCAAGGCATATTGGAGATATGGAGCTGTAAATGGATGGGAGCTGCACATCCTGTCAGTTCCAACATTGGTTGCAATTTTCCCCACACTGAGCTGCGATCTAACACAGTGTTACCGAACAATGCAACAATCTGGATTTATATATGAATGAACCAGTGCGGTCTGCACAGCCCCCCCACACTGGACATTTAGCCCAGGATTATAGATCCAGCATTGGTGTGGAGTGCACAGAGTTTCACTCTGCACATAGCTGGGTTGCATTCAGCAGTACACCAGCCGGATCTACACAGTGCTCCATCCTGAATATGTAATGGTTATGTGAGTTAGATTGTGAATGTGAGAGAACTAAACATCCGGCTATGCCTTTATTTTTGTTTTAATTCTTGTGATTGGACTCTTCAAATCCTGACTCATCCAGTTAGGCCCGACCCTCTGGATGAGTCATGGTAAATGTTGTTACAGCGTCTGGGTCTGCAACATGACCAACAAATGGAGCAGAGGCTGCAGAGAGGGGCATCTCTGTAAAATGGAATGAGGGAATCACCATCAGATCAGCCGTGGTCTTAGTGAATGTTGGGGCAGGATTGTGTGGACCACTGATGCATCTTATCATATATTTCTGTTTGTTCCAGGCAAACTCCCCTTCTCTCCCAGTGTCCCATACTGGTGGGGAGTGAGTCACCTCCTCCTGTTCCTGCGTAACAGGATCCTCGGGCCTCAGTAGCCTCCAGATTTCCCTGTGTCCCAGTTTTTAGCAGTTTAATAACTGGCTCCTGTTCCTGTGTCCCTGTCTCGAACAGTTGAGTGACTCCCTCCTGTCCCTGTGTCCCAGTTTCAAGCAGTTGAGTGACTCCCTCCTGTTCCTGTGTCCCAGTCTCGAGCAGCTGAGTGATTCCCTCCTGTTCCTGTGTCCCAGTCTCGAACAGTTGAGTGATTCCCTCCTGTCCCTGTGTCCCAGTCTCGAACAGTTGAGTGACTCCCTCCTGTTCCTGTGTCCCAGTCTCGAACAGTTGAGTGACTCCCTCCTGTTCCTGTGTCCCAGTCACGAGCAGTTGAGTGACTGCCTCCTAATCGAAGTTTTGTGAAAGTAGATGTCCTCCTCCTAATCCTGAGTAACATGCTCCAATAGCTCTGTGCTCACCTGCTGCTCCTGTGGAATGGAGGTGAGGGACTGAATGGCCTCTTCACATTCTTTACAGCTTTTCTTGACGAAAGGCCTTTCCCCTGTTTCTGTAAAACACCATCAAAATCTGAATGTTATATTTTTGTATTTGACTGTCAGTAATTGAGCAAACCAGCTGACTGACAGAATTCAGAAGCTGAATAACCTCCTCCTGTTCCCGTGTCATACACTCAAGAGGGAATAGAGTTTCAGAGATGTACATCACGGAAAAAAGACCTTTCAGTCTGATCATCCATACCGACCAAATATCCTGAATAAATCTCGTCCCCCTTGCCAGCAGGTGGCCCATCTCCCTCTACACATTTCCCATGCATGTATCCATCCAACTGCCTTTTAAATGGTGTAACTGTACCTGCCTCCACCACCTCTTTTGTCTGTTCAATCCATACACACAGCAGTCTCTATGTGAAAATGTTGTCCCTCACGCCCCTTTTTAAATATTTCCCCTCTCACTTTAAACCTTTGCCTTCTAATTTTGGACTCGCCTATCCTGGGTAAAAGACGTTGACTGTTTAAGTTTTCTATGACCCTCATGATTTTATAAACCCCTTTAAGGATGCCCCCCCCCCCACAGCCTCAACACTTGAAAATAGCCCCAGCCTATTAAAACTCTCCCTGTAACTCTAACCCTCCAACACCTGCAACATTCTTTTAAATCTCTTCTGCACCCTTTCAAGTTTGATAACATCTTTCCGACAGGAGAGAGACCAGAATTAAAGGCAATATTACAAAAGTGGCCAAACCAATGTCCTGTACAGATTTAACACGTCATGCAAATGCTTCGACTCAAAGCACGCACCAATAAAGGGAAGATCACTAAATGCCTTCGTCACTGCGCTGTCTATCTGTGACAGCACTTTCAAGGAATGGAGAACCTGCACTATGAGGATAGCTTTGCTGCCTCACAGGGCAGTGACCTGGGTTGAATTCCATCCTTGAATGACTCGCTGCGTGGAGTTTTTACTGTCTCCTCGTGTCTGTGTGAGTTTCCTCCGGGTGCTATGTTTTACTCCAACTGTATAAAGATATACAGATAAGGGTAGATTGGCCATGCTAAATTGCGCAACGTACCCAGGGATGTGTAGGGTAGGTGGATTATGGTAGATTATGGTAGATCGGAAATGCAGGCTCAGAGGGATAGGGCAGGTGTTTGTCCAGTGGGATACTGTTTAGAGGTTCGGTGTGGCCTCGATGGGCCGAAAGGCCTGTTTCCTCACTGTAGGGATTCGATAATTTCAATGTAGTTCTCCTTCACTGGCAGCTTTCTATACGGCACTACCTGTAAGTCTTACCATGATTTGTCTTGCCAAAATGCAACACCTCATATGTAACTAAAATAGACTGTATCTGCCACTCCTCAGTTCACCTAAAAAGGTCCCATTATATTCTGAGAGATCATTCTTCACTGTCGACCACACCACCAAATTTGTTATTATCTGCAAACTTACTGTCAATACTTCATATACTCAAATGTAAATGATTTGTATCAGTGACAAAAGGCAGTGGACCCACTATTGATCTTTGCAGCACGCCACTGGTCACAGGTCGCCAAGTTTAATGAACAAATGTCCACTGTCATACCCTGTCTCCAATATTCAAGAAAGTTTCGGATCTAAACGGCGAGTTCTCCCTGGATCCGATGAAGTCTAACCTTGCTAACCAGTCTACCATGTAGAACATTTTCGTAATCTTACTGAATTCCATAAAGACAACATCCACTGGCCTGTCTTCATCAATCATCTTCATCACTTCCTCAAAAGATTACACCTAGTCAGTGAGACGTGACCTCCAATGTACAAAGCCCTCTTCAGTCCTCGTCTTTTCAAATGCATACACATCCTTTCCCACAAAATCCCCTCCAACAATTTAGTCACCATTGACGTCAGGCTCAGCGATCTATGGTTACCTGTTTTTTTTTTCCTTACTTTTTAAATAATGACACTATGTTAGCTGCCCTCCAGTCTTTTGACACCTCACCTATGGAAATCAATGATACAAATATATCAGCAAAATGCTGACCAATTTCTTTCCTAGCTTCTCACAAACATTTGGGACACAACTGATCAGGTCCTAGGGATTTGTTCACCTTTATGTGTTTTAAAATGTCAAACACCTCCTTGTGATATAGACACCTTTCAATGTTTCACTGTATATTTATTCATTCTCTCGCTCTTGTAACCTCCTCCTCATTAAATACTGAGGAGATAATTTTGTTTCATATCCCTCCAATCTCGGGTGGTTCCACACATAGGTAGCCTTACTGATCTTTAAGGGGCCCAGTTCTCCCCCTAGTTAATCTCTTATAATTAAAGGATTTGTAGAATTTCTTCAATGCCTCGTTAACCCTATTTCTAAAGCCATCTCATGTCCACATTTTTCTGGCCCGAATTCCCCGTTGACTATAGACTTGCTGCCCTTATACTCCTCTCGGGATTCACATAAACTCAGCTCTGTTTACCAGACATATGCCTCCTTCCTTACCTTGACCATAACATCAATATATCTAACCATCCAGCACTCCCTGCACTCACCAGCCTTGCCCATCTCACTAATAGGAACACGTTGGCTCTGGACTTTCTGAAACCAGGTTTTGATGGCCTTGCATTTTCCAACCATCCCTTTACCTGTGAATAGGGTATTCCAATCAACCTTTCACAGGGCTCGCCTAACATTTTCAAGATTGGCCTTGTTCAAAGTTAGAACTTTAATGTTGACATCAGGTATTTCCTATTCCACAACTAATTTAAAACTACTATTTATGCGAAACAGACTTGAAAATTAAATCAACACTTCCTGCCCCTCTATAATGGGCTCGACAGTCTGACTAGGCTCCTCCTGTCCCTCTGTAATAGACTCAAGAGGCTTAATGTCCTCCTCCAGTTCTTCTAAACACACTCGAGAGGCTGCATGGCCTCCTCCTGTCCCTGTGTAACAGATCCGAGACACAGCAACCCGTCGATTACGAGCAGCCGTTAAACTGTATGTGATGGAGGTCCATCCTTTCTCAGATACAGAAACACAAACAACATATTGCACTGCAGGTCCCCTCTCAGTTACACTTTATGCAGCTGCAGCAACACATCTCTTTGTTCTGAATGATTCTGTTGACAAAATGTGCCAATATTCCAGCTTTCCACTTTTTCATGTAGCAACAGGCAAATATGGGCTGAATGGTCTTTTCTTCTCCCTCTGTAAGAGGCCCATTGGGAGAGAATTTCTTCGGCCTGTTCCTGAGCAGTAGTCCCAATGCTCTGTCTCAAGGTTATGAAAGGATTTGATAACAGGGCATTAAAACCAGGAGTGGCCGCACACTGGTCAATAAGCACCATACTTTGTGTTCACGTATCTAGAAACTTGCCCCCCCCCCCCTTTTTTATGCAGCCGATCTGTTATTTTATAACTGCCTCCTTTCATAAACAGAATGGAACATACATAGACCCCTGCAGCGTTCTGTTAATACTCTCATATACAAAGAAAAAAAGATATAAAATATTGAAAGATTTATGGTCCATCCCTCAGTAACCTTATCCATTCCGTCCAAAACCAGTAAATGAAAAGTGATTTATTGAACTGGTTAACTAAGCCTATTTGTGCAGTGACTGCGATTAATGCCAATCTCCATGGATTTTAATTATCCCAGTGGAGGGTTTCCATCTTTTAATGATAAATGGGCTCCGTTCAATGTGTTATCCCATAACATGAGCGGGAGCATCACCGACAGCACTGAAAGGGAACAGCAGATCCAGAGAGAAGGGGAGGCGAGATCAGAATATGAGAACATGAGACTGGAATGTTCCAACAATGGATCAGAATTTGAGAACATTAGACTGAAATATTCCAACAATGGATCAGAATCTGAGAACTTTAGACAGGAATATTCCAACAATAGACAGGAGCTTAACCGATTATGTCTGGTATCTTTCTGCATTTGATTGGATGTCATTATCATTGCGGATCTATTACGCTCTTCTCATTATTCAATAATTTTATTATCTCTTCCTGGCTATCTTTGGTGTTCCTGGTGAGTGTCACTATCCAGATTTTGTTTTCTATAAACCAGTTATGACTGTATTATTGTTATTTCATATCGTCTACACTTCCTGCCACTATAATTGTTCCAATCCAATCCAATCTCTCAATCTCGATATTCACTCTACAGACCACTGCTAACTGCATCAATGAAGGTGTTCAATTACTGTCTCGCTCTCTGCTCTGACAGTGTTACTCACGGATCTCGATGTTGAACTATTCAGTTTCAGGGGAGAATCATAATGCATCGTATCATTGCCTTTGCTGTTAAGAGCATAGAGGTCACAGTCGACTGTTCTGGTTACAAACTCCACTTCCTTCCACTGTTTCCATCCCATCCCTGGCCAATATCTGCAGTTGAAGCAGACAAGTCACAACTGTGGTAGATCACTTTGACAATGAGCTGATTCTTGACACCATTCCCTGACATTTCTAACTTGAAATACTCACTACTCCAGAATATATCTCACTGGTTTATTCCATCGGCTGTTTGAACCTTGAGCTATGAAGTACAGGCTTAATGAAGCCAATAATCTGCTGCTGATGCTCCCGGCTTCAAACCTGCCGAAGCAAATCTGATTCGAACTCACACTAAACTCCCATCGATCTGTCATTCATGTGCACACGGATGTATGTTGCTGTTTTTCTGGCAATGCCTTTATTTTAACATTCTCAAACACTTTACCTCATCTGTCCATGAAACTTCCCTCGTTCTCTCTATTGATAAACAAAAAGCCTGCCAGTTGTTCTTATTTAAAATTGTTTTCTCCATGTGCGTTCCTTCTCAAACAATGAGTTTCACATTCAACCACGCCTATCGCGCACACTCTCAAAGTCTCTGATGAACACACAGAGAGAGCAAACCTTCCCATTATAGGCAGTAATCTGATGCGACTATAGTTAGCATATGTTAGTAAAGTTTGCAATACTCTCCAGATAGTGCAGTTCACTGAGCAACACACTAGCATGGTGTGCACAGCTCTCCATGCTGGACTGTCATCTTGTCCCAGTTTATGTTTGTTTGTGGTGTTCGGTGAAGCAGATTCAGAATTTGATGTAACAAACCATTCCAGCTGATCTGACAATGCCTGTATTCAATGTTCTCATTCTTGTAATTTTACTCACGAATATCTCACTTCAGCAGTTAGTCCCATTGCCCTGTCTTTTTCCCCATACTTCCACAACATCTTTTCAGTTAATTAACTGCCTGTTTCTGTCTTTAATGTGGATCTCTATGTCCTTCTGTATCTTTTCCTGGCCTTGGGTTTTGTCTCCCTAGTGTATCGAGTGCTGGCATTGTGTAGCTCAGAAATAATGAAATGGGGTGTGTCAGGCTGTTGTTCACTTCCCGGTGTGTCCCATGTGATGGTTCATGGACAGGTGTGTTTCAGAAGTTATGAGACACATCCTTGTAACTTGGTGTGTACCTGTGGCTGTCCCTCTCAGGTGATCTTGCGATCAGTAACACGAGGAAGACCACTGAGTAAAGGACCAGGCATCTAAATTGCCTGACAATGCTGTCACCTTTTAAATAAAAGGTTATTTTCTCCTTATTTTTAGTAAGAGATCTTAAAGGCCAAACTTCCTACTGAAAACGGCTCAAAACTTACGGAGATTTTACGGTTTTTAATAAACAGTAGTAATCATGGCCAGCTCGCATAGACCAGGCTTTCTAGGTTTCTTTTCATTGTAGCAATAACAACCACCAGGTGCTTGGGCTCCCAGAACGGGTGTAAGTTTTAGTACATTATCCCTAGCTGCTATTCTCTCTGGAAGCTCACTTGATGCTCTTTCCTCCTGGATTGGAGAATTGTATGCAAGAATGCATGTTTGAATGTTCCTTTTTGCCAAGGGGTGTGTTTAGGTGATTGTAGTATATTGGAACAGTTCATTTGTAGAAGGTACTGTATCCATTATTCGGTTAAGGTTTCCAATAGTTAAGTTATTCTAAATTCCTCTTCATTCTCTATGGATTTTCATTAGAGTATTTAAATACATTGTGTTTTGCTTAATGGTGAGTGGTTTGACGAGTACCATCTCATCTGGAACACCCACTTCACATCTACCTTTAAAATAAGAGGGGTTTGGCATCCAAGCTACCTCCTTAAAGTAGTTTGGGTCAGTCTGGTTTGTCTATAACAAACTGGGGACTCTTGTCTGGTTCTAACTCGATAATACCAAATTGGGTTTAGAATTGCAATCCCTACAGTGTGCGAACAGGCCATTCGACCCAACAAGTCCACACTAACCCTCCGAGGAGTAACCTACCCAGACCCATTCCTCGACCCTATTATTACACATTTACCCCGACTAAGGCACCTAACCCACACATCCCTGAAAACTACAAACAATTTAGCATGGCCAATTCACCTGACATGCACACTTTTGGATTGTGGGAGGAAACTAGAGAATCCAGAATAAGCTCATGCAAACACTGGAGAGTGTGCACCGGGAGGCTATTGGGTTCAAAGGTGGCGTATGGTAGTTGTTAGTGTCTTTGGTTCTGGATGTTGAATTCGGTTGGTTTAAACAGTGTGTTGAGTATAAAGACAATTTCAGTCACTAAGAGTTCTCTGGGTGTGGAAGAAGTAAAGTTAGGGGTTTTACAAAAGGTAATGAAGGGAAGCTGTAGGAATTGGCAGACAAGCTGGAGTTGGGGTTGTGTTTGTCTGTGCGAAAATGAGAGATAATTACAGCTATAGCTCGGCAATTACATTTGGTGGAAACACCATCAGAATCTTTGGAAATGGCTAGAATTCAATTTCAAATGAGGCACCTTGAACATGAGAAAGAATTGAAAATGTTTGAATTATGATGAAAAGTAGAAATAAAAGAAAAGGAAATGAAGACGAAAGAGAGAAAAAGAGAGAAGAAAAGCAGAGAGTTTCAACTTCAAAAGTTAGTAATTCGAGAGGAAAGTTGACATAGAAGGTGGAGATGAAGGCAGACAGTTGGCTGGATAAGGAGGATAGTGAGGATGAGCAACCCTATATCGCCAAAGGACTGATGGGGATCTGTTTAAATACATCCAGGTATTATCGAAATTTGACGAGATTGATGGAGGGAGCCTTTTTAATATCATTTCAGAAAGTGGCTAAACAAATGCAGTTGCCAGAGAACATGTGGATATAGTTGATTCAAACAAAGCTGATAGGCATTTGCATCCCTATCAGAGGAGGTATCTGCTGAGTATGAGGAGGTAAAGAAAGCCATTTGAAGTGCATATGAGCTTGTGCAAGAAACTGACAGACAGTGTTTCAGGAATCTAAAATAGCATGCCTGGTTAAACGCACGTTGTGTTTGAAAGGATCAAATAAATTTTGAAAGTTGGGGAAGGGTATTAAAACAGAGCAAACCTATGACCCTGAGAGAAATTCTTATTTTCGAGAAGTTCAACAATTTACTTCCTGCAGTCATGAGAACTCATGTGGAAGAGCAGAGAGTAACAATGGGAAGGTTAGAAGCTAAAATGGCTGATGATGATGATTGAGTTCAGAAATCAAAGTTTGGTTTCTGTGAGAGATTGAGAAGAATGTATGAGATTTTCTTAGAACATTAGTGGGCGGCACGGTGGCACAGTGGTTAGCACTGCTGCCTCACAGCGCCTGAGACCCGGGTTCAATTCCCGCCTCAGGCGACTGACTGTGTGGAGTTTGCACGTTCTCCCCGTGTCTGCGTGGGTTTCCTCCCACAGTCCAAAGATGTGCAGGCCAGGTGAATTGGCCATGCTAAATTGCCCATAGTGTTAGGTAAGGGGTAAATGTAGATGTAGGGGTATGGGTGGGTTACGCTTCGGCGGGGCGGTGTGGACTTGTTGGGCCGAAGGGCCTGTTTCCACACTGTAAGTAATCTAATCTAATCTAATCCCTGTGAGAGTAAGGTTTACTGGCATAGGCCAGGAGTAGCAGGTAAAGAGGTTAAAGCATTAAGAGGCAAAGAAGGAGGTAATTCTTTTATGCTGAGACATGAGGAGCTATGTCATTCAGAAGGACTATGGGAGAGATGAGAAGTGCTCCATTATGTAACGTGTGGTTGGAGTGTCCAGTGGAAACACCAACAGATTGATTCCCCAATGGGGAAGGAGGCCTTGAGCTTGGTGTTGGTGTTACAACATTTCAGCATTTAAATTGCAAATCGTTTTCACTGATCGTGACCCCTTAAAGTTTTTGGAGATGTTTTGGGAGAAAAATACCAGTCTGTGTCGACTGAGCTTATTATTTCCGCCATTCAATATGAGATTATACATGTGACAGGGTTAGAAAATCTAAGTTTTGACACATTGTGGAAACTTGAGTGAAGAAAGACAAAGGCATTCTGTGGCAGGAGTAAAATGACTGAAATCGAATCTCGTGAACATTTGTATGCTCAGAGTCAATGTAATATATATGCATTGCAGTCAATAGACAATAGACAATAGGTACAGGAGTAGGCCATTCTGCCCTTCGAGCCTGCACCACTATTCAATATGATCATGGCTTATCATTCCTAATCAATATCCTCTTCCTGCCTTATTTCCATAACCCTTGATTCCACTATCTTTGAGAGCTCTATCCATCTCTTTCTTAAATGAATCCAGAGGCTGGGCCTCCACTGCCCTCTGGGGCACAGCATTCCACACAGCCACCACTCTCTGGGTGAAGAAGTTTCTCCTCATCTCTATCCGAAATGGTCTACCCCGTATTATTAAGCTGGGACCTCTGGTTCGGCACTCACCCATCAGCAGAAACATGTTTCCTGCTGCCAGAGTGTCCAATCCTTTCATAATCGTATTTGTCTCAATCAAATCCCCTCTTAGTCTTCTAAACTCAAGGGTATACAAGCCCAGTCACTTCAGTTTTTCAGTGTAAGGTAATCCCGCCATTCCTGCCAGTCTACTCATAGAGGAAGATTAGGAGGTCTAAAATGAATCCCTTTTTGTATATTGATGGATCATTTTATTAAAGGTGGAGTTGTGAGTATACTATCACTATAAAAAGGTTATTTTATCTTGGGATTTTTTTTTTGAAGAGAGGTTATAAAGACAGAGGTGCAGAACTGCTGTCTGAAAACAGTTTAAGTAAATAATTGAGAAAGCCTTTAGGTTTTATTAAAACATTGGTAACAATGGAAGGGCAGCGGCCAGCTCTCCCAGACCAGGTTTTCTTGGTTTGTTTTTAGCTGCAGCTTTCAGAAGCTGTTGGGGATCCCGGAAAGGGTTGGAAGTTTCAATACATGATCCCCAGCTGCTTTTCTCTCTGAGATCTCTGTTGATGTTGATATCTCTTCGATCGGAAAACTGCATGTAAGGATCTGTATTTGAATATATCTTTGTGCCAAGCGGTGTATACCAAGAAGGGACGTTATCTATTGTTTGTGTAAGTGTTCAAACATATAAGCTATTTCAAAATGTTCTTTTCTTTAAGTGTATTTTAACTAAAGCATTTCAATAGATTATATTTTGCTTAATGTCGAGTAGTTTGACCAGTCACAACATATCTGGAACGCAAACTTCACATCTATTTTTAAAATAAGGAAAGGTCTAAGCGACCTTCTTAAAATATTTTGCAGGGATCTGGTCTGGTCTACAACACTTAGAGATGAGGAGTTTCTGACTGACTCTTATTGAAAATGTAGTGGAGGGGTTGGGGGTGGTTTGCTGGAGGTTGTGCTGTGAGCTGCCTGAGACATTCAGGGAGACATGAGGATTTGCTGACCCAACTTTGGGTGGAGCCTGGGGACTGTAGTTACAGCATCTGGGTCTGTAACATGAGCAACAAATGGAGCAAAGGTTACAGAGTGGGGAAACTCTGAAAACACAGAGTTAGTGTATGTGTGGAAAGGGATCTTTTGGAACCACCCGGATTTTCCAGGAACAGCTTCCCAAGCTCCACTTAACTCAGGAGCAGAGTGTGAGGGGACACTGATTAAACAAGGAGCTGGTCACAGAGCAGTGTCACCTCCTTTAACGCGTCCTGCAGCTTCCCCCCCGGGGAAAGGACGGTGCTGCCAGTGGCTGTTCGGGTCACAGTTTCATTCAGCTTCTATGTTCTGGAACTTTCCAAACAGGACTGGGTGACATAGCAGTCATAGCCCAGTATGTTGCCATCAATGTAACCATTCGATGACAGAGGATATATATGGTGGATGAGGTAAATACTTCGTTTCCCCCACAGCAGGGAGCTGCCGCGTTTATCCAGTATAATGGGATTCCCGATGGTGTACATGGCATCTGCAGAGTACCCATGTCAATGGGGAGAGGTAGAGGAACTGAAGGAGCTCTCTCTCTGTTAATGTTACCGTGTGTCCATGCACAGTACACTATGTTGGTGAATACCTCTGTCCTGACAGCAGCCACAGTTCCTTCATTCACAAGCAGACAGCAATCCCATCGTCTTCGGGTCTCCATGTAGAAAGGAATGAATGTATCTTGGATAAAGGCCATCCCCTTAATACATGCTTGAAAACAGTATCCCCATCACCAACCAAACACTTCAAAACATTCCATGTGTACGGAGAGCAATGGGGTCACTTGGAGTGTCTGGGAGCAGACGATCAAGATGGAGAAAAAACTCCCATGTCTGAACGGGTCTGAGAGAACCCCCCAGGACACAGTATCATTAATCCCAGTAATCCCTCTCCATTTCAGTAACATACTGCCTTCCATTATTACTGTAAATGAAATTACAGGTTATATCATGTTATTTTGCACCTGCCAAATTATTATCCATTGCCTTTACCTCTCTTGATAATTTAATCTCTTGCTTATCACAGCAACATGACCAAACTCAGTATCTCTATATCTGTTCAATCCTCCTGATCATTGATATAGATTGTAAATTGTTGAGGACCCAGCACGGGTCACTGTGTGACTCCACTGGTGACGTTCTGTCAAACTGATTTAGACTGATTTATCCGGAGTACCTGCTTCCTGTTTGATACACAGTCCTCTCCCATTACTGTGTAACACAGTGGAAAAGCTGAATATGAATGAGGACAATCAGTCAGGAATCAACCTCTCGAATCTGCTCCGCCATGGAATACAATCATGGCTGATGTCATCGCGACCTCTGTTCCACATCCCTGCTATCTCTCGATCGTTAAACTCTGGTCTCTTGTTGGAAATTGCGGCTGATGAAAAAAAATCCACTCCACATCTGCACTTTCAATTATATTTCGCATTTTACAGACCTCAATGAGCTCTCCTATCGTTCTTAAAAAATCGAGAGTATAGGCCTGAACTGCTCAATTTCTCTTCATAAGACAATCACTTCAAATGTGGAATCATTCTAATGAAGCTCTTCTGAATTGCGTCCAATGGAAACACCTCATTCTGCAGGACACCCAAACTGTACTCCAGTTGCAGCCTCACTAATGCCTTGCATAGCTAGAAACACTCCCTACCTTTCTACTCTATCCTTTTACAAATAAACGATGAAGTTATACTTGCATTTCTCAGTATTTGAAGTACCCGCAAGCAAGTTTTCTGTGATATGCAAGCAGGCACCCAGATCCCTCTGCACTTAAGCACTTTGAAGTTTCTCTCCATTTAGATAATAATTTGCCTTTTTATTAGACTGGCCAACTTGAATAACCCCATATTTATCCACTTTAGTTTTCATTGCGAAATGTTTGCCCATTCATCCAATCTATACATATAGTTTTTAAATCTCTTGCATCATCATTCCGAAGTAATTTCCCGCCAATGTTAGTGTCATCTGAAAATGTAGCTATAGTATTTTCTATCCCGTCAACCGAGTAATAATGTCGATCCCAAATGGTTGAGGCATGAGAACCGAAATCTATGGCACCCAACAAATTGCATTTTTCAATATAAAATGATACATTTAATTCATCTGACTGCATTTTGTTGGTTAACCAATCCTCCATCCAAGCCAATAAATTACTCCTAAACTGATGTTGTCTGAACTTACCACTCACTCTTTGGAGAAGCGACATATCCGATGCCTTCACAAAGACCAGATATATTCCATCTCCAGGATTCCCACTATCCACCTTGTTTGTCACAACTTTAATAATTCAAGAAAACACTTCAATCATAGTTTATCTTTTGTAAAACCATGTTGAGTCCGATGGATTGTGGTTGACGTTTGCAAATGTCCTCAACAATGGATTCTAATAATTTGCCTTAAATTACAATACTTTATTGTTACATTTTACTCCCTAATGTATACAGCTATTGTAAGTTCTTCCCTTTCTAAAACCTTTACGTTTTCTTTGAATTCCTGTTTGATGGGCAAAAGGGTTTTAAGAGATGTGCTCCAATTGCTGCATAAGCGGTATGAGTGGCTGACTGGACTCATCATCCTGCTGGTGTACAAAATCAATGGGATGAAGTCTTTCTGGGGTTCCCATGTTGTCATCTCCAAGGCCAGAATGACCACCTCCTGTTGATGCGTTAGAGGGGTGGGGGATTATGGAATCTTCCCGTTGCTGTGTAACATTTTGAGGGGCTGATGGGTCTTCTCATATTTCTCCATAATCGGTGGAGATACTAAAAGGTCTCCTCATGTATCCCAGAGATGGTACGAAGGGAGCAATTGTTCTTCACTTGTTCCCATACAACAGACACGTGTCTGAATTACCTCCTCCTTTCTCATGAAAGAAGTCTCAGATAGTTTTTATCCTAACACATTTCCCTTGCAACAGATTCGGTGGGTCTGAATGGCCTCCTGTTATCCCAGTGTAACAATCTCCAGTCATTGTGTGACCTCTTCCAGTTCCTTTGTTACGGACTTGAGGAGGCTGAATGGACTGATCCTGTTGCTGTGTAACAGGCTACTGGTGCAGCATGGCCTACTCTGGGTCCAGTGTTATAGATTCAAGGGGCTGATTAGCCTCCTCCTATAAATATACATCAGGCTCGAGGGGCTGAACAGCCTCGTCCTATTCTGGTGTAACAGGCTCGAAGGCCTGAATATCCTCCTGTTGTTCCTGTGTAACAGGCTGGAGAACGGAATGGATTCCCCCACTATCTGTGTAATTCTGTATGTTGAAATAAGATCATCCTTTATTTTTGTAAACTCCAATGGCTATTGGATGAACCTGATCATCCTTTCGTTATAAGGTAGCACCTTCATTGCAGGAATCAGCTGAGGGAACCATCTCTGAGCTGCTTCCAATATAACAACATCCTTTCTTCATTGAAGAGACTAATCTGTACACACTACTCCAGATGTGATCTCACTAAGATCGTGTACAGCAGCAGTAATGCTTTACCAGCCTGCTGTAAGGTTCCCACCCAGGTTAGAGCAGTATCAGCTCTCTGGGGGAAATACAGAGCATTTATGAAAGAACATTGTCCTTCTCTACTCCACTAGCATAACGGGAGATCTGGAGAAAATGTCACAATGATGCTTAAGAAGATCATAAATGATGTGGCGAGATGATCTCGACCATTAATCTCCCCAAATCCCACATCGCTCAGATTCTCCAGAATCTAGTAAGGTGGAGTGCAAAAACAGCAAGGAGATGGAAACATTGATGGGGGTTATATATCAAAGTGAAAGCTGCAATACAAATGCTGGACATGTTATAAAACGCGAAATAAGATTTACACATTTGTGGCTACTGCAGTAATAATGTCCTGTTTACATTATATCTAAACTGTGTTAACCCAACTGAATGCTAATGCTGGGAAAAATGGATTTCACGACCACGTGTTAGATGGTGGCATTAACATTTTGTCGAGCACAGAGCTAGAGATCAGGTTATTTAGTAATTGATGTTGGATGATCAAAAGAACTAATTGAAAACTTTGTTGTAAAGGACCTTTTGGGAACAGTGACCACAATGCATTGGTTTTCTTTTATGCTGTTTGAGTACACGGTAGTGTTTGTTTTATTTGAAGTAACTGTCATAAATCTGAAACATGCAAGCCCTGAAGGTGTGAGAAGAAACTGGGGACTGCAGATGCTGGAGATCAGAGTCGAAGAGTGTGGTCCTGGAAAAGCACAGTCAGGCAGCGTACTAGGAGCAGGAGAATTGACGTTTTGGGAATAAGCCCTTCATCAGGAATGAGGCTTATGGATGAAGGAGGCTGAGAGATAAATGAGAAGGCGGTGTGGCAGGAGGGAGGTAGCTAGGAATGCGATAGGTAGATGAAGGTGGGGTTGAAAGTGAAAGGTGATGAAGGGAGACAGAACACCTCATCTACTACATGCATTAAAGCCAGTGTGGTCTTCTCTACATTGGTAAGGCAGGTGGATCATTTCAGAGAACATATCTGGGATAGCCACATTGACCAACTCCACCGCCTTGTGGCTGAACACTTTAACTCCCCTTTCCACTCTGCCAAGGACGTGAGAGTCCTGGGCCTCCTCCATTGCCAAACCCTAACCACCCGAAGCATGGATGAAGAAAGTTTCCTCTTCTACCTTGGGACCCTCTAACCACAGGGGATTAATGTAGGTTTCACCAGTTTCCCCATTTCCCCTAACTCCACCTTATCCCAGTCCAATCTTCCAACTCAGCATCCTCCCACCTTTTGAACGTTCCTATGTGTTCATCTTCCTTCCAATCAATCTGGTCCACCCGCCTCTCCGACCTAACCCTTTCAGCCTCACCTTCAACTATCTAACAGGAATCAGCTTAGAAAAATGCAAAGTACCGTAGTAAGCCAATGGATTCGGAGAAATATAGGAGCCAGCAACGGATGACCAAGAAAAGAAAATCAAAAAGCGAAAAAGCATACAAACAAAATAAAAACATAAAGACTGCTTAAAAAAAAGTACATCAGTGTATGAAACAAAAATAAAAACAAGGTCAAATATGGAACAGTGGGTGTGCGGAAAGAATAATTTATTGAAGACAACAGAGAAATCGCAGGGAAAAGAAACAGTTTCTTTGTGTCTATCTTCAAGGCAGAATATCCAGAAATTCTCCCAGAAATACCAAGTGACCATGGGACTTGTGTAAGTAAAATCTAAGATCATTCTTATCACTGTTGAGGTCATGTTTTAAAAGAAAGCTGGATTGAGTATTTATAAATCTGACCGATCAGATGTACTTCATACAAGAATTTCAGAGGAAGCAGCAATAGACGTATTGATTGCATCGTAGATTATCACGTTGTTTTCCAATACATTCCTAAAAGATATTTAGCCAATCTGGATAAGGCAAAGGTTATAAATATTATCCAACAGTTTAAGAAAGGATGAAGATGGAGAGTGGTGAACTACAGATCAGTAACTTGTCATTCGCGGTCGGGTGTCTGTTGGGCTCGATTATAAAGAACGTGTTACTGGATGTATAGAAGGTAATGGGAAAACTGGGGAGGATGATGATGCATCGATGAAACGAAAACCATAAGTGGCAAACATTGTTTGGAATGGTTTGAAGATGATTCTTGTGGACGTAGGCAATGAGGAGCTAATGGATGACGTATAGTTGGATATTCAAGAGGATCTTTTTTAAGAACTCACCCACTAACATCATAAGAAAAGTTAAAGTGAAAGAATTGGGAAGAATTGGGCAGCACAGTGGCACAGCGCTTAGCACTGCTACCTCACAGCGGCAGAGACACGGGTTAAACCCCCGCCTCAGGTGACTGACTGTGTGGAGTTTGCACATTCTTCCCTTGTCTGTGTGGGTTTCCTCCGGATGCTCCGGTTTCCTCCCACAGTTCAAAGATGTGCAGGTCAGGTGAATTGGCCGTGCTAAATTGCCCGTAGTGTTAGGTTCGTACTAAATGTAGGGGTATGGGTGGGTTGCGTTTCGGCGGGTCGGTGTGGACTTGTTGGGCCGAAGGGCCTGTTTCCACACTGTAATGCAATGTAATCTAAACACAAGCAAATAGGAAACGAAAAATTAGGTTTACATTCATGTGAATGTAATTGAAATATAGAAGTTGCCATGCGCCAGCTGCACAGAGTGTTGCTGAGACTAAACTGAGAGTATTGTGTACAGTTTGGAGTCCCAATCTAAGATAGAATATACTACAGACGAACTGCAAAAGGTATTCTCCAGATTCATCCCTAAAATGGCAAGATTGTCTGATGTGGAAACTCAGCCTGTGATCTCGAGTTTCAAAAGATGAGAGGTGATTTTACTGAAACTTAGAAACATAGAGGGGAGAGAACAACCGAGGGACATGGAGAAGTGCAAGCAGGAGAGATGAGGGAGAATCCCATGACATTCTACAAGGACAAGTAGAACAGAATAATCAGCAACAGTTAGTGTCCATTAGAAACCAAAGGGGCAACCAGTGTGTCAACCCAGAGAACATTGATAGATTGTTACATGTAAACATCACAGCTGTTTTACTTGGGAGAAGGAGGATGCAAGTACAGAATTCGAGAAGATGGACTGGAAAGCTCTTGGAAAGAGTTTGATGTAAAATACGAGCGGCGGTTTGAGGTTTTGTCTGGTATAAAATTGGACCAATCTGCAGGTCTGGATACTGTTGAGTCAAGGAAGGAAAGACGCTGACTGGAAATTTTAATTAGAATCTGACAATAGGGGAGGTGCCAGAGGACTGGAGAACAGCTATTATGATTGCACTTCACAGTAAGGGTGGTAGAGATAGACCAGGAAACTCTAGACGAGCGAGTATTAAATCACTGTTCGGGAAACTACTGGAGAAAATAGAGAAGGAGAAAATTGAACTCCAATCAGAATGGCATGGCTTGATCAGGGATAATCATCATGACTTTATCAGAGTGAAGTCACACTAATGGAGTTGATTCAATTAGTTTGAGGAGGTCGCTTATTTAGTTTTGATGCAATGCCTTTGACAAAGTTCCACATGGGAAACTGAAAAAAATAAAGTAAAATCTCAGAGTATCAAGGATAACTTGAAAAGTTACAGCGAAAATTGTCTTAGTGTCAGGAGGCAGAGGGTGGTGGGAGAAGGCTGTTTGTGTGACCGGAGACCAGTGTCCCCTGGTGTACCACAGGGATCAGTGTTGTGTCCCTTATTGTTTGTAGCATTCATAAATGGGAGAGATGTGAATCTGGAGTGGGAGTGGGTGGAGGGGTGGGAGATGTGATAAGCAAGTTTGTGTTTGACACAAAGATTGGCCGGGTGGTTGGCAGTGAGGAGGAAGTTCTGATTTTACAGGAACATACAAGTGGAATGATCATTTGGGCAGATCAATGGCAGATGGAATATGATCCTGATAAATATGAGGTGATGTACTTTGGAAGGAGGAACCTGACATGGGGTGTACACAATGATTGGCAGCACACTAGGGAGCTCAGAGGGTGTTTCTCCACACATCCCTGAATGTGACTGAACAGGGTAATGGACTAGTTAAGAATTTAATATTGGGTGGAACGTTTATTAATCAGGGAGTAGTTTATAAGTATTATACAGGGCTTGGTTTAGTCCATGATGGAGTACTGTATGTCGGTCGGGGAGCCTCATTATAAGGAAGGATGTGATTGGACTGGAGGGGGTTGCAGAGGAGATTCACCAGGATGTTCCCTGGAATGGAGCATATCAGCTATGGAGAGAGGCTGGATAAGCTCAGGTTGTTTACTTTTGACAGAGAGGCTGAGGGGGGATGTGATTCAGAAGGATAAGTTAACAAGAGGCATCGACAGAGTGGACAGACAGCAACTGTTCCTTTTATACAGAGGATCAAGAACAAGGGAGCACACTTTTAAAGTGAAGGGTTTGAGGTTCAGAGAGGATTTAAAGATGACGTTTTCTTCACCCAGAGGGTGTTGGGGTCTGGAAAGTACTTTCTGAGAGGGGAGTTATCAAGGTTAACCTCTCAACTGTTAAAAGTACTTGGCCAAGCACTTGGAAGTGCCATAACATTCCAGGCTATCAGCCTTTTGTCGGAATGTGGGACTAATATAGATCGTGCTGTATTTCTGTTGGCACAGAGACTATGCTCCTGTGAGTATATGATGTGGAAGGTCAATGATTGAGCCGCTTTACACAAGAATTGATGGGTTTCTGAAGATAATGTTCACAAAGGTTATAAGAGTGAACTGTTATAGCTTGTCAAATTATGTCAATGTGAGAAGTATGAAAAAGAAGTGGAGGTTTTTTCCAGTTTGAAACCAGAGAATGGAGAATGGGAAACAGGGAAATGGCAAAACTATGAATCCACTGCTTCAGTTCTGTCTTCACAGTACACAGACAATACCAAGAAAACCAAGTCTGGCGTGGAAAACGAAATAGTACATGGAACATAGAACATAGTAAGTAAATCGTTTGGGAGAAATTATTGGGACTGAAAATAATGGTCATAGACAACACTAACACAGGTTTATGAAATGGGAATTATATTTGAGAAACAGACTGGGAGACAAATGAAAGAGAAACAATGGATGTAAAACATGTGGATTTTCAGAAAGATTTTGGTAAAGCTCCAAGCCTAGTTTGCAAAATCAAATCTTCGTGGATTGGGGTGAATATATGGCCATCCTTCTAGAATGGGACAGCTGGCAGGAGACAGTGAATAGAAATAAACAGACTTGTGAAGCAACAGCCTGGCATTGTATTTAAGGTATGGTTCTGTGAGTATGACTATATCCCTGACACCCCATCACCTTCCCCGGATATCTCCTCTCTCACCAGCAGGACAGACAAAGCAGAAGTGGTGGCACCGTGGGATACAGTTTGAAGGGAATTGTTCTGGGAGTCCTCAACAGTGACTCTGTATCCCATGAACTCTCATGGCGTTAGTTTACACATGGGAAAGGCAACCTCCTGCTGATTACCATGCACCAGCCTCTTCCAACTGATGAGTCAGTACTCCTCCAAGCTGACCAACACTTGGAGGAAGCTCTGAGGGTGGCAAAGGCACAAAATGTACTCTGGGTTAGGGACGTCAATGTCCACAAAAAGAGTGGTTCACAGCAGCATTACTGATTGAGCTGGTTGGGTCCGAAAGGATATAACTTCTCGACTCGGTCTGCGGCAGGTGGTGAAGGAACCCACAAGAGGGAAAAGCCATATTTGACCACAGCCTTACTAATCTGCCAGCTGCAGAAGTATCTGTCCATGACAGTATCGTGTAAAAGTGACCACTGCATAGTCATTGTGGAGATAAAGTCACACTTGCATATTGAGAATAACCTCCACCATTTTAGGTGGCACTGTCACCATGCTAAATAGGACAGACTTTGAACAGATCTAGCAGCTCAAGTCTGGGTTTCGATAATATGTTGTGGGTCATCAATAGCAGCAGAATTGTGCTCCAGCACAACCTCATGGCCTAGCATATCCTCCTCACAACAATTACCATCAAGCCAGAGGATCAACCTTGATTCAAAGGAGTGTGCAGGAGGGCAGGAGCAGCACTGGGAATACCTGAAAATGAGGTGTCTGCCTGATGAAGTCACCAACCATGACTACCTGCGTGCCAAACAGCATAAGCAGTTCGTCATAGACAGAGCTAAGTGATCCCACAAGCAACGGTGCAGATCTCAGCTCTGCAGTCCTTCTACTTCTAGTAGAGAATATTTATGGACAATTAAACAAGTCATCGGAGGAGGACATTCCACAAGTATCTCCATCCTTAATGATGGAAGAGCCCAGCACTTCAGTGCAAAAGATAACGTTCATGCATTCGCAACAATCTTCAGTCAGAAGTGCTGAGTGGATGATCCATCTCGGCCTCCTCCAGTGGCCCTCAACCATTCAGTTACCAGTCATCAGCCAATTTGATTCACTCCACAAGATATCCAGATTCAGTTGGAGACACTGGATACCTCAGAGGGTACATAACCTGACAACATTCTGGCAATAGTACTGAAAAGTTGTTCTCCAGGCCTTGACACTGCCCTCACCAAGCTGTTCCAATACCGTTACAACAACATTTCCCCGATTACATGGAAAATTACCCCATGTATCTCCTGTATATAAAAAGCAGACCAAATCCAATCCGGCCAATACCACCGCATCAGTATACTCTCGATCATCAGTAAAGTGGTGGAAGGTCTCAGTGCTTTTAAGCAGCACCTGCCCAGCAATACCCTGGTCAATGACGCCCAGTTTGGGCTCCACCAGGGCCACTCAGCTCCTGACCTCATTACCGTGGTTCAAACATGGACAAAAGAGCTGAATTCCAGAGGTGGGGGGAGAGTGACAGCCCTTTAAATCAAGGCTGACTTCGACCAAGTGTGGTATCAAGGGGTCTTAGCAACACTGGAATCAATGGGTATCAGGGGCAAACTCCCCGCTGGTTAGAATCATACCTGACACGTAGGAAGATGGCCATGGTTGATAAAGGCCAGTCAACCCAGCACCAGGATAAATCTGTAGGAGTCCCTCGGGCAGTGGCCTAGGCCCAAACATCTTCAGGGCTGCTTCATCAATGACCTTCCCTCCATTTTAAGGTCAGAAGTGGAGATGTTTGCCAATGATTGCACAATCTTCTGCAACATTTGTCGCTCCTCAGATACTGAAGCAGTCCATGTTCAAATACAAGACCTGGACAGTATCCAGGCTGACAAGTGGCAAGTAATAGTCACGTCACACAAATGCCAGACCGTGAACATCACGACTAAAATACAATCTAACCTGCCCCTTGGCATTCAATGGTGTTACTGTCACTGAATCCACAGTGGACTGCAGCGGTTCAACAAGGCAGCTCACCACCACCTTCTCAAGGGGCAACCAGGGACAGGCAACAAATGCTGGCCCAGCCAGTCACACCCAGATTCAGGAAATAAATATCATTTTTAAAAAGAATAACAGAGGAAGTTTTCTGGGATATCACAGAGATCGGTGCTCAGGTCCCAGTTGTTCACAATACCCATTAAACATTTAGTTGCAGGAATCAAACACAATATATCCCAACCTGCTGAGAGAACTAAAGGATGTTGGATTGCGAGTGGGTGAGGAGGTTGTAAAAAAGCTTCAAGGTGACTAAGACAAGTGGAGTGAATGGGCAACTACGTGGCAGATGGAGAGCAAGGTGGGTTGAGGTGACAGTGTGCCCTTTGGTGGGAACAAGAGATTGGCAGCTTTTCGTTTGAAAAAGGATTGTTTGAAACATGTTGATCTGAAAAGCGACGTATGGGCCTTTTTGTTGTTTCCTTCTGCGCGCCCCTCTGAGGTCCCTACAGCACAGTGAGGTCTGAACCCACAAGGCAATACTGGGAATGGCATTCACACGCTGCCCAGTGTACATAGACCTACCAACTGGGGAGCTGTAACATCGCAAAGGATCTGGATCTCCCTGCAGACCAGTCACTGAAAGCAATATTGCAGGAGCAAGAACCAGATAGCAAGATCAATGATGTGCTGACCTTCATTTCAGGGGGAATTGAGTCCAGGAGTAAGCGTGTCTTACTGCAGCTGTAGAGAGCTTTGGTGAGACCCTATCTCAAACACTGTGCAGTATTCTGCTGATTTGGTCTGAGTACATAATAACGGACAAACCTGACATTGAGGGAGAGCAGTGAAGGATGACCAGACCGATCTCTCGGATGACAGGCTTGTTGTGGGAGCAGAGTTTGGGGCGACTGGGCCTGTATTCCATGGGGTTTAGGAAAATGGGTGGAGATCTCAGTGAGATATATAAAGATCTGACAGGGTGAGATGGATTGGAAGCAGGGATTATAATTCCCCTGGCTGTGGTGTCTAAAACAAGGGCCCACAGTATTAGGTACAGACAGACCATTCTGCAATGAGATGACAATAAATGTCTGCATTCAGCGACTGGTGAACGTGGGGAATTCGCTCGAACCTGGAAGCCAAGACACTGAATATAAATAAGGATTTAGAGATAGTAAAGGAATGGTGGGAGAGAAGGAGAACGATATGGAAATAAAGGGTCAGGTATCATGATATTGAATTGGGTAGCAAACTCGACCGACCAAAGGGACTACTGCACTTCCTACTTTATAGCTTCCTACAGTAATTCACATTAAGGGATGTGTACAGTGTGTGGAAAAAGTGCATTGTGTACATATTTGAACATGAACTGGAATGGGGAAGGCTCAATGTGTTGTATGACCTACTCCATTCCCGATGTTTCTATGTAGTCTGTAAATGTTGTCACAAGCTCTCAGATGTTAGGAAGGAGGTCTCTGCAGGGTCAACAGGACTGTGTTTCTCATTCAATTATTCCGATACTGAGGCTGGGGCCGGGTGTTCTGTCTGGTTTTATCCTTTAGACCTCGGAACAGTTTGATACAATAGAATGTCTTGTTTGGCGGATTCAGAGACCATTGAAGAGTTTATCACATGTCTGTGTGTCTGCAGTCACGTTTAGGCCAGACCAGGAAAGCACGGGAGATTCATTTTCTAAAAGGACATTTGTGAAGCAAATTGGTGTGAACAATCGACATTGGCTTGAAGGTCACTATTTACGGACACCAGATTTTGCATCCTAATATTTTGTCAATTGTGTTTAACTTCCACCAGCTGCCAGTGCATTAGCCTGGTCTGGATTAGTAATCCAGTGACCTTTCCACAGCAGCACCATCTCGACATGGGGACCTATCTGAAATCATACTGAGCAGGTTATTTCTGTGCTGTTTGATAACTCTGTCAAAAAGAACTCCCACCAATTTGACTGTCGAGGTGGGTCTGAGGGGGAGGTAACTGGTCAGATTGTAATTATAATCCTCTTAGGAACTGGACATAGTTGAGTAATTTTCCACATTACCAGGGAGATGTCAGAGTTGGAGCTGGAATGAAACAGTTTCCCCAGGGACATGGCTTGTTGTGCAGCACAAGTCTTCAGTCCTATTACAGGAATGGGGTCAGGGACCATTGCCTTTTTCGTACGTACTGTGTTCAGCTGTTTTTTCATGTCACGAACAGCAAATTGAATTGGTTGAAGACGGGCATCTGTGATTCTGTGGGTATCATGGCGAGGGTGAGGTGGATCATCAACTCCACACTTCTGGCTGAGGGTGGTGCAGATACCACATCCTGGTCTTTTACACTGATGTACAGGACTGTTCAATTATTTAGGATGGGGATATTTGTGGAGCCCTTTGCTCCAGTCATTTGTTTAATCATCCATCACCATTTATGACAGAATGTGACAGGATTGCGGAGCTTCGATCAGATCTGTTGGTCAAATGTGGTAGCTTTAATGGGTGAGCATCAGGTTTAGGTTCACGTGGTTCTGACCCTGTCATGTTCACTCACAGTCATTACTGAAACATAGATCGTATTGATGGTAATGGCAGACGGAGGAAATTATTCGAGGCTAAAAGTTACAGGTTGTGGTTGAATGCTGTTTTGCTTCTCCTGCTGTAGTCTACAGCACTACATAAATACGCAGTTTTGAGCTGCAATATCTGCAATGCAATTCTGCTGTCTGTCCCTTAGTTCACATCGAGACCCATTCACCCATCAGTCATGTACTCAGTGACCTACTCTGGTTTCTGATGTGGTAACACTTCCATTTTCATACTCTCATTCTGCTGAGGGTCTCTTCCCGGGTCATGCTTTCAATCTGACACATTCTGCAAAACAATTAACTGATTTTAATCAATTGTTTAATTCATCTGAATCTTTTTTCTTGAGTAATACCATTTTCTGTGTTTAAAGTGAATGAGTTTCCTCTGTTTCTCTCCCTGACCATGATTAAGAGCTCTGTTGTGTCAGTGATGCCAGCCTTATGGAGTTTCAGAGCCAATGAATTCTCTGGATTCCCAATCATCTTCACCACATTGTATGTTTCTTTTTTTGGTTTGATGCCTTATTACTCATGGTTGCCTTGTCCTGCCATGAGTATGTTTCATCTCCTTTGGGATGAATTTCTGATATCCTCCGAAATATCCCCAGAAATTCCTGCTTTTGCTGTTCCATGGTCTGCCCTGCTCGGCTCCCCTTCCAATTAACTCTGGCCAGCTCCTCCCACATGCCTTTGAAGTTACATTGCACATTTATAATCACATTACATCAAGAAGAGAGCAATAGATATAAACCGAAAGAAGGAGCTTTGAGAGAAGAGACGCAAAGAATAATTGGTAAATTTCTTAACTAGATACAAAGAGAGAAAGAGCGAGACAACATAGATGAGGAAATGTGAAAAATGAGAAAACTAGATCATCGAAAGAAATAGATGCATATCCCTCAATGTTTTGGCAATTCCTGTGCGCTGTGGTCATTTGTATAGTGCATGGACAACAGAGCAATGTGTTCAAATGCTGGCACTGATGCCAGAAATTTTATTTCCAATAATATGACAGACACTAGCTTTGGAAAATATCCAACAGGCCAACATATTGAATTCTGGTAGAAAGGGGATTAACTGAAATAAGTTGGGACACCAGAAGCAAGCATTTATAACACATCCTGATAAGAAGGAGAGATTGGAGTGGAGAATTCCAGAAAAGGAGGGATCGTTGAGAGAAAGGGAACATATCATTTTAGATGAGAATCAAATGATGTTTTAATGTTTTATAAATTCTTTACATCATATGCATCACTTTTTGTTAACTGTGTCTCCGTTATTCATTTAGAATGTGTTGTGCACATATGAAAAATGTTACTTCTCTGCACACACACATTGATTAAACAGTGCATATAAAATCATTGTTCCACCATTGAAACTGTCCTGTTGTTGTGTTACGCGGATACACGAACACCAACTAGCCACCAAAAGACAGGACGCACTATCACTATGTTCCATACATACAGACAAAGAAGGGCACCACTTTGACTGAGACAAAGTACACATATACTAAGACACGCAAGGACATTCTGAGAGGAAAGGCATTCTGACCAGAAGTCCATCAATAAACGCATCAATTTAGATCCTATCTACCTACTCTTGTAAAACAAAAGAACTGGAAATGACATCACCCATCTTAAGAACCCAAGACCTAAAAATAGAGAGGCGCAACATACCACCAGCACTTCAGCAGAGACTCTCACTGATGATGTTACCTAGTCATAGTATCGAATCATCAGAAAACAAACCTTCAAGCACAGCGGGCTAACTTGCATACATACAAACTGTTATTTTTCTTTTATTAGTGGAATTTGGGAGTTCTTTGTCACTCATGTATTAACAGATTACGAGGTGAGGTGAGCTTTCTTGGGTTTGTGGTTTTAATTAACAGAAGTGCTCGACATAGATGTCTCCACAGTTTGGGGCCATGCCGTAATGGACTGGGACAGATTTGAACAGATTTCAGGTACAAAATGTCCCAGCAAATTCCAACACGTTGCAATTAGTGACCTAGATCTTCAAATAAAACCGGTCTGAAAATCTGTTTAATTTTGTTTACTGGTGGTTGTTTAAATTAAAAGTGAGGGAAAAGGCTTTTAAAATTACTAAAGAGGTTCCCAAATTTGCCAAGAAAGTTTAGAAAGACAGAAGCAGGACATTTTTTAGAATTAGCAAATAGGTTGGAATTGGGTTTAACCAGGGACAAAAGGAAAGCTGAAATTGTAATGGATTTGGTCAAGCAATTTGATGTATCAAAGAAACAGACAAGTGCAGTCGAGTTAGAAAAAACTTAAATTGCAAATATGGCAACTGAAGTTAGAAGATAAAGAAAGAGACCGAAACAGAGAGAGAAAAAAGAGGAGAGGAAAAAGAAAGAGAGAGAGAATTTGAGATTCAGAAGTTGGGAATTAGACAAGAAAGTTGAATTAACAGGATGGAGATGAAGGGAGAACGTCGGGATGTATACAAATATATTAGTACCTTGCCATATTTCGGTGAGAAAAATGTCAAAACTTTTTTTATTTCATTTGAAAAAAATGACTCGGCAGATGACGTGTCCAGTGAACTTGTGGGGAATGCTCGTTCAGACTAAGCTGGTGGGCACAGCTGGTGAGGTATGTGTAGCGCTGTCAGATGAGGGATCAAGAGATTATGCAGGTGTCAAATTGGCTATTTTGATTGGCTATGAATTGGTACCAGAAGCATGTAGACAGAGGTTCAGAAAAATAGAGACGGAACCAGGTCAGACTTATGTTAAGTCTGAAAGAATTAACTGCAGTCATTTTGATAGTTGTGTGCTGGACTTAAAAATAGATAAGACCTGTGAGGCTCGAAGGGAGATTATTATGCTGGAGATGTTTAAAGACTCACTTCCAGAGATGGTAAGAATTCATGTGCACGAACAGAAAGTTCAAGAAGCGAGAAGCGCGGCAGAAATGGCAGGTAAATATGCATTGGTGCATGAGATGAAATTTAGCTTCCGGGAGAATTTACATGCAATGAGGGACAGAAATTGGGAGAAGGGAAGTTCACATATTACAAAGCAAACAGTAGCGCACAATAGTTTACCACAGGTGAAAAAAGAAGCCCAAAGGGGTTGAAAGGAGGTGAAAGGCCTCAGGTGTTCTCAGTATAAGGGAGTGGAACACAGAAAATGACAGTGCTGATGGTTTAAGGAGGGCACTGGGAAAAGGTGTTTTCATTGAAGTAAGCTGGGACACACTGTGATGGTCGTTGAAGGAAGGCACTTTGGGGAAAGATGCGGTAGAAGAGGCTAAGCCAGTTGCATTAGTGAAACTGGTAAAGGAGACCCCAAGTAGAGCCGAGGAGCTGCAGGAGAGTGCACAGCCGAGGCAGGGTCTGGGTATGGAGTCGGTACCTGATCTCTGAAAGAATTCACCTCTGTAGATAAAGTTTACTTAGAAAGATCGGGGGAGAAGGACAAGAAGTTATAATTTTGTGAGATGTGGGATCTGCTCAGTCTCCAATAGTTGAGAAGAGAGACGCTGGAAAAGCACAAAAGATCAGGCAGCATCCAGACAGCAAGACAATTGAATATCAGGCAGAAACCCATCGTCAGGAATTTGGGGGGGGGGGGGCGGAGACAAGGGGGCTGAAAGATAAATACGAGGGCAGTAGCTGGGCTGGTGGGAGGGTCACCGGGAAGGCGATAAGAAGATGTAGGTTGGAGTAATAGTGATATATCGGTTTGGAGGGTGGAGTCGGTAGGTGGGAAGGAAGCTGGCCAGTTAGGGCAGTTCAAGAGGGCAGTGCTAGGTTGAACGGTTGGATATGGGAGAGGTTGGTGGAGGGGAGATTTGGAATTTGGTGAAGTCAACGTTGATGATGGTTCTAGTTTGAGGGTTCTAGTTGTCCTACCACCTATCCACAACACCCTCCTCTCCGAGCTATCACCATCACACCCCACCTGCGTCTACCTATCGCCTTCCAAGCTATCTTACACCCAGCTCCGCTCCCACTCTCCTATTTATTTCTCGGCCCCCTTCCCCCTCCCTTGCCCCACCTCGCACTTTCCTGATGAAGAATTTATGCCTGAAATGTCAACTCTTCTGCCCCTCAGATGCTGCCTGGTTGGCTATGCTTTTCCAGCCCCACACTTTTCAACTCTCACCTCCAGCATCTGCAGCCCTCACTTTCTCTTGGCCTCTAATAGTGAGAGATGAAAGTATTTTCACTCTTTCTGTCATATTAATCAAGATCGTGACAATTTGTGGAATGGGGTTAGAAATTAAGTATTCCCTTGTGTGACATCAGGATGGAATGCCAAATCAAGGTTGGGGCAGTAACAGTGACAGTGAGTAACAGAGTGTCATTTCCAGGAATATAGTTTATTCTTGTGAAAGATTTAACAGGATCCAAGGTGGGAGTGTCACCCCTTGTGTTGGAGAAGGCAAAAGGAAAACTAGGGAATTGGGGAGTTAAAAGAAAAATACCCAGGATTTTTCCAGACTGTATAGTAACAAGATTCCACTGTCATCAGTTAGAGCAGGAAGGAAAACCGAAATAAAAAGCCAAAGGAGTTGATGTGCAGTTAACTGACCCCCTGTTTGCAGGAAAAACCTGAACAGGCAGAGGGTCAGGCAGAGGGGTTTAGTCCAGAAAGGCTCATGGACTTACAACAGATATATACACACACATTCACACACACATTCACATGCACACACACAGAAAAGGAATCAGAATATATTGTCGAACATTATTAACTTAAAGATAGAATCATAAAATTAAAATGGAGACCCCGAGAGGTTACTGCAGAAGGGAAATGGGCTGAAGTGCACGATATTGTGTTAGCAGTAACGTACAGTGTTACGGGTAGCACATAAACTAACTGCAGGGGGTCACCTAGGTGGACAGAAGAATCAGGTTAAGGTACAGAGGCATTTCTAGTGGCCTGGAATGCACAAGTACATGGTTTTTTTTGTTGCACATGTCAAACATTCTAAACGATAGGTCAGTCACAGGCAGTAATAAAACCAGCACCTTTGTTACCAATTCCTGCATTCGAAGAACATTTCACGTAGGTTATGATTAGTTGTGTCGCTCCCCTATCTAAAAAAAAGGTGGAAACCATTATTTGCTAGCCATAATGGATGTGTCTACCAGATTTCCAGAGGCAATTCTATTATGGAGTGTTAAGGTAAAAAGGGAGGTGGAGGAGTTGGTATCTTTCTTTACTCACTGTGGGCTCCGCAGAGAGATTCAGTCAGACCAAGGTCTCATGTTACCGCTCAGCTGTTTAAGGAAGTCATGGATAGCTTAGGCATACAGCAGTTTAAATCAAGGGCGTCCCATCCTGAATCCCAGGGAGCCTTGGAAAGTTAGCATCAGACGCTGAAGACCATATTAACAGTGTACTGTCAGGATTACCGGAATGATTGGAATGAAGGTGTCTCATTGAATTGTTTGCCATTGGACAAAAATTATTTGCCCCAAATAAATCTACTCAGTTTACTTCCTTTGAGTTAATATATGTACATGAAGTGAGAGGTCCTTTGGATTTAATTGAATATAAATTAACAGGACCGAAGTCAGAGATCTCACACTCGGATTATGTATCTGAGGTGAGGGAGAGATTAGATGGAGTAGGTGAGTTCGCTAAACAGCACATGAAGGGCACAGCATAGAATGAAGCAAGTGGCAGATAAAAACTCGGAAATTTTGACGATTTCCTGTGGGGATGACGTATTAGTATTGTCACCAGTGATAGGAATTCCCTTCACAGCCAGGTTTAGTGACTCAGGAACAGAGTTACAGTCAGATGAACAAATTGTGCAGTTTATCTGTATGATGTAGTGACCTTTAGCAAGTGATTTAAAGCTCACACGTTACAGTTGGCAGAGCATGTTGAACGATTACAAGAAGCAAACTTGGTAATAAACTTAAAGAAAACAGCATTCACGAAGGCAGAGGTGCCGTTCTTGGGACATTACATTAGACATGGAAGATTGACCCCATGGAACACAAAGACGAAGGGCTTTGAGGAATTTCCACAACCAACCTCGAAGAAAGAGGTGCTTCGATTTTTGGAACTGAGTGGATTCTATTGGAAGTTTGTTCCAAACTTCAGCAGCTTATGAGCACCACTGATGGACTTAGTAAAGAAGAACACAGAATTGTGGTGGACAGAACAATGCCAGGAGGCATTTGAGAATTTTAAAGCAGGATTAATCACCGCACCAGTTTTAGCTGCACCAAATATTCTGAAACCCTCGGGATATCGGGGTCGGAGATGTATTGATACAGAAATATGATGATGGGATTGAATGGCCAATTGGCTACTTTTCAAAAAAACTCAGTATCCACCAGAAACAAAATACAACATCTCCATTACTGAAAAAGAATGACTAAGTTTCGCACTGGCCTGACAATATTTTAATGTTTATGTGACAAATAAATTGTTGGAGATGGTTGTGGACAACGGCAAACCTCTCGCGTTTTTTGGAATATTTAAAGACCAGAATATGAGAATATTTCATTGGAGTCTTATCACGCTGACTTTAAACTTACACAATGTACATGCTGTGGGTCCTAAAATGTGATAGCAGATGTGTTATCGCGGATTTAAAGGAACAGGTGTTGATAAGATTTGACTTATCCCAGTGTTTTATATGTGTGCAAAATTAATATGAATGATATAACTGAGATTAATACTTTTGTATTTCATAATAATGGGATTAAGAATTAGAGGAAAGGAAACGAAGCCATCTTTTCATTCTGATGGTTCTTTTTTTTCTGAAGGGGGGTGGTGTTATGAAGCCGAAAGCATGTCAGGTCACTTTAAGACAGAACGGGTTTTGTTGAATACAAAGTACAGCACAGATGCCAGCTAAATGTCTGATTGTTCCATATGTCACAAATATTATTGTTTGGGTACCTGGAAAGCAATCAAATGTGAGAATTATTGTATCATTGGAAGTATATATATCCAGCATTTTGAACACTAGAGGGAGAGCCACTGCCATCCAACAGCAGAGTAACTGCTGTAGAGCAGGAGTGGTAACTGACCATCTCAAACACTCTCTATCAAAGATACATGTTCATGTAAACCTACTTGCAATAAAAACATGACCCAGGGAGATCAGCAGCTGGAAGAGTGAACACAGCAGGGAAGATAGAGACTGTGTGGTCTTGAGATTGTTATGTTTCATATGTGGGTTGTTGGAACAGCAGATTTTGACAGAGTCAGAGTCAGATAGTAAGTAGCTAAGAAAAGAGGGGCTTGTATTTGTGAAGCCCCTCTAGTGTTCACTATTAAAGTTAAGAACTTAACTTGTTAATTTTTGTTTAAATAGTGGAATGTAGGAGATCGCTGTCGCTCATATTTTAACAGATTACGAGGTGAGGCGAGCTTTTCTGGGTGTTTGGTTTTAATTAACAGAGGGGTTCGAGTCCACCTTGTAAATGTCCATCCACGCTAACCCCAATTCCCTGCAGTTGGCCAATATCATCCTAGACTTTTCCTATCCACATATTTATCCAAATGCTTTTGAAATGTTGTTAATGTACCCCCCTCAACCACATCTGCTGGCAGCTCATCCACGTACCAGCCTCTGGGTAAAGAAGTGGCCCCTCAGGTTCCCTTTTATTCCTTCCCCTTTAACCTTAAATTGATCCCCTCTAATCCTCGATTCTCTACACCTTGGAAAAAGACTGAGAGCATTAACCCTACCATCGTGATCTTATTCAGCTCTAAAAGGACTCCCTCAGTCTCCTTCACGCTAAAGAAAAGGTGCTAGCTTGTCCAAACTCTCCCTATAACTCAGACCAATGGGTCCTGGCAACGTCCTTGAAAATTTCTTCTGCACTCTTTCTAATTTAATAGCATCCTCCCTATAACAATGTGACAAAACTGAACACAATACTCTAAGTGCAGCCTGACCAAAGTCCAGTATAACTGCAACATAACTTCCCAGCTTCTTTGTACTCAATGTCCTCCCTGATGAAGGCCACTGTGCAAAAAGCCTTCTTCACTGCCCTGTCTACCTGTGACTCCACTCTTAGAGAACCGTGCACCTGAACTCCAAGGTCTCTCTGCCCACTACACTCTTGAAGATCTTTCCATGCACCATGAAACTCCTACCTTGATTTGATTTCCCAAAATGTAAGACATCACCCATCTATATTAAATTCCATTTGCCATTTCTCGGCCCACTTCCCCACCTGATTAAGTCCCTGCTGCAATTTCTGATAAACTTCCTCACTGATCACGCTACCAGTTATTTTAGTGTCATCTGCAAACTTACTAATCATACCTTGTACATTCTCAACCAAATCATAGATAACAAACAGCAATGGGCCCAGCCTCCGGTCTGACAAACAACCTTCCACTAAACCCTCTGCTTCCGACCATCAACCCAACTGTGTATCCAATTGGACAGTTCCCCCACCATTCCACGTGATGGAACCTTCCTGAGCAGCCTGCCATGTGGAACCTTATCAAAGGCCATACTGAAATCCATAGAGACTACGTCGACTGCTCTGTCCTCATCAACCTTCCTGGTCACTTCACCAAAGAACTCTAAGAAATTTGGGAAGCATGATCTCCCACTCACAAGTCTATGCTGACTGCTCCGAATCAAACCCTGTGTAACTAATGGGTGCAGTCAATGGTATGCTGTCTTCATTGTAAGATGATTCGAGTACATAAGTAAAGCCATCTTCCTGCTGTTGTAGAGCCTTGCTGAGAGAGCATTCGGGGCACTCTGTACAGATTTGATGCTCTTTGTAAGGAATGATCTCCTTACCACAGACACTGGTGATGGTAACATGAGGATAGAGTGAATAAGCTGAGTGTTTAATCTGTAGAGCTGTGAGAGACGAAGAAATTGTGATGCTGAAACACGAGGAGTGGCAGCGATCACTTATTTCCAAAAGAGACATTGATAGGGAGAGAAATTCCATACTTTACCCAGGATTGATTGGTTTGATTTATTGTCACGTGTACCTCAGTACAGGGAAGCACGTTGTTTATGAGCAGTGGGGGAAGATCATATTAAGCAAGGCCAGACAAATCATAGGGTGGAAATAGACTTGGACAAAGTAAGGCACACAGGTTACACTGAACAGGACATGCACTAGACAAGGTCAACATGAACAAGATCACCATTATTTGAACTTAGAGAGTCCATTCATCAGTCTATCGTGACTTTCCTAATAGTTTATTTGCCTAAATTAACTCTCCCCACGTTATTGTGCAGTCGGCGTGTGAACCCTGGACTGAACATCAGGTTATTCACAATCCCCAACAGCAGCCACAATACCTTCCATCGGAAACAGGTAGCCATTCCCACCAGCTTCCACCCTACATAGAGAACACCAGGCAGCCTTCTCGGAGATGGTACATGCCTTCTTGAGATTTCACACAACACATATGATTTCCCTGCTCACCGCGAGTAACCCACGTTAAAGTCCCACGTGTGTATCATGAGCGTTGGCGCCACGAGGTACAACGTGGAGCAGTCTGTTTGTGCAGCCTCTGCTCCAATTGTTCATCACGTTAGAGCATCAATTAGGAGACAGTGAGGACTGCCCATGCTGGAGATCAGAGTAGAGAGTGGTTTGCTGGAAAAGCACAGCAGGAGAGTCGACATTTTGGGCATAAGACATTCATCAGGATCAGCATCAATTACCCTATTCTGCCCCCGTGTAAGTGCATTGAGGTGGAAATGGCCTTCTACTGTTCCTGTATAAGTGGCTCAACTGGCTGAATGGCCTCCTCTTGTTCATGTGTAAGTAACTCAAGGGGCTGAATGGCCTCGTTCCGTTTCTGTGTAATTGACTCAGGGGACTGAATGACTTCTTCCTTGTCCAATTGGACAGGGCCAAGGGCCTGACCTTTTACCCCTGGTTCCTGTTTGAAAGCTCGATGTACTGACAAGTGTGATGATACTGCAGCTTTAAGAGGTTATTTTGTCCTGGTTTCTTTTAAGAGAGAGATTGAATGATCGTTACCAAGCTGGTTAGTTAAGACCACTTGAGTAAACAGCGAGGGAGGCCTTGGGTTTATTTTAATGCAGCCTGAATGGGTGTGACCAGCTCTCACAGATTAGGATCTTTGAGTTTGTGGCAATCTGTGACTGAATATTCAGTTTTGCCAAAGGCTGTCTTTATGGGATTTTCGTATATCGGAACAGTTCATTAGTAATATCTCCACGCTATATTATTCTGATAACTTGTCCAATAGAATTAAGTTATTCTAATTTCCTTTTTCTTTGGTTTCATTTTATCTTTCGTGTTTAAATAGTGTTTAGCTTCACACCGAGTATTTTGACCAGTCACATTGCATCTGGAACAGACAATTTACATTCCCTTTAAAATAAGAAAACATTAGAGTCTAGGAGACTGCCTTCCAATATTTTCGAGGGGCTCTGGTGTGGCCCATCACACTAGACTCCTTCTCTTCCTGAGTAATAGGCTGGAGGCACTGAAAGGGCTGTCCCTGTTCATCTCCAATAGTGTCAATGGGCTGAATGGCTTCCTCATATTCCTGTAAAACCAGCGTGAGGTGCTGAATGAACTCTATTTTTACTGGGGCAATGTGCAGTACCCACCAGTGCTGTTACATGAATGTTACTGATACTTTAACAGCACAAGTCTCAATGGAGTCTGGGTCTTGTTGCACATGAACACAGACCAGTTCAGGAGCTGAGAGGGGAACAAAATGTTCTGAACATTGTGGAATCTTCAGTGACCATCCCCACTTCTGATCTTATGTTGAGCAGGGTGAGGTTGGGGAGACATTGATGAAGCAGCTGAAGATGTTTGTGAAGAGGAAGCTACCCTGAGGATCTCCCACAGAGGTGACCCAGGACTGAGATGATGACCATCTTCCTTTGTGCCATGTTTGACCCCAAACACTGGAAAGTTTACTCTGATTCCCATTAAGTGCAGTTTTGTTAAGCTCCTTGATGTCAACACAAGTCAACCACTGCCTTGATATCAGGGCCAGTCATTTTTACCTGAACCCTTGTCTCAACCTCTTTTGTGCACATCAATAAACCATGATATAGGAGCAGCAAGTGTTTTCTTCAAACAGGTGGGATTGAATGTCAGGATTTCTCTTCTCAAGAGTGTTCGGGGAGCGAGATGTCTGAAAGTATTTGAAGAGGATGTAGATGGATATTGATCTGACAGAGAGGTGAGGGCTATGAAGAGTTGGATATGAAAGAGGATTTGAGACCAAGAGCAGATCAGTCACGATCTTAGTGAAGGGCAAGGCAGGTTTGGGGAGTGAATGACCTGCCCCTGTTTCTGATGTTCTTACATTCTGTTATTGGAGTGTTACTGGGTGTTATTTTCATGAATGTGCAATTACTAAATATTGCAGTCAGGGAGACCAGATGATTTTGTGAGCCAACTCTGGTTGAGGTATGGGGGCTGTATTCACAGTGAATCTGGGTCTAACCATGACCAACAAATGAAGCACAAGTTGCAGAGAGGGGAAGCTCTGTAAAGAGAGATGAGGGGCCTCTTTCATACCCGTGCCTGGGCTTTCCAATTACATTTCCCAAATCACCTCAAAGCATGTGTAACAGTCTTGAGAGGCTGAATGGTCTCCCCTGGTTCTGTGCAACAGGTTATAGGAGTAAATGGCCTCCAACTGCTCCTGTCTAGCAGGTTTGAGGGGCTGAATGAAACACAGAAACATGGGACTGAGGAGCAGGAGTGGGTCATTAGATACTTTGAGCCTTCTCCACCAGGCACTAAGATTGTGGCTGATCAAGTTGGGGTCTCAGCCCCACTTTCCTGTCTGTGTCCCATTATCTGTGACTCACTTCTCTGTCAAATATTTAACTAATGCAGCTTTCAATCAATGTGAACATAGAGGCACGATAAACTTCCACTGAAGAGAATTCCCACTTGAAAGGTCCTTTCAGAATTTTTCGTCATCCTTCTTATAGAATCAGAGAGTCATGCAGAACAGAAACAGACCCGTTAGTCCAATCTGTTCACTACGATCAGACATCAAATCTGATCCAGTCCCATTTGCCAGCATTTGGCCAATATCCCTCCTCTCAGATACTTTTTAAATGTGCAATTTTAACCGCCATCACCACTTCCTCTGACAACACTTTCTGTACACACACCACTCTCTGTGTGAAACATTTATCTTCAGGTCCCTTCTAAATCATTCGCCCTCTCCCCTCCAACCAATGCCCTTTTGTTCTGGACTCCCCTATCCTGGGGAGCAGAACGTGGCTGTTCAGAATATCCATGCCCCTGATGGTTTTATAAACCTCTATAATGTCACCCTTCAGCCTCTGACACTCCAGGAGAAAGCACCTCAACCTAATCAACCTCTCCTTAAAGCTCAAACCTCCAGTCCTGGAACATCTGTGTGTCAGTCATTTCTGCAGACAACCAAGTTGTACGCAGCATTCTTAAAGTGGCCTCACCAACATCCTGTACAGATGCACCATACCACCACAACTCCTATATTCAATCCTCTGACTGATTAAGGCAAATGTGCCAAATGTGTTCTGCACCACACTGTCTATCTGCGACTCCACTTTCAAGGAACAATGCACCTGCAGCCCTATGCCCCGTTGTTTCACAACATGCCCCAGGACCTTACCAACAATTGTATAATTCCTGCCCTGGTTTGCATTTACAAAATGCAAAACCTCGTATTTATCTAAATTAAACTTCATCTGTCCATCCATGCCCCTTTGTTCCATCTAATTGTGGTCTTGTTGTAATCTGAGATAATCTACTACACCACCTTTCTGATGTCATCTGTAACCTTTCGAACTATGGCCCCAATATTCACATCTAAATCCATTACATAAATGATGAAATGCAGTGAACTCAGTACTGATTCTAACAGCACACTGCTGCTCACAAGCCTCCAGTCTGAAAAATATCCCTCTTCCTTCAAGCCAATTGTGACGAGCTTCCTCTGTATCCCATGTGACAGAAAGTTACTGATCTGTCTACCAATCGGAATGAAATACTAGCTATGAAGAGAGGCTGAGTAGGTTAGGTTTATTTTCACTGGAAAAAAGGAGATGGGGTGGGGGTACCTGATTGAGGTTTACAAAATCATGAAGGGTATAGACAGGGTGGATAGAGAGGGGCTTTTTCCCAGAGTGAAGGATTCAGTAACGAGAGGTCGTGCTTTCAAAGTGAGAGGTGGAAAGTTTAAGGGGGATACACGCGGTAAGTACTTCACACAGAGGGTGGTGGGCATTTGGAACGTGTTGCCTGCAGAGGTTGCAGAGGCAGGCACGGTAGATTCTTTTAAGATGCGTCTGGACAGATGCAGGAGTAGGTGGGGAGCAGAGGGATACAGATGGTTAGGAATTGACCGACAGGTTTAGACAGTACATTTGGATCGGCTCAGGCTTGGAGGGTGAAGGGCCTGTTCCTGGGCTGTAAATTTTCTTTGCTCTCTGTTCTTTAAATGAACACCTTGCTGAAGCCCATATAGACAATGTCTACCAAACTGCCTTCATCAATCTTCTTTGTCACCTCTTCAAAAAACTCAACCAAATTAATGAGACATGATTTCCCATGCAGAAAGCCATGTTGTCTACTCTGAACAGCCCTTTCCTTCCCAAATGTATGTAAATGGTGTCCCTCAGAATCCCCCCCAACAACTTACCCACCACTGACATCAGGCTCACCCGTCTATCGTTCCCCGGCTTTTTGGGGTCACTGTTTCCTTTTCTAGTCCCACTCCTCCACTGCTCACAACAACTGTTAAATGTAACCAGTTTGGTGATTATGGCTGATGATATCGGTCTCAGACTGGGTCAGGGTCAGTTTTAGGAACAAGTCAGGCTAGTTTCTTTAATCTGCTCAAACAACACGTTTATGATCGAGAGCAATGTTACTCCAACTATGGTGGAAAGATTAATGGCAAAGTGTTTGGGTATTGCAAATATATAATCAATGGCTTAGAAAGGATGGATGCTAAGAAATTGTTTCCGTTAGGCGAGGAGACTAGGACCCGTGGATACAGCCTTAGAATCAGAGGGGGTCAATTCAGAACAGAAATGCGGAGACATTTCTTCCGCCAGAGAGTGGTGGGGCCTGTGGCATTCATTGCTGCGGAGTGCAGTGGAGGCAGGGATGCTAAATGTCTTCAAGGAAGAGACTGATAAATTCTTGATGTCACAAGGTATTAAGGGCTACGGGGAGAATGCAGGTAAGTGGAGTTGAAATGCCCATCAGCCCTGATTAAATGGCAGAGTGGACTCGATGGGTCCGATGGCCTTACTTCCCCTCCTATATCTTATGGTCTAATATTTCCCTTTCTAAACACACATACACAGACACACACAGACACACACACAGACACACACACACACACACACACACACACAGACACACACACACACAAACACGTGCATACACACACACAGATTAACAAAATTTCCGCAATTTTAACTTGAAACAACTTTGTCCAGATATTATTGTAACTCCTGATAAAAGTAAAAATTGAGATTGTCCAAAACGTTATTCTGCTTCTGAAGATATTGTACTCACACAGCTGCTAGCAATGGGATTTCATCCTGGGAGAGTTGAATTTGGCTGAATTCCCTTTGGTTTAGGCAGTGAGGAGATTCCAGTGAATTCTGATCAGGGAGCACCCAAAGGGTAGCACGGTGGTTAGCACTGCTGCCTCCGAGCACTAGGAACTTGGGTTCAATTCCAGCCTTGGGTGACTGTCTCTGTGGAGTTTGCACATTCCCCCCTTATCTGTGTGAGCTTCTAATGGGTGATCCAGTTTCCTACCACAAACTGTGTAGGTTCGGTGGATTGGTCATGCTAAATTGTCTGTAGTGTTCAGGGATTTTTAGGTTAGCTTCATTAGTCAGGGGTAAATATAGGGCTATGGGTTGGGAAGGTTGGTATGGAGTTGTTGGGCCGAAGGGCCTGTTTCAACACTGCAGGGATTCTATAAAAATAAGAATGGTAACGATGACTGTAGATTTTTTTTAGCTCGCGCACGTTGCTGTGATGAGGAACCACAAAGGAGAGAGTGCAAGAGGCCATTCTTTTTCGGGCAGATTACAGTTTCTCCCTCTCTGAGTTGAATCACACAATAATATCATCCTCTCCCAAACTGGACCATGTGAGGTCTCCTTGTACATTGTCAAAACTATGTCTCCATCACATTCCCTGTTCCATGTAGGTACATCATTGCTACTGTCATACACCGAGCCATATCCTTAGCAGAAAATGGTCTCGGCCGATTTGAAATATGTTTACATGGCCCTGCGTCAATAAAAAATAAAATAATTAATGTATTCAGAATACCTGTGTTAAAATGCATGCATTTTGTAACAAATACAGAAATTTGCTGGAAAAGCTCAGCAGGTCTGTCAGCATCCAGATGCCTTTTACATGCAGTAGTTGGACCAGCCTCCATCACTTCCTCTGGCAGCTCATTCCATACGCACACCACCCTCTGTGTGAAATGGTGCCCTTTAGGCCTCATCAAAACTTTTCCCCTCTGGTTCAGAGTCAGGGACACTACCCACTACACTACCATACCCAGACTTGGGTCATCTTTTAGTGCCCACTTTCAGCTCAGTGTGGATTTATTATAATCAGGTTCCCATTACTGAACTACACAAAACACTTTGTATTGTTAAACAAATACAAGATATTTGTCTCAACTGTAGGATATTGAGTGTACTTGCTATGCTATCAAAGTTAACTATAAACATCTTTAATTGCTATTATCTGTAGTCTGCAATATTAAGGAAAGAAATCCTGCAAACACACTCTGCCCAATGAAGAGTCTTAAATAGATATTTATTACTGAACACCAGAAACGAAGGAAGAGCTTAATTTCTGACTCCAAAACACCGATCACTCTTACCCACCTCTAACGTGCGACTGCCCTCTTCCTAAAACCATGAAGTGACACCAGGCCGCTGATTACTGTCCAGCTCTCCTCCCCACTGACTGTGTCTGCAATCTGTCCCTCCTCCCCCTAACGACACAAGGCAAACCAAGCTCAGGGTCTTTGTGATAATCAAGGCCGGAGTGTGCAGGCCTCCTGGAGAGGGAGATGGGCATTTTAAAATTGAAGGAGGAGGGGGAGGTGGCAGTAATATCACACACTGGGCTGAGGGGTGGCAGATGGAGTTTAGCTTGGATTAATGCGAGGCATTGGATTTGGTAAATCAAACAAGAACAGGACCTATACAATTAAAAGTAGGGTCTTTGTCAGTGTTGTAGAACAGAGACCTAGGCCGTCAGGTTTAATTCTTTAAAATTTGCATCTCATATAGATATTGTGGTAAAGAAGGTGTTTAACACACTTGTCTTCATTGGTCAGACCCTTTGAGTATCGGAATGGGGATGTCATGTTGTGGTTGTACAGGTTATTGGTGAGACCTCTTCTGGAATACAGTGTCCAGTCTGGTCACCCTGCCCGCTCACTCCATAGGCACACCACCCTCTGGGTGAAAAAGCTGCCCCTTCGGTCACTTTTAAATGTTTCCCCTCTCACCTTAAGTCTATGTCCTCTAGTTTTGGACTCCCCGTGCCCTAAGAAAATACCTTGACTCTTCACTTTAATATTATTGACCTTGATATTATTAAACTGGAGAGGATTCAGAAGAGATTAACCTGGATGTTGCTGGGAAAGGAGGGAGTGAGCTACAAGGAGAGGCTGGATCGGCTGGGACTGTTTTCACTGAAGCATATGAGATTCTGCGGTAACTTTACACAAGGGCTGATGTCTTTTCCCTAGAGTTGGGGATTCAAAACTGAGGGATATTTTAAGATGTGAGGAAAAAGATTTACAAAAGTCAGGAGAGGTAATTATGTAAGACAGAATCTGGCTTGGGTGTGGAATGAACTTCGAGAGGAAGTGGTGAAAGCAGGGACAGTTACAATGTTTAAAGGACATTTAGATCAGTCCATGGATAAGACATCAGTTTGGATGGTGTGGTGAGCAGCTGCCTTCTCCCTCCCCCTTTCTGAATGAATCTCTGTTGGTTTTTACCCTCTGCCAATGTCTGTGCAGTGGCGTGGGGAGGCCAGCAGAGGGTGGCATTGCATCACTTTAAGCACCACAGAGACTGCCATACCTGCCCCACAAACAGACACACAGATACACACAGCAATTGTTAGGACACAACATTGAGCTCATCTGGTAATATAAACTAAACATAAAGAAACGTTCAATTTGTCTTGTAAACTGTTAAAATATGAGTGACAGAGAACTCCCAAATTCCACTGTTTAAATAAAAACATCAATTTATTTTTTAACTCTGAAAGTGAACATTTTACATCAACTATTCACAACTCTGAGACCCCCTTTCTTTAACTGCTTATTACCCTACTCCAACTCTACAGTAATGTACTGTTTCAAAAAGACGCTTATTAAAATTACATAAACGTAATTTCAAACCCACACAGCAGCTGTTGTTCCATCTGACCTCACACCAAAATCCCTTTTTCCCATCTTTCCTGGGAAGACTGGCTCATGTTACAGGATGTTATCGAAGTGTCTACATTTCAGCATTCTGAAACCTGGGAACACATCCTTCCATGATACTGTCTCTCAGTCTCCCCCTCTCTGTCTATTTCCTAAACCCCTCCCATGTGGTGATATTTAAACTGATTCCCCCGCCATCTCTCTCTGGCAGTGAGGTTCATACCCACAACACCCCCTTGTCAGGGCACAATGGGGATATGGAGCTGTAAATGGGTGGGAGCTGTACATCCTGTCACTTCCAGCCCGGGCTGCAAATTTCCCCACACTGGGCAGGGATCTAATACAGTGTTACTGAGCAATGCACTGGGGTGGGGTACACAGTCCTACATGCTGGGAGGGTAACTGCTCCTGGGTTACAGATCAATGCAGTGGGGTGGTGTACACAGCCCTACATGCTGCGAGGGTAACTGCTCCTGGATTACAGATCAATGTATTGGGGTGGGGTACACAGTCCTACATGCTGGGAGGGTAACTGCTCCTGGGTTACAGATCAATGCACTGGGGTGGGGTACACAGCCCTACATGCTGTGAGGGTAACTGCTCCTGGGTTACAGATTAATGCAATGCGGTGGTGTGCATAATCCTACATTCTGGGAGGGTAGCTGCTCCTAGTTTACAGATGAATTCATGGGTGATCACTGCACAGGTCGCTGTGCTGGTCAGACTATCTAGTTGAAGTTTATAGATAATACAATGATGTAGTCTGTGCAGCTCCCAATGTTGGATGGATATTTGTTTCAGGTTTAGACATTAGTGTCCTGTTCTGTTTTGCACAGCTCCCCGTCCTGGACAGATATCTAGTCTGGGTTTATAGATCAATGCACTGCTGTGGTCTGCACAGCTCCCCGTCCTGGACAGATATCTAGTCTGGGTTTATAGATCAATGCACTGCTATGGTCTACACAGCTCCCCGTCCTGGACAGATATCTCGTCCGGGTTTATAGATCAATTCACTGCTGTGGTCTACACAGCTCCCCGTCCTGGACAGATATCGAGTCCGGGTTTATAGATCAATGCACTGCTGTGGTGTGCACAGCTCCCCGTCCTGGACAGATATCGAGTCCGGGTTTATAGATCAATGCACTGCTGTGGTCTCCACAGCTCCCCGTCCTGGACAGATATCTAGTCCGGGTTTATAGATCAATGCACTGCTGTGGTCTGCATTGCTTCCCGTCCTGGACAGATATCTAGTCCGGGTTTATCGATCAATGCACTGCTGTGGTCTCCACAGCTCCCCGTCGTGGACAGATATCTAGTCCGGGGTTATAGATCAATGCACTGCTGTGGTCTCCACAGCTCCCCGTCGTGGACAGATATCTAGTCCGGGATTATAGATCAATGCACTGCTGTGGTCTCCACAGCTCCCTGTCCTGGACAGAAATCTAGTCCGGGTTTATAGATCAATGCACTGCTGTGGTCTGTGTTGCTTCCCGTCCTGGACAGATATCTAGTCTGGGCTTATAGATCAATGCACTGCTGTGGTCTGCACAGCTCCCCGTCCTGGACAGATATCTAGTCCGGGTTTATAGATCAATTCACTGTTGTGGTCTGCGTTGCTTCCCGTCCTGGACAGATATCTAGTCCGGGTTTATAGATCAATGCACTGCTGTGGTCTGCACAGCTCCCCGTCCTGGACAGATATCTAGTCCGGGTTTATAGATCAATGCACTGCTGTGGTCTGCGTTGCTTCCCGTCCTGGACAGATATCTAGTCCGGGTTTATAGATCAATGCACTGCTGTGGTCTGCATTGCTTCCCGTCGTGGACAGATATCTAGTCCGGGGTTATAGATCAATGCACTGCTGTGGTCTCCACAGCTCCCCGTCGTGGACAGATATCTAGTCCGGGGTTATAGATCAATGCACTGCTGTGGTCTGCACATCTCCCCATCCTGGACAGATATCTAGTCTGGGTTTATAGATCAATGCACTGCTGTGGTCTGCACATCTCCCCATCCTGGACAGATATCTAGTCCGGGGTTATAGATCAATGCACTGCTGTGGTCTCCACAGCTCCCCGTCCTGGACAGATATCTAGTCCGGGTTTATAGATCAATGCACTGTTGTGGTCTGCACAGCTTCCCGTCCTGGACAGATATCTAGTCCGGGGTTATAGATCAATGCACTGCTGTGGTCTCCACAGCTCCCCGTCCTGGACAGATATCTAGTCCGGGTTTATAGATCAATGCACTGTTGTGGTCTGCACAGCTTCCCGTCCTGGACAGATATCTAGTCCGGGGTTATAGATCAATGCACTGCTGTGGTCTCCACAGCTCCCCGTCCTGGACAGATATCTAGTCCGGGTTTATAGATCAATGCACTGTTGTGGTCTGCACAGCTTCCCGTCCTGGACAGATATCTAGTCCGGGGTTATAGATCAATGCACTGCTGTGGTCTCCACAGCTCCCCGTCGTGGACAGATATCTAGTCCGGGTTTATAGATCAATGCACTGCTGTGGTCTCCACAGCTCCCCGTCGTGGACAGATATCTAGTCTGGGTTTATAGATCAATGCACTGCTGTGGTCTGCACAGCTCCCCGTCCTGGACAGATATCTAGTCCGGGTTTATAGATCAATGCACTGCTGTGGTCTGCACAGCTCCCCGTGCTGGACAGATATCTAGTCCGGGTTTATAGATCAATGCACTGCTGTGGTCTGCACAGTTCCCCGTCCTGGACAGATATCTAGTCCGGGTTTATAGATCAATGCACTGCTGTGGTCTGCACAGTTCCCCGTCCTGGACAGATATCTAGTCCGGGTTTATAGATCAATGCACTGCTGTGGTCTGCACAGTTCCCCGTCCTGGACAGATATCGAGTCCGGGTTTATAGATCAATGCACTGCTGTGGTCTGCACAGCTCCCCGTCCTGGACAGATATCTAGTCCGGGTTTATAGATCAATGCACTGCTGTGGTCTGCGTTGCTTCCCGTCCTGGACAGATATCTAGTCCGGGTTTATAGATCAATGCACTGCTGTGGTCTGCGTTGCTTCCCGTCCTGGACAGATATCTAGTCCGGGTTTATAGATCAATGCACTGCTGTGGTCTGCGTTGCTTCCCGTCCTGGACAGATATCTAGTCCGGGTTTATAGATCAATGCACTGCTGTGGTCTACACAGCTCCCTGTGCTGGACAGATATCTAGTCCGGGTTTATAGATCAATGCACTGCTGTGGTCTGTGTTGCTTCCCATGCTGAATACTCGCTGGAGGAACACAGCAATCCAGGCAGCATCAGGAGGTATAGAATTTGATGTTTCAGGTGTAGCCCTCCTTCAGGACTCTTACAGAATGGTTACACCTCCTGATGGTGTCAGGATTGCTGTGTTCTCCCACCTTCCTGCCTGTCTTCTTTGGACTCTAGCATCTGCAGCTTTGGTCTCTCTATCACAGCTTCCCAAACTGGACAGATGTCTAGTCTGCCTTTGAAGATAAGTGCCCTGATCTGATCTGTGTGCAGTGTTCCACTCTGGCCAGATTGCTGGGTTGTATTGACCAGTGTAATGGATGAATCTGGACAGATTGCTGGGTTGTACTGAGCAGAACACTGGCCTGGTCTGTACAGTGTTCCCCGGTGAACAGATATCTCCCTCTGGGTGTATGGTGTCTGGGCTGGTTCTGGGAGGTGGATTGAGAATGTGCTTTATCTCACCATTTCAGCTGATCTGGCAATGCCTTTAGTTCCCACTCCTGTGATTGGACCCTCCCTCTCACACCCCATTAATGTTACAGTGTGTCCAGGCACAGGACATCAGGTTGGTGGGGTGGGTAGGGGGGAAAGGTCATGGACAGGTCAAGGGGTTACCTGGAACGTTCTGTCCCTGACATTCCCCGGAACGTTCTGTCCCCAACATTCTATAACTGACATTCTCCGGAACGTTCTGTCCCTGACATTCTATAACTGACATTCCCCGGAACGTTCTGTCCCCAACATTCTATAACTGACAGTCCCCGGAACGTTCTGTCCCCGACATTCTATAACTGACAGTCCCCGGAACGTTCTGTCCCTGACATTCTATAACTGTCATTCCCCGGAACGTTCAGTCCCCGACATTCTATAACTGACAGTCCCCGGAACGTTCTGTCCCCGACATTCTATAACTGTCATTCCCCGGAACGTTCAGTCCCCGACATTCTATAACTGACAGTCCCCGGAACGTTCTGTCCCCGACATTCTATAACTGACAGTCCCCGGAACGTTCTGTCCCTGACATTCTATAACTGACATTCCCCGGAACGTTCTGTCCCCAACATTCTATAACTGACATTCCCCGGAACGTTCTGTCCCCGACATTCTATAACTGACATTCCCCGGAACGTTCTGTCCCCAACATTCTATAACTGACATTTCCCGGAACGTTCTGTCCCCAACATTCTATAACTAACATTCCCCGGAACGTTCTGTCCCTGACATTCTATAACTGTCATTCCCCGGAACGTTCAGTCCCCGACATTCTATAACTGACAGTCCCCGGAACGTTCTGTCCCCGACATTCTATAACTGACAGTCCCCGGAACGTTCTGTCCCCGACATTCTATAACTGACATTCCCCGGAACGTTCTGTCCCCAACATTCTATAACTGACATTCCCCGGAACGTTCTGTCCCCAACATTCTATAACTAACATTCCCCGGAACGTTCTGTCCCTGACATTCTATAACTGTCATTCCCCGGAACGTTCAGTCCCCGACATTCTATAACTGACAGTCCCCGGAACGTTCTGTCCCCGACATTCTATAACTGACATTCCCCGGAACGTTCTGTCCCTGACATTGTTTGTGAACGGCCGGACGTCAGTGAATTGAACAAACGATAAGATCCCGAGGGAAGAGATCCCGTTCCAGGGAGAAGGAGACTCTGTTCCGAAGGACCCTCGGGCAGTTAAAGGGGTGAATACGTTTTCCCTGCGTTTACATTTCTCCACGACACAGGATCGACCACAATTTAGACCAAAATTCAGAAATTCCCAAACTCCGTTTGTCTTCAGGAAACTGGGAGAGAATCCCTCAGGACAGCAACGTTTCCACCCTCCGTATTAGGAACTGGGAAGGAGTGACCTGTGTCTGTTCTCGAGTGATCGAGTGTGTGGGAATGTTCTAGAAACCATCTGTCCTTATGGATGTGTCTCTGTGTGTTTGGGGAGGGAGGGTTTCTTCTGGTTTATGTCACATTTTTGTCAGTAATTCCGACCTTCCCATCTGTTATTCCAGCTCCAATTATTTTAATAAATCCCTGAATACAGGGACACATTTGAAAATCTCACTGGGTCCCTGATCAAACGGGTCCCTTTGCCTCCAGGCTGATGGATAATGGGTTTGTTTTCCTTCCTCACAGTTAACGTAGTGACCATCTACGTCCTGCTTTATAAAGATTGTGGATTGTCTCCATGTGTCAGACGTTACCTGGGGGCCATGGCAGCGGCAGATCTCCTGGTCATTATCCTCGACCTGATCCTGAGACACATTCCCATTGTTTATTGGGAACAGTTTTATTTCCTGAGGTACTCCGTCCCCGTGTGTAATATCCACGCCGTCCTGCTTTATGCAGCCACTGACTGCTCTGTCTGGTTCACCGTCACTTTCACCTTTGATCGGTTTGTGGCCATTTGTTGCCAGAAGCTGAAAAGTAAATATTGCAGTGAGAAAACGGCGGCTGTGGTTCTGGGAGCAGTGACTGTGCTGAGCTGTTTAAAGAACATTTTCTGGTATTTTATGCTCGAGGCTCGGTATCGGCTGTGGAACACCCCCTGGTTTTGTGATGTAACAGACGCTGTTCGATTCTCCATTGTCTGGGTCACAATCGAGTCCCTCCACCACATTCTAACCCCGTGTGTCCCATTTCTCCTGATTCTGCTGCTCAATGTTCTCACCGTCAGACACATTTTAGTGACCAGCAGAGCCCGCAGGAGACTCCGCGCTCACACCAATGGGGACGCTCAGTCTGACACTGAAATGAGAAACCGAAAAAAATCCATCATTTTACTGTTTGTGATCTCGGCCAATTTCATCCTGTTATGGTCAATGTTAATGCTGTATTCTATATGGTACCGGATGTGGTATCTTGGGTATCGGTCTGTGTTTCTCCATCCCTTTGTGCAGGAATTGGGCTTCATGCTGCAGCTCCTCAGTTGCTGCACAAACACCGCGATTTATGCCGTGACCCAGACTAAGTTCAGGCAGCAGCTGAAGAATGTGCTGAAATATCCCTTCACCCAAATCCATCCATCCATCAAATTCCCTCATTAATCAATCCATCCGGGATTTTCTCATTTCAGTTCAGTGTTTCAGCGATGGAGCAGCCTGTCGCTATGGTAACAGACTGAGGGTAGCGCTGGTTTGTCCATCCTTATCCCACAGGGGGGTTACAGGGAAACATTTCAATGTTTCTCACAACTCAGGGGCCAGTGAGAAAAGGCACCATCCCACTGACTGGATCCATCACTTCCATTTGTAACCAATAAAAATGTTGATTAAAGCGTGCCGAGCAGCAGAGTGACCGATGTTGTTGTGTGTCTTTGTGTTGGAGAAGCTGAACTGGAGAGAGACAGACTCAGCCCCAAGTCCTGGTCCTCAGGGAAGGGGAGGGCACCGCGCCCTGAGCTCAGGAGCTGGGTTTAACTCCCTCTGACCCCCCCATTCCAACCTGGCCTCCCCAATTCCTCACCCCCACTTTTCCTCCTCAATTCTCTCCATCTCTCCCTTCCTGCACAATCTCTCTTTCTCACCACCTCTCCCTTTCACTCTCTCTGGTCCCCTCTCAGACATCCCCCCCAACCCCAGTTTCTCCACCTGCCTCCACTATTCTTTCTGCCTCACTCTCCCCCTCTCTCTCTCTCACACCCCCAACATGAGTTTATCCACCTGCCTCCATTCTTCTCTCTCCCCCTCACCCTCTCTCTCTCTCTCTCTCTCTCTCCTGCCGTCTCTATCTCCTTCTCACAATTCTGGCTCTACCCCATTTTCCCCACCTCCCACTTCCCACATCTCTCGATCATCTCACACCCACAAGCCCCCCCACCCCCCCAACCCCCACAAGCAGACTCACCACCAACCTGCAGTCTCTGGGTCAGAGGGAGAGGGAAGGACCAGGGAGACAGAGTGTGTCAGAGAGAGAGAGTAAGGGCGGGACAGAAGGGAGAGAGATTCGGTTAGAGAGAAACGGAGGGTGGTGGGAAAAGAGAGACCAAGATAGGGGGATCGAGAGTGAGAGAAGGAGCAGGGAAAGACAGAGAGAGAGGGAAGGGAGAAATAAGGTGAGGGAGGGAGGGAGAGAGAGAGAAATAGGGGAGGACATAATGAGAGAGGGGTCAGAGAGAGGGGGGGCAGAGAGAGAGGGTGACAGAGAGAGAGGGAGACAGAGAGAGAGGGGGGCAGAGAGAGAGGGAGACAGAGAGAGAGGGGGGCAGAGAGAGAGGGGAACAGAGAGAGAGGGGGACAGAGAGAGTGGGGGACAGAGAGGGGGACAGAGAGAGAGGGGGACAGAGAGAGAAGGGGACAGAGAGAGAGGGAGACAGAGAGAGAGGGGGGCAGAGAGAGAGTGGAACAGAGAGAGAGGGGACAGAGAGAGAGGGGGACAGAGAGGGGGACAGAGAGAGAGGGGGACAGAGAGAGAAGGGGACAGAGAGAGAGGACAGAGAGAGGGGGACAGAGAGAGGGGGCAGAGAGAGGGGGGGCAGAGAGAGAGGGGGACAGAGAGAGAGGACAGAGAGAGGGGGACAGAGAGAGAGGGGGACAGAGAGAGCAGGGGACAGAGAGAGGGGACAGAGAGAGGGGGACAGAGAGAGGGGGCAGAGAGAGGGGGGGCAGAGAGAGAGGGGGCAGAGAGAGGGGCACAGAGAGAGAGGGGGGCAGAGAGAGAAGGGGACAGAGAGAGAGGGGAACAGAGAGAGAGGGGGACAGAGAGAGGGGGACAGAGAGAGAGTGGACAGAGAGAGAGGGGGGCAGAGAGAGAGGGGGCAGAGAGAGAGAGAGAGAAGGGGACAGAGAGAGTGGACAGAGAGAGAGGGGGGCAGAGAGAGAGGGGGCAGAGAGAGGGGGCAGAGAGAGTGGGAGACAGAGAGAGGAGGGACAGAGAGAGAGGGGGACAGAGAGAGAGGGGGCAGAGAGAGAAGGGGACAAAGAGAGAGGGGAACAGAGAGAGGGGACAGAGAGAGAGGGGAGAGAGAGAGAGGGGGACAGAGAGAGGGGACAGAGAGAGGGGGACAGAGAGATGGGGCAGAGAGAGCGGGGGCAGAGAGAGAGGGGAGCAGAGAGAGAGGGGGCGGGGGGGCAGAGAGAAGGCGAGAGAGAGAGGGAGGCAGAGAGAGAGGGGGGGAGAGAGAGGGTGAAAGACAATGTGGGGGACAGAGAGAGAGAGACACACAGAGAGAGGGAGACAGAGAGAGAGGGAGACAAAGGGAGAGGGGAACAGAAAGAGAGGGGAACAGAGAGAGTGGGGGACAGAGAGAGAGGGGGGCAGAGAGAGAGGGGGCAGAGAGAGAGGGGGGCAGAGAGGGGGGGCAGAGAGAGAGGGGGACAGAGAGAGAGCGAGAGAGAGGGGGCAGAGAGAGAAGGTACAGAGAGAGAGGGAGACAGAGAGAGAGGGGAACAGAGAGAGAGGGGACAGAGAGAGATGGGGACAGAGAGAGGGGGGACAGAGAGAGAGGGACAGAGAGAGAGGGGGACAGAAAGAGAGGTGGCAGAGAGAGGGGGGGAGAGAGAGGGGGGCAGAGAGAGAGAGAGAGAGAGAAGGGAACAGAGAGAGGGGACAGAGAGAGAGGGGGACAGAGAGAGGGGGGGAGAGAGAGAGGGGGGCAGAGAGAGAGGGGGGCAGAGAGAGAGAGAGAGAGAAGGGGACAGAGAGAGGGGACAGAGAGAGAGGGGGACAGAGAGAGAGGCGCCAGAGAGAGAGGGGGGGCAGAGAGAGAGGGGGACAGAGAGAGAGGGGGACAGAGAGAGAGAGGGACAGAGAGAGAGGGGGGCAGAGAGAGAGGGGACAGAGAGAGAGGGGGCAGAGAGAGAGGGACAGAGAGAGAGGGGGACAGAGAGAGAGGGGGACAGAGAGAGAGGGGGGCAGAGAGAGAGGGACAGAGAGAGAAGGGGACAGAGAGAGGCGGACAGAGAGAGAGGGGGCAGAGAGAGAGGGACAGAGAGAGAAGGGGACAGAGAGAGGCGGACAGAGAGAGAGGGGGGCAGAGAGAGAGGGGGCAGAGAGAGGGGGTGGCAGAGAGAGTGGCGGGCAGGGAGAGAGGGGTCAGAGAGCAAGGGGGGCAGAGAGAGCGCGAGAGAGAGGGGGGAGAGAGAGAGGGAGATAGAGAGAGGGAGATAGAGAGAGAGGGGAACACAGAGAGAGGGGAACACAGACAGCGGGGGGCAGAGAGAGGGGGAACAGAGAGAGGGGGCAGAGAGTGGGGAGACAGAGAGAGGGGGACAGAGAGAGGGGGAGACAGAGAGAGGGGGAAAGGAGAGAGGGGGGACAGAGAATGGGGGGACAGAGAGAGAGAGGGACACATAGAGGGGGGTCAGAGAGAGGGGGCGACAGAGAGAGGGAAGGATAGAGAGAGAGGGGGACAGATAGAGGGGGCAGAGAGAGAGGGGGACGGGGGGGACAGAGAGAGGCGGGGGACAGAAAGAGGGAAGACAGAGAGAGAGGGGGACAGAGAGAGAGGGGGACGGGGGGACAGAGAGAGAGGGGGACAGAGGGAGTGGGGGACAGAGAGAGATTAGGGCAGAGAGAGAGGGGGCAGAGAGAGAGGGGGCAGAGAGAGCGAGAGAAAAAGAGGGGGGCAGAGAGAGAGGGGGACAGAGAGAGAGGGGGGGACAGAGAGAGAGAGGGAGACAGAGAGAGAGGTGAACAGAGAGAGAGGGGGGCAGAGAGAGGGGCCAGAGAGAGGGGGGGACAGAGAGAGAGGGAGACAGAGAGAGAGGGGAACAGAGAGAGAGGGGGACAGAGAGAGGGGGGACAGAGAGAGGGGTGGACAGAGAGGGGGAGGCAGAGAGAGGGGGGACAGAGAGAGAGGGGGACGGGGGGACAGAGAGAGAGGGTGTCAGAGAGAGGGGGACAGAGAGAGAGGGGCAGAGAGAGTGTGGAGCAGAGAGAGGGGGGCAGAGAGAGAGGAACAGAGGGAGTGGGGGACAGAGAGAGAGAGGGGCAGAGAGAGGGGGCAGAGAGAGGGGGAAAGAGAGCTGGGGACAGAGAGGGGGGCAGAGTGGGCGGACAGAGGGGTACAGAGAGGGGGGACAGAGAGGGGGGGACAGAGAGAGGGGGACAGAGAGAGAAGTGGACAGAGAGAGAGGGGACAGAGAGAGTGGGGTCAGAGAGAAGGCGACGGGGGGGACAGTGAGAGAGAGGGACAGAGAGAGAAAGGGGACAGAGAGAGAGAGGGACCGGGGGGGACAAAGAGAGGCGGGAGACAGAGAGACGGGGACAGAGAGAGAGGGGGGCAGAGAGAGAGAGAAACAGAGAGAGAGGGAGACAGAGAGAGAGGGGGACAGAGAGGGGGAGGCAGAGAGACGGGGGACAGAGAGGGGGGACAGAGAGGGAAGGAGAGAGAGAGAAGTGGACAGAGAGATGGCAGGACAGAGAGAGAGGGGACAGAGAGAGGGGTCAGAGAGAAGGCGACAGAGGGGAGGGACAGTGACAGAGAGGGTGGACAGAGAGAGGGGGGACAGAGAGAGAGGGGGGCAGAGAGAGAGGGGGACAGAGAGAGGGGAACACAGAGACAGGGGACAGAGAGAGGGGACAGAGAGAGGGGGGACAGAGAGAGAGGGGGACAGAGAGAGGGGAACACAGAGACAGGGGACAGAGAGAGAGGCGACAGAGAGAGAGTGGGGCAGAGAGAGAGGGGGCAGAGAGAGAGGGGGGCGAGAGAGAGGGAGACAGAGAGACGGGAACTGAGAGAGAGGGTCAGAGAGAGAGTGGAGCAGAGAGAGGGGGCAGACAATAGGGGACAGAGAGAGGGGTTGTCAGAGAGAGGGGGGACAGAGAGAAGGGGTGGAGAGAGAGAGAAGGGGATAGAGAGAGAAGGAGGCAGAGAGAGGAGGGCAGAGAGATGGCGACAAGAGAGGATGACAGAGAGAGGGGGACAGAGAGAGAAGGGGGCAGAGAGAGGGGGGCAGAGAAAGAGGAGGACAGAGAGGGGGCAGAGAGAGAGGGGAACAGAGAGAGGGGTAAAGATAGAGGCGGGTGGGAGGGAGGGGGGGACAGGGAGAGGTGAAAGAGACAGGGGCACAGAGAGTGGGGGAGATAGAAGGGGACAGAGAGGGGACAGAGAGAGAGGGAACAGAGAGAGTGGGACAGATAGAGGGGGTCAGAGAGAAAGGGGGTCAGAGAGAGAAGGGGACAGAAAGAGGGGAGCAGAGAGAGAGGGGGGCAGAGAGAGGGGGCAGAGAGATGGAGGAACAGAGAGAGGGAGAAAGAGAGAGGCGGGTGTGAGGGAG